>NW_027206663.1:1603299-1923959 GCF_032191515.1 Phaenicophaeus curvirostris | reverse complement strand
GATAACATTGATGAGGCTCTTGCCGGTTTATCAATGGGACAGAAAAAGCAAATCTCTCACGATCATCTGGATGCAAAGGAATATTGAAGAAACAGTCCTTTAAATCAATGACTAAAATAGCCCATCCTCAGGGAATCATTGTAGGTGTCGGTAGGCCCGGTTGCAGAGCTCCCATGTCAGCCGTCACTGCATTGATCCCCCGTAGATCGTGTAATAAACACCATTTACCAGATTTCTTCTGAATGGTGAATATTGGTGTATTCCATGGACTTGTTGATGGTTCTAGATGACCTGCATCCAGCTGTTCAGTCACAAGTTCCTGGATATGGGCGAGCTTCTCCTTTGATAACGGCTATTGATCGATCCAAACTGGAGTATCCAATTTCCAGGTCAGTTTCAGGATTGGTCGCCCATCAATGGCTATCCCTAAAAAGGGCTAGAAGACAATGTCACACCCCACTGTAAGAGGCAATCCCGGCCTATCAAATTGAGTGGAGAGTCTGTAATGTACGGTCGAACCCAAGCACGATGAGCAGGCTCGTTTACATCGTAGATGCATATAAGTTCTTTGCTGAGTTGAGTCTGCTGTGAGCCTCCCACTCCCATTATTGAAGACACAGCTGGCTCCAAGGGCCATTGTTTAAAGGAAATGACAGTTACATCTGCACCAGTGTCTAATAGAGCATCAATTATGCAAAGCTTCAAATTTCTGATTTGTAAACCCACCAGGCGGGTTGGACAATCTTTCCCTAAAGGCATCAAAAAGGCAGTTTGTAGGGACCCTGTGACACGCGGAATCAAGGCTCTATAACTTATAATGTTATAAAGTAGGTATGTTTATTCAGCGCTGAGATGCACGGGAGAATTATTTCTCCAAAACAACGTGCGTGCCCATCGTGGCAACTTGTCTTGACTTTATACAGTGAACTGTTACATATTCCAAAAACACCTATACATATTCATAACCTTTCCCCGCTTCTTATTATAATGAGTTTGAGAAGAGTCTTCTTCCTATTTGTGCCTGTGCAGTGTCTTCTCAGGGATGAAGTCGATTGTCCTAACTTCTTTAAACTTCAATCTGTGTCTGTGTTCTCCAGATCCTTGCCATCCTTATCAGTGTTGCTTTCCACTCTTATCACAGGTCCAGATGACTTGTCCTGCTTATCAGAAATCTTCTAGCAAGAGACCCCCTTCCTACATAAAGGCTTATAGAAATATGTTGCTTTAGCTAAACAACTATCATCCTGTGTATTCTTTAAGTGTGAGCAGCTTCTATTCCGCTATTCTTTAAGTGTCAGTTGCTTCAGATAAATTATTACTATTCTGTTTAGCCTTAAGTGTTTAGTCCTTTCTTTGTGTTTATCTCAAGCTGCTAAACAATGGTTATCCTGTTCATCAATGGTTAATTCACCTAGCCCCGTATCAATCCCCCCTTTTCTAGAAAGTTAGTAAATTCTTTTACTTCTTAACCTGAAGATCTCTTTTCTAACATCTTCTCAAAATATTTATTTGATTCTAACTTCTGGCAAAGTTGATGTTTCTTCCAAGTACTATATGTGTCTCTAGTACTTTGAAGGCACCACAGGTAACATTTGACCAAAATAAGGATCATTATTACCAAAACCAATATGCCAGCTATCGTTGCAAACAGCTGTCTCCACCAATTTAGATTCAGGAGCCAGGATGTAAGTTTTTCCCAAATGTTAGTTAATCCCCATGAGGTGTTATCCTGAGTTATCATATGTAAGTTTCTATTTTTTCCCAAATTTGGTGTGTGTCTGTTTCAACCCATTTTTCTTGGTTTATATACCATATCCTAGGGTCAAAAACACAAACAGTTTTCCACCTTTACAGTTCACTTTACTTTAGTTAGCCTTAATCTTTAAAAGGTGTTAGCGTTCTGTTGTCCACTGGCTGGTAGGTGATTTCTTCACTTGATCTAAGTTCTTTCATCTTGATTGCTGCAAAGGCTGTTAACAATACTTGGTACAGTCTATTCCAGTTTTCTTCTAGTAGTTCTCCTGTAAAATCTTTAACATAAAACTCATCCCCAGGTGTAAAACGATGTACAGATTGATCTAAACCTCTAGCCCATGCAGCTTGATTTTGTTTTATTTTGTTTTAGTTTTTCGGTGTTTGTTTGTTTGTTTTCGTGGAGTTTTTTTCTTTTGTTGGGTTTTTCTGGTTTTGTTAGCCAATTAGACAAATTCACCCAATTCTGTGAGATCTTCTCCTGTATACTGCAATTATATATACAGGGCTAATGCTTTCCTTGGACCTTGGGTTGATTCCTAAACAAGGCCAAAGTAAGTGCTTGATATCAATATAAATTGTCTTCTTGCATTTTCTCCCCCTGGCCACTAGCCTGTGGTCAGTATGGAGGATGTAACTGCCAATCAATTCTTAAAATTTTTACCACTTTAGTACAAATATGTACCCCTACCTGATGACATTACTGCAGGCACTCCAAAACAAGGTATAATTTCATTCAATAATACAATTGTGACTTCTGCTTTATTTGTCCTGCAAGGAAAAGCTTCTGGCCAACCTGAGAAAGTATCTGTTAATACTAATAAATACCAATACCCCCCCCCTTTTCTATTGGGAGTTCAGAGAGATCTATTTGCATTCCTATTATTTATACAGAACATCTGTGTCCCAATGGGTTTGTTTTGGTATTCTCTGAGGTTTCTTGTTGTTTCATTTTTAGCTCCTCTAAGACCAATTTCCATAGCATTCCTGATGGCATTATTGATCACTTCCCTAGTGGTGGTCACAGCATACCCAGTCTTGTGATGTTCTTATTTCACAAAGCTGCTTCCATCGGTGTACCAGGCATCTTCCGCATCCATAAGTAGGTCTTCTTTTAGATCTGGACAGCTACCATTGCCAGAAAGGTTCTGAGCTCCTTTACTGAGTTCTTTATTCCTTCTCCTTTTCTTAACTCCTTTTCTTAACTCCTTTTCTGAGTTCTTTATTCCTGGCATGTGCAGCAAATAGCTTCCTTCTGGTCTGTCCCGAACTCTCTCTGTCCTCAGGAGATCTGGAATCTAAGGTAAGTAACTTGTCCTTTGCATAGACTGGGCCTTCTGTTGAGAGACCACTGATCCCCTTATAATCTGAGATCTTAATGATCTAAAATATATCCCAGCTGGCTTTTCTTTAAAGTGCAGCCACTCTGCCAGTCTCCCATCTCATGGGTTCTGTATTCTGTCTCCCAACCGCAAATCACTTGCACTGTATGGGTGGATCTTTCCTTGTTGTCCCAGTCCTTACATTCAGGACAACTCAAATCCCAACCATATGTTGCCCACAGTTTCTTGTTACACCATATGCATTATGTCAGGATAAGATAAACACCCACCAGTCATTCCTATACAATCTGGACAAAACTCACCATTATTTCTACAACAAAACAAATACAATTTTTTATACAAATACCCCATTTCACTGAATGAGGGAATAAATCATGTTAAGGGTTTCCCACAGCAGGAACACAGGACAGGCCTGAAGACACAAGGAGGAGTGAGATAAGATAAAGACCAACAGAGGCAAACAGAAGACACAAAGAAACTGTGATATGCATCCCGGAAAGCAATGGACATGCAACATATAACTGTTTAACAAGCATTTCCTAAAACCCACATGAACATGCATGTTTAACCAGTATAAAAGTCATGCTGCCAATGGGGGACTCATTAGTGGGACACATTAGGTGGACAAACCCATGTGTGCCCCAGAATTGTTTATTAAAATCATCCCTGCTTAATAATCAAATTGGCATTGATAATTGGGTTTGGCTTTAACATCACAGCATCATCACAAAAATAATACACACAACACAACAACATTAACTTGAACAAATCAAATTGGCACATAGAAATCAAATATTCACTCAAGCTTCCACATAACTCCAGTTTCTTTGGTTAATATCACCTATTACAACCAAGACCTCCTAATCAAACCGACAGAAACCAGATATTCATGTAGATCTTCAGTTACTATCAAGATGTCCACAGAGAAACCAAATATTTGCTTTTACAACCAAGACTCCTCACAGAAACTGAATATTCTCCTCTTACAATTAAGACCTAAACAACTTCAATGTATGCCTATAAGACGCTAACAGTCCAGCATACGCTCACCTTGCCTTATACAGTAACAACTTATGAGGAGCCAAACCACACGGACTGGTCCTCAAACCAGAAAAAGAAAAAAAATTTTAAAGCATACCTTTTTATCTGATGGTCCTTGTCTACCCCCGCAGAGATCCAGTTGAGAAGAGGAGTCTCTCCGGAGAAATCCCCGGGGGTACCCAAGAGAGTCCCGTTCTCAATGAGTCCTGCAGCCGGGCAGAGAGGGTCCCATCTGGGTCACCAAATCTGAAACAAAAAAACTTGGACTTAACAGTTTGATTTAACCATTAAGGCAGGTACACTTTATTCAGTGCTGGAGAAGACTCGGGATTTGTCCTCAGACTGCTTCTGCCAATCAGTGATTTCAGAACTTTATATATGCAGAATTGTTTCCATATCCATATTTTCCCTGAAATGACAAGCACACTTCTTTCCTGGAACCTCACTGCACATCCAGAGGGAGATGAGATCAAACCCACCCAAAGTCATTAAGGTGTGGACATATCCGAGTGGTCAATCTCAGGGACTCTATCTGACAAGACCATAAGGGTCGTTATCAGTATTTTAGTTGTTAATCTTGTTTCTAATACGTTGCAGTTGACATTCCACCTCACGATTTACAAATCACCATTTCACAATATTTAATAAGAGTCTTCTTATTCTCTGTGCCCCCAGTTCCAGCAATATCCCTTCAATGCATCAGTATGCAACCAAGGGGGCTCTTCCTTAAAATTTCTTTATTCTGACTATTACCCATTTTTGATGAAACAAAGAAACTTACGCTTAACAGTTTAATTTAACCATTAAGGCAGGTACACATTATTCAGCGCTGGAGAAGACTCGGGATTTGTCCTCAGAGTGCTTCTGCCGAGCAGTGATTTCACAGAAAATTTATACACAGAATTGTTTTCAAATTCAAAGTGACAATTACACTTGTTCCGGAACCTCAGATCAGCTTAGAGTCGTTAAGGTGTGGCCATATCTGAGTGGTCAATCTCAACGACTCTGGGTGACAAAGGATAAAGGTCGTTAAGGCTATTTTAGTTAATCTTGCTTCTAACACATTACAGTTGATGTTCCATCCCACTATTTACAAATCACCATTTCACTGATTCCTTAAGTTGTTTCTTACTCTTTATTGCTCTCTTTCTTAGCTTCTACTCGAATCTCCTCTTACACTGTTAAGACTCGCTCCCAATCTTCCTCCCAAACATCACCAAGTATTGCTTTCTGCAGATAAACTTTACTATTTCACATTTTCAAATTGTCCTTTTTACTGCACCAATGCCAATACTGTCTCTTTAACCCTTTTTTTCTCCACACATCAACTACAGAACTGTAATCCCCCCTTCTCTCTATCCCAGTCCCCAATCCTTATCTCAGGAAAACACTTGCTGAAAGCTTTTAACACTTAACTCCTGCAGACCAAAAGGGGAAAATTTCACAGTCAAGGAGGAGAAGCCAGGGGAAGGGCTACCAACAGACGCAAGCTTGGGCTTTTCCCCGTTTTTTGGGGGGGGGGGTTGTTTTTTGTTTGTTTGGGTTTTTTCCCATGTCTGGCACCAAACACAAACACCCATGCCCCTCGAAGCAATACTACGTCTCGACACACACACACAGTGCATTTAACACAGAATTCTCAGGCTATCACAAAAACAAACGCACAAATATTACTCCAGTTAGCATCCCTCCAGCAGCTGCAAATATTACCTAGGTAAGTAAGAGGTTGTGCTTACCCTTCTCCCGCTTCTCACAGTCATTAGCGGGTCCGTCCTGGCTCCCAATTGGGATGCAGCAACAACATAGGCTTGCTCGATCTACCCCCAAGATCGCTAGCGGCCGCTCTATCGGTCAGCAAACCCCAGGTACCCTCCTTCCAGTATGGGGAACTATGCTGTACGCCAGACGTCTCTGCACACTTTACCAGCGGCCCCAGCCATGCGTGGGCGTCCCCGACTTACTGACCTTCCCAAACTTTCCAACCTTCCCAAACTCCTTAACCTTTGTTAAACATACCGTTTGTCCGCTGCTACAGGTGATCTTTTTCTGCCCCGTAGTGAACAGCTGGGAGAGGAGCTCCTCCGAGGAATAAGCTCAGGGCGCGCCTAGGATGTCCGCTCCACAGTCGGTCCCACAGCCGGCAGAAAAGTCTCCTGGCTGGCTCGCCAAAACTGACACGTGGAATCAAGACTCTATAACTTATAAAGTTATAAAGTAGGTATGTTTATTCAGCGCTGAGACGCACGGGAGAATTATTTCTCCAAAACAACGTGCGTGCCCATCGTGGCAACTTGTCTTGACTTTATACAGTGAACTGTTACATATTCCAAAAACGCCTATACATATTCATAACCTTTCCCCGCTTCTTATTATAATGAGTTTGAGAAGAGTCTTCTTCCTGTTTGTGCCTGTGCAGTGTCTTCTCAGGGATGAAGTCGATTGTCCTAACTTCCTTAAACTTCAATCTGTGTCCATGTTCTCTGGACTAAATTTGGCTAAATTATTAGTATTCTGTTTACCCTTAAGTGTTAGTCCTTTCTTTGTGTTTATCTCGAGCTGCTAAACAATGCTTATCCTGTTCATCAATGGCTAATTCACCTAGCCCCGTATCACCTGTAGACCCGAATCCACCTTTACAATCTATCGATGATGTAGTTAGTACCATAGCTCAGAAAGGTATCAATTGAGCAATTTTAGTTCCTGCATAAATATGAACTGGAGAGCATAGTGCCTGTACCATAATGCTGATAACACCAGTATGATCTGCATCTATTATTCCTGGCAAAACAAAAATACCTTGCTTTGAGGCAGATGAACGTCCCAATAATAAGGCACTAAGTTCATAACCAAGACGTCCTTTAGCTGTTGAGGGGACCACCTGTACTTGATTATTAGTTAAGGTGACATCAGTGCTGACTGCCAGGTCCACCCCGGCGCTTCCTCTGGTGGCTGGTTTAAGGTTGGCCAGACAGCCTGCGGAACCGCACTCTGATGGGGTGTTATTTGTGTCATCGCGCCCCCACCTCAGGGTGCTCGTTCTCAGGTTTCCCTGTGGTGTTGTCTAGGGGGTGCCATCTCTCTTAAAGCGCGATGGACACTGATCTGCCCTGCGACCAAACTTCTGACAACCATTGCATCACCCCCGCACAGGGTTTTTGAAATGTTAATGTATTGTGCGGAATGCCTTGTCTAGCTATAGGACATTGTCTTTTCCAATGGCCAGATCTTCCGCACAAAAAACAAACGGAAGTGTTCCCCAAGCCCCCCCAATCGCGCCTCTTTGTTTGACAAAAGGCTTTAAGGCGACTGCTAATGCTTCTGCCTGAGCGCTGGCACGGACCTTAGCGCGCTCCTTCTCTTCTACCAGCCCCGCTCGACTGCAAGCTTCAATCATTTGGATCAGAGTAGCTGTTTTCGGTAGGGTAGTTAAAATACGTTTACAGGTAGTATTAGCATTTTGCACAGCAAGGTCAAGTCCTACAGCCGTTTTCGCCTTGGACGTTAAGTTCGGCGATGCATCTATAGCTTCTCGCAAGTGATCTAAAAGTTGCGAAAAAGGCTCACTGGGACCTTGCTTAACAGATGCATACGGAGGCGCTGTGCGTCCCATTTGAGGCACGAACCGAAATGCCGCCACAGCAAGCGCTTGTGATTGTTGTAAAATACGGGGATCTAACTGCGCTTGCCGATGTGGATCAGCAAATGGTCCTTCTCCCAAAAGCATTTCAAGCGTAGCTGACCGTAAGGGATTATCTACAGTCAGGTCCAGGTTAGATATTTGTGCCTGCTCAATCCTCTGTTTCCAATTATCTTTCCATAAAAGATATTGCGTAGGTGTCAGCAATACCTCTGTCGTCTTTCACAAATTGTATGGACACAATACTTGCCCTGTCACAATTTGTTCAATGCAAGATTGCACATATGGATTCCGTATACCATACTGCATTATAGCCTTTTGAATATCTCGAATTAATTTCCAATCTAAAGGAGCCCATTGTCTTTGACCACCACCATTCGAGGTAATTACCGGATAAGCTGTAGGAAGCATTATTCCTTCAATTAGCGCCTCTTTAATTAGTCCTCTCCATCTCTGACCAGTATCAGGAGGATCAGAGTGGTCAGTTTGAGGCGACTCAGGATAAGCTAGAGGCCGTGCAATAGAATCAGGCTCAAATTGTTTCCTCAATTCAGATCACGGAACAGGGCCTTTACTACCCGACAAACGGTGTAAGTGCTCTAACATTTGTTGTAACTGCTCACCCTGACGACACATTTCTTCCAAAAATTCAGGGTTGTTTTGAAAGTCTTTCAAATCAGGATATATCCTGGAGGATGGGGGTATGTCCTCCCCTGGAGTTATATCCATCTCCTTTTCCTCATTATCATCAAAACTGTCCGAATCGTTTAAGTCCTCTGCCAGAGGGATGGTGGCTGGATCTGGTCCTCCAAAAAATTCTTTAGCTCCCACTGGCAAAACCAGAGGCGGGGAAGGATCCACTTTAGGAATATTGCTTTCAGTTTCCCACATATTTGCCTCAGCTGCCACCTGGAATATTTGAGCAACAGCTGCCTCTGTCCTTGCCTCTGCTGTCATGGTTTCTAACATCTTTTTAACAGTCCCCCAAGTTCGTGCAGCCTCAAACGCTTTGGAATTTCCCATGGTAACTGAGTGCCATAAATCTCTCCCCAGGGATTCCCAAACAGTCAAATTGAAAACGTTACTAGGACACACGAAAAGTCCTTGCACCGTCCCCATATTAAAAGTCGGGACAGTGCCTCTGGGTTCAATTTCACGCCCTGTTGAGTCGCAAGCTTCATCAAGAAGTCATGGACTGACTTTTCTTCCGCAGATGCCACGATTCCCATGGCTGCTCACCTCAAGCGCGCACACCGCCGGCCCCCCCTCTTCCCCTTCCCCTTCCCCTTCCCCTTCCTCCTCTTCCTTCTTTCTTCTTCTTCTTCTTCTTCTTCTTCTTCTTCTTCTTCTTCTTCTTCTTCTTACTAAATACTACAGCAGCCCTTCCAACTGCCTTGTTGATCTCCAATTTGGAGAGTGTAGCTTCACACTGCCGACCTACCACGGCGCTCCTATCACGTCGCTGGTCACCTTTTGCGGGAGACTGAACCTGTGCAGGTACCCCGGACAAGATCACAGACAATCAATATGATTGGAAATCAAGTTGTTTATTAGCAAGCAAGCAAGCCTTTTGAACTTTTCTGCTATCTTGTCTAATGTTTACGTAATGCTTGGCTAAAGCCCAAAGTTTCTCCTAGTAGTTTTTGTATAAGTAATCTTGCACGTAGACTGCCTTCTTGTTCTTACGCTGTAGCTGCTTTTTGACCTTGATGTATTCCAAACTTCTCCCTAGCAACCTGATAAGGCCACATCATTAGACCAGCATACAGTCCCACATCACATGACAAATTTAGATAGCAAATTTTATCTGTTACCTTGAGAGAACAAAATGCTGAATGAAAGGCTGCCTCAGTCTTCACTGACAACTGCTCTCCTCACCCCTCCTGGGTCATGGGACAACAAGACGGTGACCGGGGGGTAAACCCCCTCCCATTGTAGAAGAGGATCAGGGTCGTAACCACCCGAGGAATCTGAATATGCTACAAGTCTATGGGACCTGATGAGATGCATCCCAGAGTCCTGAGGGAATTGGCTGATGTGGTTGCTAAGGCACTCTCCATGATATTTGATGTTTGCAGATGACACCGAGCTGAGTGGTGCAGTTGTTGCACATGAAGGATGCAATGTCATTAAGAGGGACCTGGACAGGCTGGAGAAGTGGGCCTCTGAGAACCTCATGAGGTTCAACCAGGCCAAGTGCAAGGTCCTACACCTGGATCAGGGCAAGCCCCTATTTCAGTACAGGATGGGGGATGATATGATTGAGAGTGGCCCTGCGGAGAAGGACTTGGGGGTGCTGGTTGATGAGAAGCTCAACATGAGCCAGCAGCGTGCGCTTGCAGCCCAGAAGGCCAACCGTATCCTGGGCTGCCTCAAAAGAAGTGTGGCCAGCAGGTTGAGGGAGGTGATTCTGCCCCTCTATTCCTCTCTTGTGAAATCTCATCTGGAGTACTGTGTCCAATACTATGGCTTCTTCAAGCATATGCAGCTTCCTATTTTAATGCATTGTTAACATTATTTAATGGGTTGAATAGCTGCACAGAGCAGAGAATGTTCTGTAAGTTTTGACGACATAACATTTACTGCCTGTATGCCTGTTATTGAATTAAATAAGTGATTGTGGTGGGTTGACCCTGGCTGGCTTCCAGGTGCCCACCAAGCCACTCTATCACTCCCCCTTCTCAGCTGGACAGAAGGAGAAAAATACAACAAGAGGCTCGTGGGTTGAGATAAGGACAGGGAGAGATCTCTCAGCCGTTATCATCATGGGCAAACCAGACTCGACTTGGGGAAATTAGTTTAATTTCTTGTCAACCAAATCAGAGTAGGATAATGAGAAAACCCCTTCCCCCCACCCCTCCTTTCTTCCTGGACTCAACTTGACTCCTGGATTCTCTACCTCCTCCCTCGAGCGGCACAGGGGGATGGGGGTTGCAGTCAGTTCATCACACATTGTCCCTGCTGCTCCTTCCTCCTCACACTCTTCCCCTGCTCCAGCGGTGGGATCCCTCCCATGGGAGACGGTCCTCCAGGAACTGCTCCAGCATGCGTCCTTTCCACAGGCTGCAGTCCTCCATGAACTGTTCCAGCGTGGATCCCCCACAGAGTCACAAGTCCTGCCAGCAAACCTGACCCAGTGTGGGCTCCTCTCTCCATGGGGCCACAGTTCCTTCCAGGAGCCTGCTCCAGTGCAGGCTTTTCACGGGGTCACAGCCTCCTTCAGGGCACATCCACCTGCTCCACCATGGGGCCCTCCACAGGCTGCAGGTGGATATCTGCTCCACCATGGACCTCCATGGGCTGCAGGGTGACAGCCTGCCTCACCATGGTCTCCACCATGGGCTGCAGGGGAATCTCTGCTCTGGTGCCTGGAGCACCTCCTCCCCCTCCTTCTCCTTGGTGTCTGCAGGGTTGTTTCTTTCACATATTCTCACTCCTCTCTCCACTGCTGTTGTTTTCACAGCAGTTTTCCCCCTCTTCTTAAAAACGTTATCCCAGAGGTGCTACCACCCTTGCTGACTGGCTTAGCCTTGGCCAGCGGTGGGTCTGTCTTGGAGTTGACTGGCACTGGCTCTATCGGACATGGGCGAAGCTTCTAGCAGCCTCTCACAGAAGCCACCCCTGTAGCCCCCAGCTACCAAAACCTTGGCACACAAACCCAGTACAGTAATGTGTAGCTTTATATAAAGAGCCTTGTTGGAAGACCCAGTTCCTAATGTCAAATAGCAAGTGTCATTAGCTGGATGTTACAAAAAATTCCTACTTTAGTTTGCAACAATTTTTCTCCCCTTTAAGCATCCCACTATTTAAGAAAGCATCACAGAAGGCTCAGATGTCATGTACTTACTTGGGCAGAGAATTGTAGTTAAATTTAGTGTATCTTTTCTAATGGACTCATAATAGAAAGCCCTACTTTGATACGAAATAATTTTTTATACAGATGCAATTTAAAAGGGACAGTGTTCTTTCTGAAGGTGGAGGATGAGATAAATACACTGGTTTTTATATGTATCCATCAAAGAAGGAGAGACTGAGAGGGCTGGGATTGTTTAGCCTGGAGAAAAAAAGTCTGGGTGGGTGTCACAGATGGAGTGAGAGGGAAGAACTTCAGTCATAAGAGAAACAACAATAAACTTTATTGATATGAAACAATGAGTTATCAGTATTCAGTGATAAATGCGACAGTGCTTTACAAGGTTCGATGGTAAGGTACACTTGGTTCTTTACTGCATGGAGGACAGGGTCAGACAGAACTGTCAGGGAGACCCTCCCATTGAGTCACAAGGTTCAGAATGGACCCCCTTGTGTTTTAAACCCACTTGGATAAGATTTTCCATGTTTAGCATGCTGCGGGGGGAGCACACCGCCACGGGGGCATCTTATCAGTGCCTCTTGAATACCTGATGGGAGAGTGTGAAGAAGATAGAGCCTGACTCTTCTCAGTGATGGCCACTGACAGGACAAGAGGCAGTGGACGTATGTTGAAATATGGGATATAAAAGTTTTTTTCTAATGTTTAAATTGTGTGCTTTCTGGGCAAACTGGATCCAGTTTCCCAGAGAGACTGTGGAGATATTAAAAACTTGAGTGGACATGGCCCTGAGTAACCTGCTCCAGTCGATCCTGTTTTGGGAGGGTGGGGGTCTGGAATGGGTTTTCTCCAGAGGACTCTTCCAACCTCAGTAATTCTGTTATTCTGCAAAGTATTTGACAATTTGTTGGACTCCCACTTATCTTGTATTTAAGAGTATCTGTCTACTTTGGTGATTGACTTTGCTTTCTTGAAATGGTTGCAAACCATTCAGGAGAAGATTATCCAGTGACCTGGCATTTCAGCTGTCTGGATTTACACTGCAGCATTGAGTTGGGACTGTTTTTGAAGATGCAGATCCTTTTTCTGAAGAGTGTAAAATATTGGACAAATAGTCTTTAGTCTTTTTGGAGGAGACGTGAAATAGAGCATACAGAACCTTCTAAGAACCAGGTGGCAGCTCACCTTGCTTTACTGACAAACAACATGCAAGTGCTAGAAATCAGATGGCTTTTTTTAATTCCTAGCTGAAGGAAGAGCCACAGACCAGAGAAAGAGGAGAATCAGGCTCCTTTTCCAAGAGACATTTACAGGCTAGCAAAGGAGATAGATAGGGACTTTGTCCAAAGAGAAGACTTTTTGATTGCTGAAGTGGTATCTTCCTTCATAACCCAGTAATGGCCCGACCTGAAGGTGGTAATATCAAGTCTAGTCAGTCTTACCCATGAAATATTGTCTGTCTGGGATTTTTTTCTTAATCTTTTGCTTTTTTTTTAAACATAACGAAGGCCCCATATATTCCAGTGACAAATACAATTTTATACAAATACCCCATTTCACTAAATGAGAGCGGCTGAGAGAGCTGGGGTTGTTTAGCCTGGAGAAGAGGAGGCTGAGGGGAGACCTCATTGCGCTCTTCAACTACCTGAAAGGAGGTTGTAGAGAGGAGGGTGCTGGCCTCTTTTCCCAAGTGACAGGGGACAGGACAAGAGGGAATGGCCTCAAGCTCCACCAGGGGAGGTTTAGGCTGGACATTAGGAAAAAATTCTTCACAGAAAGGGTCATTGGGCACTGGAACAGGCTGCCCAGGGAGGTGGTTGAGTCACCTTCCCTGGAGGTGTTTAAGGCACGGGTGAATGAGGTGCTAAGGGGCATGGTTTAGTGTTTGATAGGAATGGTTGGACTCGATGATCTGGTGGGTCTCTTCCAACCTGGTTATTCTATGATTCTACGTGTCTACATCCCTGGGCAGAGGCCAGGATGTTGTAGAAGATATTTAGTGTCTGCATCTCTAGGCAGATATTAGCATGTTTGTAGATGGTATTAAGTGTCTGCATCTCTGGGCAGATTTTATAGAAGACACCAAGTATCCCCGTCTCTGGCATTGGGATGTTTGTAGTGAACGAATGAGGTAAACGAGGTGTGAAATACATTCTCCTTATCCCCTTGGGTAACAAGTCAATCTTTACATTGATTTTATTGTTTTTCTTCTTTGGTGATCTTGAATTTCTTGGTCCTCCAGAGAATGGCGTAAAAGGAAGAGTAGAAGTCCCTCCAAGTCTCCTAAAACAACAAAAAGAAAGTCTTCACATACTCCTTCTCCGAGGTTAGTTTGATGTAAACATAGAAGTTAATGGGCAATAAAGGAGGAAAACATTTTTTTCTTAAATTGAAATATTACATAGAGATCAATGTTATGAAAGGAACTAAATCAATTTGTGTTTCTTCTGGCTCCTTAATAATCATTTTATTTTCAAAAAACAGAACACTAGAAGGTGGATTCTGATACATATATTGAAAACAATTTGGGAAATATTTTCATTGATTTAATGCCTTTTCGCTAGTCATCTCAGATAATTTCAATTGGTTAGTATGATTCATGGATTTGTTCTTCGGTATGCTTTCAGCTAGAGAGTTTTAAATCTTTTAGCAATACAAATTTGCTTCAAGTCAATAAAAGCCCTTCATTGGATAGAGATTAATTTGGTTTTCTCTTTGCATATACTATGTATACTGAATGCATGTGTTCTTTAGCACTCTTTGGTCAAGAAATCCCCTTGTCTTTATGAAGGGATTTTTGTTATGTTTTGGTTTTAGTTTTTGCTTTGTTTTGGAAACCCTCCCAGATGACAGTTTAATTTTCAGTTAAATGAATTGAAGGTGACTGAACATTTCTGAAGGAAAGGAAACCAGGATACCACCATTCTTAGTTACTGCACTGTGCAATTTACTCTACAGTATACTCAATGTATGCATTGGTAGTACATTTGTTGACATTGGATCAAATTCTAATTTTAGTAAAAATTTTCTTAAACAGAAACAAAAAAGAAAAAAAAAAAGAAAATTATACAAATAATAAAAGAAGAGAAAGGGAACACTCCACCTCCAAGAAAAAAAGTAGTAAAGAAAAAGAGAGGAAGGAGAAATCTGACAAAAGCACCCCTACTTTGAAGGTAAGCTGTGTGACCAAGTGATAAGCAGAGTGGAGTGCTGCAAGTGGAATGATTATTGGAATTCTCTCCCTTCATTTCTTTATTTTCATCACCTTTTTTTCCCCTCTGTTTTCCTTACTAAACTATTGCCACTCGGGTTTAGGTTTTGCCAGTCAGAGACATGAAAGTCATTCTCCAGTTGATGTTAGTAGGCCAGTTTGAGAAGTCTATGTGTTAGAACTTTACTGGACCTATAGGAGCTTGTGTGAATAGGTTACAGAAACACTTTGTTTTGGTTTTGCTCTCTTTTCTGTTCTGTGCCATATGTTAGGAGTTGGCTGGCTGCCTATCTGTATGAGCAGGCAGGAAGCAGATTGTGTAACTAAGCAGCAGGGCTCAGGGTTAGTTTGGCTGTGTTGTGGTTTAACCCCGGCTGGCAACTAAGCTCCACCCAGCCATTCACTCAACTCCTCCCAGGTGGGGTGGGGGAGAGAATCAGAAGAGTAAAAGTTAGAAAACTTGTAGGTTGAGATAAAAGCAGTTTAATAGGTAAAGCAAAAGCTGTGCACGCAAGCAAAGCGAAACAAGGAATTCATTTACTGCTTCCCATGGGCAGGCAGGAGTTCAGCCATCTCCAAGCAAGCAGAGCTCCATCATGCATAGTGGTTACTTGGGAAGACAAACACCATGACTCCAAATGTCTCCCTCTACTTCTTCTTCCCCGAGCTTTATATGCTGAGCGTGACATCATATGGTATGGAATATCCCTTTCGTCATTTGGGGTCACCTGTCCCAACTGTATCTGCTCTCAACTTCTTATGCACCCCCAGCACTTGCTGGTGGGGTGGTGTGAGGAGCAGAAAAGGCCTTGACTCTTACTCTGTAAGCACTGCTCAGCAGTAACTAAAGCATCCCTGTATTATCTACATTGCAGCACAAATAGAGAACATAGCCCCATATTAGGCCCTGTGGAGAAAATTAACTCTATCCAGCCAAAACCAGCACATGCTGTTAAGCTGAAAAGATTTTTAATAAACTTTCACTCTGCAGTTGAGCCTCTCCCTGGTTGTTTTGGTCCTGGGCTGCAGATTGGACTCTGCAGGAGTAAAGCTGAAGATTTGGGGAAGAGTAGTATGGGATTTTTCCCTTTCAAAATAGAAGATGGTGTGATTAAACAATTTGAAGATGTTTCTTTTCTTAATCTTAGAATTTGAAAAGCAACATGCCTTTAAAGAGTAGTTGTGGTACTCAGAATTATTCAACTGTTATAAAACAGATGATTTAGGAGACTGTCCACATGCTTAAGTAATTGTCTTACCCAAGAACTCTCTTAAAATGTATCAGTTACTTGACAGAAAATATGAAAGAAAATGGTTGAGTATTAAAGGACTGGGGAAGTCAACTCTTGCTGATTTGGAGCTGGCTCCACCTCTCTACTTGACCTTGGCTTAGAGGTAAGGAAATACTGCAAACAGAGGGGATTACAGAAGGAGACACATCTGTTCAGCACAGATCATACTTCACACAAGATGTTATCATCTTCAAAGAATTAATGGTTTCTAGAAAAAACACTGTTTTAAAAAAACATACTCTCAGAGGGACATTCTAACTTTCAAAGAACACAATTGCTTAGATGAAACTTGATTCTACTTTAGCTTAAATAAAGATTTTTCTACTTTTTGTAATAGTAACTACTTGTATCAAATCCCTCCTTTTCTTTTTGGACCTTTGATTCACATCTAAAGGTCCACATCACCCTTCTTCCCACAGGATAGCAAGGCAGGCAGAATAACACCAACACAGTTCATCTACATCTATTATAGAAATATGATCCTTTTCAAAACTATGCATTTTACACAATTAATACCGAGAAGACAATCCCTATTATGAGTGATCAACACTAAATTTTGTGACAAGGAAGGCAACCACCCAGTCAGCAATATTCCACCTATGGGGCTTCAAATTTATTCAGCCAATTGCTTTCTGCATCCTCTCAAAGATCCTGATCTTGTCGGGCAACATTCTGAATTTGTTCTATCTGCTTATTAAGACCTTCTGTTACATTTGGGCTATGGATGCAACAAAGATCCGTGTCCAATTTCAGATCCCCACAGACTCTATGCTCTTTGGCCAGCAATAAATCTAAATTGGGCAGTGTTGTAATACTGCCTTAGTATTGGCCTGTATCTGCTGACTCCTTTGGTACCTGCTGAATCCTTTGGCAACAAAATTGGCCAGTGTTTCCTCTTGCCAGGTAAGACTTCCAATGAGACTCCAATTTTTCCAGGGCAGTCCATCCCGGGAATAAAAAAAACTCTGTAATCCCCATCCTACCTTAGTGGATGTGCTAGGCCCTTGCCAATTATCCCTGCCACCGACTCTTTTGTTTTTTCTCCAATACCAAGGGTTTATTTGGCTTCACTCCCCAATAGGGCACAGTGTCAGGAGGCCTAAGGTTGCAGGTGTATTTTCTTCAGTAAAAGATAATATAGTAGTCCAGGACCCACTTCCCAATACCCATGTGCTGTACTCAGGGGTTGGCACTTGGGCCTGTGAACAGTTAGAAGTGTTGATACGGGCTTCTCATAAATCTCATGCTCTCTTTATAATTGAGGGAAGGCTGTTATTATTACATCTTCCCCTGCTAAAGTTGCATGCGATTTTTCTGTGTATGGCGATATTAACCCAAGCTAAGCTTCCAGTTTTAAAGGGTGTTGTTTAATTCTTACCAGAATCGATCCTAGTTTCAAATCACCTCTTGCAGGTTCTGCTCCCTTGGACCTCCCAGGTATCTTTCCAGCCCACATTGTCAGGACCACAGCATCTTCAAACTCTTGAGGGATTCTTTTCCTTGAATGTTGACATCCTGTAATAATAAAGCTGTTGCTTTGATACATTTAGATTCTGGCATATAAATTTTGACTTCCCCTTCTCCAAATCTTATTTGAGCTTCTAATTTTCAAGCAAATCCTTTCCTAACAATGGTTCTGGAGAGCCTGGCAATTACAAAAACTGGTGAGTTAACCACTGTTTTCCTAATTTAAATTTGAAATATTTAAAAAAATGGTCACCTTTCCCTGGCTCCCATCACACCAATAATGATTATACTTTGTTATATTTATATTTTATTATGTATTTTATATATTATTATAATTATAATTTCAAAGTATTCAATAGAGAATATGCAGCCCTGGTGTCCACCAGAAATTCAATTTCCTCTTCCCCCAACTTGATTTTAACCAGAGGTTAAAATTCCTCCGATCTCCTTTAATCCTGTTCTACAGAGAAGAGGGGATTCGGAAGGGTACCTTAATTCAAAAGAGGGCATTCCTTTTTACATTAAGCACACTGGTTTTCTCCTGGCCGTACCCAGACTTCCTGTGGTAAGGGGCTTCAGCCTTGGCCCCTTCTCCTGTATCCTCCCTATATCCTCTTTCTCCATGAGTGTTCCCTTCTAGCACCGCTATTAATCTCTTTTTCTCTCTGTATGCCACTCAAGTAACGCACAATAACTTTCCTGAGTCTTCAGGGGTGACTAGTAAAGCAGTGTACCTGATGTTATTTAATTTACTTACGTGCAGATGTATAATTTTTCCCAAAAATCTTATGCATAATCTATTACTTTCCAAGATCTAATTTTAATACTATTACAAGATTACAAGATTTTGCAACAGTCAAAACTATTGCTGATTTGGAGCTGGCTCCAGCTCTCTGCTTGACCTTGGCTTAGAGGTAAGGGTATTACAGAAGGAGACACATCTGTTCAGCACAGATCATACTTCGCACAAGATGTTATCATCTTGAAAGAATGAACGGTGTCTAGACAAAAACACTGTTTTAAAGAAAACATGCTCTCAGAGGGACATTCTAACTTTCAAAGAACACAATTACTTAGACAAAACTTAACTCTAGCTTTGAAAAATGGCAGTTGTCTAAGCTTGTTTATCTTATGGCAATATATGCTTTGAACTAAGGGAAATGCTTTTCTAAAGAAAGACCAGTTGTGCATGGAATAGACATCCTGTAGGATAAGATAAGGAGGCAGGGAAGCCACATTGCTGCACTGGCAGAAAAGGACCATTTTTTTCAAAGTTTGGGATGCCTCCCCACTAAGGTCAAAAGTTTACCAACAAGGAAGACTTCAAGCCTTCATCTTTGGACCCCATGAGGGGTCCTCATGACCACCAAAGGATCAACTGCGCATACGAATGAGGCGTGGAGATGTGTTAAGGATGTCTCGAAAAAAAAGAATATGTAAAACATCTTTAGAAGATGAAATGAGTATGCATAGATCTGTAACATAAAAAACATGCTGTTTTCTCACTTGGTGTGTGTGTTTGGAGGAGCGATCCCAGCGCTGCAAATAAAAGAATACCTGCTTAATAAGGACCATTCCGTTGTTATTGAATTATTATCTCGGAATACTTACCCAGACGCCCCTGGCCTCCCACTTCTGTGACGAGTGCTAGAACATGTTGTAAACACACTCTAGAAACTAAAATTCTGAGAGTTTTGAATATCTCTTTTATTGTGGAATGAAGTCAGCAAAGCAAGGTAGACAGCACTGGGCACGTGGCTGAGGCAGGGCTGCATCTAGCCAGAGGTGCGCCCAGTCCAGGCTCCCCCCCCCTTTTATATATTCCTTTTCGGCACAAAATTGGTTACATTTGGGCGTGAAAGCAGTTGCTCGCCCAACCCCCATCAGCACGTGTTGGGGTGGTCTTGCCACGTGTCTTTCAAGAGGGGTCAATCCAGGCAGTCCGGCGGGCAGTGGAAGGCTGGGGGGCAGGGAACGACACGGGGGACGGACAGCTCCTGCTGCTGCAGAACTGACCCTCCTCTGAACCTGGCACCACAGACAAGCTGGCATCACCAAAGAAAGAAGACATTCCACCCCATGGCTTAAGCATTTGGATCTCCACCCCCCCTTGACCCTCCCCCATGTTTCTTTATTCAAGCCAAAATGCTGAATATTCTGTTTATTACAATTTCCCCCTCTAATATTTGATCTAATTTTTGGCTTGAAAATATCTCTTTTAATAATTTTTAATTCCTCCACCTTTCTTTCCACCATTTTTCTAACCCATCCCATGTCTGAACTAGAACATGAACAATCCACTAAATTTAAACCACAATTAGCGTCCACATACTCCCCCTTCGGTTGCCAACATATAATCCAGAGCTAACCGATTCAACAAATGGCTATTCTCGTCGAAAAAGACAAGTCCCATTCCATCCTTTGGTTATTCACTATAGGCCATGTTTCCACAGATCCAATATAACCCTTCAGAGACTTCCCACCCAATCTCTTTGGGAAGGCTCAGGATCCAGTTCTGCTTCTCTATTCACAATCTCTGAACACCCACTTATCCCAACCATTTAAGTTTCCTTTTGAGGTGTTGCCAGCAGAACTTCCCAATGAGAATTTCCACTGGCTACGTCTTTTCGGAGCCACTGATCTTTCCCAAATAGATCTATTTCTTGAGATCCCCATGGCCATTGTTCCCCCATGTTTGTCCCTCCACAAACAAAGCAATTGGTAATACTAAGTGCCTTTGCAATATTTTCCGCAAAGTTAATAAGTTCTGGGCGACCGTTGGGATTTCAAACTTGGCCCCCGTTTTCAATTTTTCGTAAAAAGAGTGGAACAGTAGTTCTATTTCTTTGTACCGGGGTCTGGTCCCCTTCCGTCAATTTATCATAGAATAATAGAATCATAGAATCATAGAATAACCAGGTTGGAAGAGACCCACAGGATCATCGAGTCCAACCATTCCTATCAAACACTAAATCATGCCCCTCAGCACCTCGTCCACCCGCGCCTTAAACACCTCCAGGGAAGGTGACTCAACCACCTCCCTGGGCAGCCTGTTCCAGTGCCCAATGACCCTTTTCGCGAAATATTTTTTCCTAATGTCCAGCCTAAACCTCCCCTGGCAGAGCTTGAGGCCATTCCCTCTTGTCCTGTCCCCCGTCACTTGGGAGAAGAGGCCAGCACCCTCCTCTCCACAACTTGCTTTTACGTAGTCATAAAGAGCAATAAGGTCTCCCCTCAGCCTCCTCTTCTCCAGGCTAAACAACCCCAGCTCTCTCAGCCGCTCCTCGTAAGACCTGCTCTCCAGCCCCCTCACCAGCATTGTTGCTCTTCTCTGGACTCGCTCCAGAGCCTCAACATCCTTCTTGTGGTGAGGGGCCCAGAAGTGAACACAGTATTCGAGGAGCGGTCTCACCAGTGCCGAGTACAGAGGGAGAATAACCTCCCTGGACCTGCTGGTCACACCGTTTCTGATACAAGCCAAGATGCCATTGGCCTTCTTGGCCACCTGGGCACACTGCTGGCTCATCTTCAGTCGCTGTCAACCAACACCCCCAGGTCCCTCTCCTCCAGGCAGCTTTCTAGACAGACTTCTCCTAGTCTGTAGCACTGCATAGGGTTGTCGTGCCCCAAGTGCAGGACCCGGCATTTGGCCTTGTTAAACCTCATGCCGTTGGACTCAGCCCAGTGGTCCAGCCTGTTCAGATCCCTTTGCAGAGCCTCCCTACCCTCCAGCAGATCGACACTGCTTATATCGACACTTATATCCAGCTGTTTCCCCAGTCTACTCTTTCCCGCTTCTTGTTCCTTTACATTCGTAATGAGTGTGGTATATCAGGGATTCAGTGACCTTCTGACCTGTATTTATTATCTGTTTATTACACTTAGTATGATCTAAGGCTCACACTCTAGCAATTAGCTAGCTGTAGCATTCATGGTATGCTACAAAAGGGAATGATCCATCACTGTCAGAGACAAGAAAGTCTGAAACAACGAAAAGAAAAAATTATCTATGATATCTCACACTGTCTAAGCACGTCCAGTGGTTAGTACTTTGGCAGGACAAGCAGGAGGGGAAAAAGAAAGGTAACAAAAAAGGTAACAGAAACGTTACCACCAGTTAGGGAACTGACATCAACAACATTGCCATCAGTTCACATGCTCGTTGCTTCCTTTATCCCTCAAATTACAGTAGAGTCAGGAGAGAGGAGTGAGATTATGTCAGACAAACAACCATACAGACACCAAGGTCAGTGGAGAAAGATGGGGAGGAGGTGCTCCAGGCACCTGCAGCCTGTAGTGAATACCATGGTGAGGCAGTGTTGTGTAAAAAGGGTAAAATGTTTGACAACTTAGTGATTCTATGATTCAATGAAAACAAATCTACTAAAGTCAAAACTTGTCCTTTGGAGTCAAAGTAAGTCCAATTAAATAAAGCTAGGGCTGGTTTAGACTTCAGTGGAGCTATTTTCACATCACTTGACTTGTTTTGTCTTCAAATGATTTAATTTGATTTCTGTGTAGTTCTTTTGCATTCAATTAAGTGGTTTGATTTCAATAAACGTATTTTTATGTCAGAAGACTTGTTTTGCAGTTAATGACTTATTTTTACTTAATTGGATTTGTTTTGACTTCAGTGGAATTGGTTTGACTTCAAGTTGATTTCAATTATTTTCTTTTGACTTCATTAGTCTAGATTTAAGTTCAATAGACTTGTTTTGACTTCAGTGGAATTCAATAGACTGGTTTTCACTTCAGAAGACTTGTTTTGACTTCAATACATTCAGTTTGACTTCAGTGAATTTGTTTTGATTTCAATTGACATATTTTAAATGTAATAGATTAGATTTGACTTCGATTGACTTGTTTTGACTCCAGTGGAGTTGTTTTGACTTCAGTGTACTTGTTTTGAATTTAGTGACCTTATTGTGACTTCAGCATATTGTTTTTTTTCTTCAATGGACTTGTTTTTACTTTTCTGGACTATTTTCACTTCATGGGGCTTGTTTTGAGTTAAATGGAATTGTTTTGACTTCAATAAATTTGTTTTTATGTGGGTGGTTTTATTTTTACTTCAGTGCTTTTCTTTTGACTTCAGTAAACTTTTTTTTCCTAAATTGGAGTTATTTTGACTCCATAGGATGTTTTGACTTTGCTAGATTTGTTTTGAGTTCAGTGGACTTATTTTGACTTCACTGAACCTGTTTTCACTGCACTGGATTTGTTTTGAGTTCAATGAAATTGTTTTGACTGCAGTGAACTTGATTTTACTTAAGAGGACTTATTTTGACTTCAGTAGATTTATTTGGACTTCAAAGGTTTTGGTTTTTTCACTTCAAAGAACATATGTTGCATGTCATAGATTAGGTTTGACTTCAATTACTTGTTTTGAATTCAGTGGAGCTGTTGAGACTTCAGAGAACTCCTTCTGAATTCAGTGGAGTTATTTGGACTTCAGTGTATTTGTTTTGTCTTCAGTGGACTGTTTTTGACTTCTATGGAACTATTTTCACCTCATTGGACTTGTTTTCACTTCAGTAAAATTGGTTTTGCTTAATTGGACTTCATACGATGTTTTTGGACATTAGTAGATTTGTTTGGACTTCAATAGACTTGTTTTGAGGGCAATAATCTTGGTTTTGCTTAATTGGAGTACTTTTGACTCCAAAGGACATGTTTTGACTTTAGTAGATTTCTTTTTAATTCATTTGACTTGTGGACTTCAGTGGACTTGCTTTGACTTCAAGTGACTTGTTTCTACTTAAGAGGTCTTGTTTGGAATTCTATGTGACACGCGGAATCAAGACTCTATAACTTATAATGTTATAAAGTAGGTATGTTTATTCAGCGCTGAGACGCACGGGAGAATTATTTCTCCAAAACAACGTGCATACTCATCATGGCAACTTGTCTTGGCCTTTTACAGTGAACTGTTACATATTCCAAAAATATTCATAACCTTTCCCCGCTTCTTATTATAATGAGTTTGAGAAGAGTCTTCTTCCTGTTTGTGCCTGTGCAGGGTTTTCTCAGGGATGGAGTCAGTTGTCTTAACTTCCTTTAGCTTCAATCTGTGTCCGTGTTCTCCGGATCCTTGCCATCTTTATCAGCGTTGTTTTCGCTCTTATCACAGGTCCAGATGACTTGTCCTGCTTATCAGAAATCTTCTAGCAAGAGACCCCCTTTCTACATAAAGGCTTATAGAAATATGTTGCTTTAGCTAAACAACTGTCATCCTGTGTATTCTTTAAGTGTGAGCAGCTTCTATTCCGCTATTCTTTAAGTGTCAGTTGCTTCAGATAAATTATTACTATTCTGTTTAGCCTTAAGTGTTTAGTCCTTTCTTTGTGTTTATCTCAAGCTGCTAAACAATGGTTATCCTGTTCATCATTGGTTAATTCACCTAGCCCTGTATCAAATAGACTTCTTGAAATTCACTGACCCTTTTTGAATTTCAGTGTAATTTTTTTTTTTTTTTTTATTTCAGTGGACTTGATTTAATTTGCTGGAGTTGCTTTGACCTCAATGGATTTGTTTTTACTTCAGCTGACTCATTTTGACTTTGCTGGACCCATTTTCACTTTACTAGACTTGTTTGAGTTCAATGGAATTGTTTTGACTTCTGTAAACTTGGTTCGGCCTAAGTGGACTTATTTTGACTTTAATGGATGTCTTTTGAATTTGTTGGATTTGGTTTGGGTTCAGTGGAATTGTTTCGACTTTAATAAACTTTTTTTTATTTCAGTGGACTTATTTTGACTCCAATGGATGTATTTTGACTTCAGTAAACAACTTTTGCTAAATTGGAGTTATTTTGACTCAAAAGGACACATTTTAACTTTAGTAGATTTTTTTTTTTTAACTTCAGTGGACTTGTTTTGACTTCAAACAACATCTTTATACTTAGAAGACTGGTTTGGAATTCAATGGTTTTCTTTGAGTTCAATGAGCCATTCTTAACTTCAATGGATTTTTTCTTATTTCAGTGGACTTATTTCGATTTGATGGACTTGTTTTTACTTCAGTAGAGTTGTTTTGAGTTCAATGAGCTTATTTTTATAAAATGAGTGAATGCTTTGGTCTAGAATGGTTATATATGATTTGAATATACTCAGTAAAGCCCAGTTGCAAAATTTGAAATGTGCAGGGATTCCTCCATCAGGGAAGCAGCTAGCACTAAAAGATGCTGCTTGTTAGTTAGTTCTCCTGATCGCCGTTTCACTGCCCCAACAAAACCGAGGATAAGCATTTGCTACACTGTGGACTGGTCATGTGTAGATTGAGCACTCTTAAAAAAGCTTGGCTGCAAAATTTGAAACATCCTGGGATTGCTCCAGCAGGGAAGGTTACAGTAGGGAAATCTGCTGGTTAGATTCTACTGCTATCCCTTTCACTGCAAACTAGAAACCACTTATTGGTGACAACTTTGCTATAGTGCAACCGTCCCACAAGACTCTAGTTTGCAGATCCTGGCTGTAAAATTGAAGCATCTGGGGATTTCTCCCGAAGGGAACATGCTACAATAGAAAGCTGCTGCTTGTTACTTCCTTCTCCTCGTAGCCCTTTCACTGTCTGATGAATACAGGGGATAAGCGCTTGTTATGCTGAAGAGCGGTCCTTTACAGCTCATGCACGCTAAACAGAGCCCAGCTGCAGAACTGAAAACACTCCAGGATTGCTTCACCAGGGGAGGTGCCAGTAAGGAGATCTGCTTCTAGTTAGATTCTACACCTGCTTTTCCTTTCACCGCAAACAGCCAACTGTGGATCGGCGACAGTTTTGCTACTGTGTGCTGTCTTGGAAAGCATACTAGTTTGCAGAGCCTGGCTGGTCCAGGTATTTCTCCTGAAGGGAAGGTGCTAGGACAGGAAGCTGCTGCTTGTTAGTTCCTTCTCCTAAAAGATAGCCCTTTCACTGCCCAAACAAAGCCAGCGATAAGTGCTTGCAACGGTGAAGAATGGTTATGTATGCCTCACTGTGCTAAACAGAGCCCAGCTGCAAAATTAGAAACTTCCAGGGACTGCTCCTGGAGGGAGGCTGCTATCCCTGAAAGCTGCTGCTTGTTAGTTCCTTCTTATAGCCCTTTTACTGTCCCAACAAATCCGGGGATAAGCATTTGCTGTGCTGAAGAATGGCCATGTATGGCTTGAGCATGCTAAACAGAGCCCAGATGCAAAATTGAAAGCATCCAGGGATTTATCCCTCAGGGAAGGTGCTAGGAGTGAATG
This sequence comes from Phaenicophaeus curvirostris, assembly GCF_032191515.1. NCBI lineage: Eukaryota > Metazoa > Chordata > Aves > Cuculiformes > Cuculidae > Phaenicophaeus > Phaenicophaeus curvirostris. The sequence goes on along the minus strand of NW_027206663.1, from coordinate 1,898,180 downwards.
CTGCTACTAGTTCAATTCTACTCTTGGTTTTCCTTTCACTGCAAACAGCAAACCAAGGATCAGCAAATGCTTTGATGCAGGAAGGTCTCTTGCAAAGGACAGTAGTCTGCAGAGCCTGGCTGTAAAATTGAAGTGTCCAGAGATTTCTCCAGCAGGGAAGCTGCTTGCACTGAAAACTGCTGCTTTTTAGTTCCTTCTCGTGATTGCCGTTTCACTGTCCCAACTAAACAAGGGATAAGCACTTTTTACACTGTGGACTGGTCATATTTGTGTCGTGAACTCAAAAAAGAGCCCATCTGCAAAATTGGAAACAATCCAGTTTGCTCCAGAACAGAAGATGCCAGTAAGGAAATCTGCTGCTAGTACGATTCTACTCCTTCAATCCCTTTCACTGCACCAGTAAACCAGGGATCTGCAACAGCTTTACTACAGTTTGCTGTCTCACAAAGGATACTAGTCTGCAGAGTACGGCTGTAAAATTGAAGTGTCCATGGATTTCTCCCAAAGAGAAGGTTCTAAGATGGGAAGCTGCTGCCTGTTAGTTCCTTCTCCTGGTAGCCCTTTCTACTGAAAACAGCAAACCACAGACCAGAGAATGCTTTGCTGCAGTACAGTCCTGCTGTAAAATAGAAGCATTGGGGGATATCTCACAAAAAGAAGGTGCTAGTACAGATAGCCGCTGCTTGATAGTTCCTTCTCATTGTAGCCCTTTCACTGCAAACACCAAAACACAAATAGGGGAATGCTTTTGTCTAGAAGAAGAATCGTCCAGGGATTTCTCCTGCAGAGAAGCTGCTTGTGGTGGAAGCTGCTGCTTGTTAGTTCCTTCTTCTGGTCACTGTTTCACTGTCCCAACAAAACCAGGAATAGGCACTTGCTACGGTGAAGAATTGTCATATATATCTTGAGCATATATGACAATTCCAGACCAAAATATTTCCCTATTCATGGTTTGCGGTTTGCAGTGAAAGGTCTACAAGGATAAGGAACTAACAAGCAGCAGCGCTTCTGTCCTAGAACCTTCCTTTTGTGAGATATCCCCAGACGCTTCAATTTTACAGCAGGGCTCTGCAGACTAATGTCGATTGCCTGGGACTGTACTGCAGCAAAGCTGTCGTCGATCCACTGTTTGCTGTTTTCAATGAATGGGCTACCAGGAGAAGGAACTAACAAGCAGCAGCTTTCAGTGCTAGCAGCTCCCCTGCAGGAGCAGTCCTTGGACATTTGAAATTTTGCAGCTGGGCTTTACTGACTATAGTCGAGTCACATAAGACCATTCTAGACCAAAGCATTCCCTTTTTTTATCAGATTTTGTTCACTGAAGCCAAACAACTCTATTCAACTCAAATTAAGCCATTGAAGGAAAAAAAAAATGTCAACCAAAGTCAAAATACGTCCATTGAGGTCAAAACAATTCCAATTTGGCAAAAAGAACTTTAATGAAGTCAAAACAAAACCATTGAAGTCAAAATAAGTCCACTTAAATCAAAACAATTTTATTGAAGTCAAAACAATTCCACTGAACCCCAAACAAATCTCATGAATTCAAAAGAAGTCCAGTGAAGTCAAAACAACTCCTCTGAAATCAAAACATGTCCTTTGAAGTAAAAAAAAATCCAAGTAAGAAAAAAAAAGTTTACTAAAGTCAAAACATGTTCTTTGCCGTCAAATTTACTGAAGTCAAAACACATTCTTTGGAGTCAAAATAAGTCCACTTAAGTTAAAACAAGTTTACTGAAGTCAAAACAATCTCATTGAACTTAAAACAATCCAGTGCAGTGAAAATGCGTCCACTGCAGTCAAAACGAGTCCATTGAGGCATAAATAAGTTTTCTGAAATCAAAATAATTTCATTGAAGTCAAAACAGCACCATTGAATTAAAAACAAGTCCACCGAAGTCAAAACACATCCTTTGAAGTACAAACGAGTCCTCTGTAGTCAAAACAATTCAATCCAATCAAAATAAGTCCACTGAAATAAGAAAAAATCAATGGATTTTAAAAAAGGTTCATTGAATTCAAAGAAAAACACTGAACTCCAGATCACTCCTCTAAGTACAAACATGCCATGTTTTGAGTTCAGTGGAATTGTTTTGACTTCAATGAATTCATTTTGATTTCAGAAAACTGTTTTTTATCTCAATGGACTTGTTTAGACTTTGCTGACCCTATTTTCACTTCACTGAATTTTTTTTGAGTTCAGTGGATTTTTTTTTTTAGTTCAGTGCAATTGATTTTGACTATTTTGATGCCAGAGGACTAATTTTGCATTTAATGGACTTATTTTTAATTCATTGGATTTGTTTGGACTTCAGTTGGCTTATTTTTACTTCATTGGATTTATATTGATTTCAATGGAATTGTTTTGACTTCAGTAAATTTGTTTTGACTAAAGTGGACTTATTTTTACTTCAGTGGATTTGTTTTGATTTCATTGGATTTTTTTACTTCAGCAACTTGATTTAAGTGGACTTCTTTTGACTGGAATGGTTTTCTTTTGACTTCATTAGTCTAGTTTTCACTTAAGAGGACTTGTTTTGACTTCAGTGAACTGGTTCTGACTTCAGTGAAACTGTTTTCACACCACTGGTTTTGTTTTACCTTCATTAGACTTGTTTTGACCTCAATGGATTTCTTTTGACAAGGAGTTGTTTGGACTTAAAAGGCTGTATTTTAAATGTAATAGATTAGGTTTGACTTCACTTGACTTTTTTTTTTACTTCAGTGGGGTTGCTTTAATATCAAAGGGCTTGTTTTGACTTCAATGGATTTGTTTTGAATTCAGTAAACTTGGTTTTGCTTAATTGGACTTATTTTGACTTCAAAGGATGTGTTTGGATGTGAGTAGATTTTTGTGGACTTCAATGGAACTGTTTTGACTTCAGTTGACTTCACCCTTTTTCAACTTGATGGATTTTTTCTTATTTCAGTGGACTTGAGTCAATTTGATGGACCTGTTTTCATTTCAGAGGACTCATTTTGAGTTCAGAGGAGCTATTTTAATTTTGGTGGTCTTATATTTACTTCAGTGAAGCTCTTTTGATTTCAATGAATTTGTTTTTACTTCAATGAACTTATTTTGATTTCAGTGGACTAGTTTTGACTTTGCTGGACCTATTTTCACCTCACTGGTCTTGTTTTGAGTTCAATTGAATTGTTTTGACCTCCGTAAACTTGTTTTCACTCAAAGGACGTGTTTTGACTTTAGTAGAATTTTTTTCCTCAGTGGACTTGTTTTGACTTCAAACAACTTGTTTGTACTTAAGAGGACTTGTTTGGAATTCATTGGACTTCTTCAAACTCAATGAACCTTTTTGAACTTCAATGTATTTTTTATTTCAGTGGACTTGATTTTATTTGCTGGACTTGTTTTGACTTCAGAGGACTCATTTTGAGTTCAGTGGAGTTGTTTTAACACCAATTAATTTATTTTGATTTCGGAAAACTTGTTTTGAATTTAATGGGCTTATTTTGAATTCATTGGATTAATTTTGACTTCACTGGACTTGTTTTGACTTCAGTGGCCTTACTTTGACTTATATGGATTTGTTTTGACTTCAGTAAACTTGTTTTTGCTAAATTGGAGTTATTTTCACTCCAGAGAATATGTTTTGTCTTTAGCAATCTTGATTTTGCTTATGTGGAGTTATTTTGACCCCAGAGGACATCTCGCAAATGATACTAGTCTGTAGAGCCTGACTTTAAAATTCAAACATCCAGGGATTTCTCTCCCAGGGAAACTGCTAGCACTGAAAGCTGCTGCTTCATAGTTCCTTCTCATGATTGCCGTTTCACGGACACAAAAAAAACCTGGGGATAAGCACTTGCTACTCTGCAGACGGGTCATATATGTCTCGGGCATTGTAAACAGAGCCCGGTTTCAAACTTCCAAACATCCTGGGATTGCTCCGGAAGGGAAATTGCAGTAGGGATATCTCCTGCTGGTTAGATTCAAAACATGCATATTTCAAATTTTGCAGCCGAGCTTTACTGAGTATCGTTGAGTCACATATGACCATTCTAGAACAAAGCATTCCCCTATTTGTGTTTTGCTCTTTGCAGTGCAAGTGCTACGAGGAGAAGGAAATAACAAACAGCAGTTTTCAGTGCTAGCAGTTTTCCTGTGGGAGAAATAACCGGATGTTTGAATTTTAAAGCTGGGTTCTGCAGACTAGTATCGTTTGTGAGATGTCCTCTGGAGTCAAAATAACTCAACATAAATCAAAATTATTCCATTGAATTAAGAAATAGTCCAATTAAGTCAAAATAGGTTCACTGAAATGAAAAAAAAGTCCACTGAACTCAAAACTAATCCAATGAATTCAAAATAAGTTCATTACTTCCTAAACAAGCTTTCTGAAGTTAAAATAAGTTCATTGAAGAAAAAAGAACCCCACTTAACTCAAACCCACTCCACTGAAGGAGAAACAAGCCTTCTGAAGTCACCACAGCTCCTCTTAAATCAAAAGCAGTCCTCTGAAGTCAAAATAAGTCCATCAAATGTAGTCCACTGAAATGAGTAAAAAATCCATTCAAGTTGAAAAAGGCTGATTGAATTCAAAGAAATCCATTGAATTCCAAACAAGTTCTCTTAAGCATAAACATGTTGTTTGAAGTCAAAACAAGTCAATTGAAGTAAAAACAAATCTACTAATGTAAAAACAAGTCCTTTGGAGTCAAAAGAACTCCAAGTAAGCAAAAAAGAATTTTACTGAAGTCAAAACCAAGCCAGTGAAGTCGAAAGAAGTACTTTGAAGTCAACTGAAGTGAAAATAGTCTATTGAAGTAAAAAAATAGTCTTCTGCAGTAAAAAAATAGTCTATTGAAGTCAAAACTAGTCTGATAATGCCAAAACAAATCCATTGAAGTCAAAATAAGTCCACTTATTAGAAACAAGTTTACTGAATTAAAAAAAATTCCATTCCATTTAGAACAAATCCAACAAATTCAAAATAAATCCAGTGCAGTGGAAACAGTTCCAATGAAGTCAAAACAAGTCCACAGAAGTAAAACCTAATCCAATTAATTCAAAATAATCCCATTAAATTCAAAACAAGTTTTCCGAAATCAAAATAAGTTCATCGATGTCAAAACAACTCCACTGAAGAAAAATCAAATCCATCGAGGTCGAAACAACTCCTCAAAATGGGTACTCTGAAGTCAAAACAAGCCCATCAAATCAAGTCCACTGAAATAAGAAAAAATACATTAAAATTCAAAAAGTTTCATTGAATTCTAAGTAGTTCATTAAATTCCAAACAAGACCTCTTAAGTATAAACAAAACCTTTGAAGTCAAAACAAGTTCACTGAAGAAAAAACAAACCTACTAGAGTCAAACATGCCCTTTGGAGTCAAGAGAATTCCAATTAAAAAAAATAAGTTTACTGAAGTAAAAACAAGTCCAGTGATTTGAAAATAGTTCCATGGAAGTCAAAACCAGTCAACTGAGGACCAAACAAATACTTTGAAGTCAAAATAAGTCCACCTAATTCAAAACCAGTTTCCTGAATCAAAACAGTTCCAATGAACTCAAAGTAGTTCAGTGAAGTGAAAATAGCTCCAGAGAAAGCAAAACAAGACCACTGAAGTAAAAACATGTCTATTGCAGTCAAAAGTAATCCGATGAATTCAAAATAAGTCCATTAAATTCAAAACAAGTTTTCTGAACTCTAAATAAGTTTATTGAAGTAAAATAAATTTCAGTGAAATCAAAAGAACTCCACAGAAGTCAAAAAAAATTCCATTTAAGTAAGAACAAGTCCACTGAGTTAAAAATAACTCATTTGTACTCAAAACTAGTCATCTGAGCTCAAAACAAGTCCTCTGAATGCAAAACAACACCATAGAAGTAAAAAATAGTCCACTGAAGTCAAAAGAATGCCACTGAAGGGAAAATAAGTCAAAGTGAAGACGAATCTGTTAAATTTAAATTACATCCTTTGAAGTGAAAAAAACTCCTTTGAATTATAAACAAACCCACTGAAGACAAAACCAATCCACTGAAGTCAAACCAAGTTCATTTGGATCAAAATAAGTCCACTTATTCAAAATAAGTTTACTGAAGTCAAAACAATTCCACAGAAGTCAAAACAAATCCAGTGAACTGAAACTAAGTCCATTGAAGTCAAAACAAATCCACTGAAGTTGAATCAGATGCACTGAAGTCAAACTAAGTCCACTTAATTCAAAACAAGTTTACTGAAGACAAAACAATTTCAAGTCCAGCAAAGTGAAAAGAGGTCCAGCGAAGTCAAAACAAGTCCACTGAAGTAAAAAACAAATCTACTAAAGTAAAACAACATCTTATGGAGTCGAAATAACTCCAATAAAGCAAAAACAAATTTACTGAAGTCAAAACAAATCCAAGGAAGTAAAAATAAGTCCACTGAAGTCAAAAGAAATCCACTAAAGTATCCATTGAAGGAAAACAAGTGCCTCTTAAGTGAAAACTAGTCCATTGAAGCCCACTGAAGTCAGAATTCCAGTGAAGTCAAAACAAGTTTACTGAACTCAAAACAATTCTATTGAACTCAAGCAAGTCCAGTGAAGTGGAAACAGGTCCAGTGAATTCAAAGAAACTTCACTGAATTAAAACCAGTTTCATTGAAGTCAAAACTAATCCAATTATTTCCAAATAAGTTAATTAAATTCAAAACAAGTTTCCTGAAGTTGAAATAAGTTTATTGATGTAGAAACAAAACTCAGTTGAACTCAGAGTAAATCCATTGAGGTCACAACAAGTCCACTGAAGTAAAAAAAAAATGCCGCTGGAGTCAAAAGAAGTCAATTGAAGTTGAACCAAATCTATTAAATTTAAAATATAAATTTGAAGTCCACTACACGGGACTTATTTTGACTTCATTGGATTTATTTTGACTTCAGTGGACTTCAGTAGACTTGTTTTGACTTCAGATGACATGTTTATACTTAGAGGACTGGTTTGGAATTCAGTGGATTTCTTTGAATTCAATGAACCATTTTTAACTTCAAAGAATTTTTTTCTTATTTCAGTGGTTTGATCCAATTTGATGGACTTGTTTTGACTTCAGAGGACTCGTTTTGAGTTAAGAGGAGTTGTTTTGACTTCAGTGAATCTATTTTGATTTCAGAAAACTTGTTTTGACCTCAATGGACTTGTTTAGGCTTTGCTGGACCTGTTTTCACTTCACTGGAATTGTTTTGAGTTCAATAGAATTGATTTGACTTATGTAAACTTGTTTTGACATAAGTGTACTTATTTTGACTTCAGTGGTTTTGTTTTGATGCCATTAGACTATTTTTTACCTCAATGAATTTGTTTTGACTTCAGTAAACTTGTTTTTGCTAAATTGGATTTATTTTGACTCCAAATGACATGTTTTGACTTTAGGGGATTTGTTTTGACTACAGTGGACTTATTTTGACTTTAAACAGCATATTTATTCTTAAAGGACTGGTTTGTAATTTAATGGATTTCTTTGAATTCAGTGAGCTACTTGAAAGGAGGTTGTAGTGAGGTGGATTTTGGTCTCTTCTCCCAAGTGATAGGTGATAGCATGGGAGGGAATGGCCTCAAGTTGCACCAGGGGAGGTTCAGATTAGACATTAGAAAAAATTTCTTCACTTCAAGGGTTATCAGGTGCTGGAACAGGCTGTCCGGGGAGCTGGTTCAGTCACCATCCCTGGACATATTTAAAAGATGGGCAGATTAAGTGCTTATTTAGGTAACAGGACAGGTACGGTTGGACTTGATGACCTCAACAGTCTTTTCCAACATAGTAATTCTATGATTCTATGAAAACAAATCTACTAAAGTGAAAACATGCCCTTTGGCATCAAAGTAAGTCCAGTTAAGCAAAACCAGGACTGGTTTTGACTTCAGTGGAATTATTTTCACGTCAGTGGACTTCTTTTGACTTCAAATAATTTGTTTTGAATTCAGTAAACTTGGTTTTCCTTTTTTTTTTTTTTCTCAGTGGACTTGTTTTGACTTCAAACAACTTGTCTGTACTTGAGAGGTCTTGTTTGGAATTCAATGGACTTGTTGAATTTAATGAACCTTTTCAAACTTCAATGTGTTTTTTCTTATTTCAGTGGACTTGATTTGATTTGATTGACTTGCTGTGACTTCAGAAGATTCGTACTGAGTTCAGTGGAGTTGTTTTGACATCAATGAACTTATTTTTATTTCAGAAAACCTGGTTTTAATTTAATGGACTCATTTTGAATTCATTGGATTAGTTTTGACCTCAATGGGTTTGTTTTGACTTCAGTAAAATTGTGTTTGCTAAACTGGAGTTATTTTCACTCAAAGAAAATAATTTTAGTAATCTTGGTGTTATTTATGTGGAGTTATTTTGACTCCAGAGGACATTTCCCAAACAATATTAGTCTGCAGAGCCTGGCTTTAAAATTCAAATGCCCAGGGAGTTCTCCCACAGGGAAACTGCTACCACTGAAAGCTCCTGCTTGTTTGTTTTTTTTCTCCTGATTGATGTTTCACTGCCCCAACAAAATCGGGGATAAGTGCTTGCTATGCTGTGGACAGGTCATATAATTCTTGAGCATTCTAAGCAGAGTCCAATTTCAAAATTGGAAACGTCCTGGGAATGCTTTAGCAGTGAAGGTGCCAGCAGGGAAATGTGCTGCTAGTCAGATTCTACTCCTGCTATCCCTTTCACTGCAAACTGTTTTCCATTAAGCACAAGAGCACTCAGTCCCTGTATGTAGGCAGGGAAGGGAAGAGACCAGCATGGCTGAGTCAAGACCTGCTGGTCAAACTCGAGAACAAGAAGTAACTGCACAGGCAGTGCAAGCAGGGACAGGGACCCTGGGAAGTGTATAAGGACGCTGCCCAGTTGCGTAGGGATGAGGTCAGGAAGGCCAAGGCACAGCTGGAGATGAACTTGGCAAGGGAAGTGAAGACTAACAAGAAGGGCTTCTACAGGTAAGTCAGAAGAGGAAGGTTAAAGAGAATGTATCCCCACTGATGAATGAAAATGGTGACCTCATATCAACAGACAAGGAGAAGGCTGAGGTACTTAACAACTTTGTTGCCTCAGTCTTCACTGATTACCTCTCTTCTCACCCCTCCTAGGTCATGTGAAAACAAGATGGTAACCAGGAGGGTAAACCTCCTCCCACTGTGGAGGAAGATCAGGTTTGTGACCATGTGAGCAACCTGAAGATAAATAAGTCGATAGGACCTGATGAGATGCATCCCAAAGTCCTGATGGAATTGGCCGATGTAGTCACCAAGCCACTCTCCATGATATTTGAAAAGTCATGGGAATCATGAGAAGTCCCTGGTGACTGGAAGAAGTCAACATTGTGCCCATTTTTAAAAAGGGTAGAAAAGGTGACCCTGGGAACTACTGACCTGTCAGCCTCGCCTCTGTGTCTGGGAAGATCATGGAACAGATCCTCCTAGAAGCTATGCTAAATCACAGGGAGGACATGGAGGTGATGAATGGCAGTCAGCATGGCTTCACCAGGGGAAAGTCCTGCCTAACCAACTTAGTGGCTTTCTATGATGGGGAAACCACAGCAGTGGACACAGGAAAACAAACATGATCTATCCGGACTTCTGTAAAGCCTTTGACACAGTTCCCAATAACATCCTTCTCTCTAAATTGGAGAGATATGTATTTGATGGGTGGACGGCACGGTGGATAAGAAACAGGTTGGATGGTCATATTCAGAGAGTAGTGGTCAATGGCTCAAAGTCCAATTGGAGATCCATGACAAGTGGTGTCCCTCAGGGGTCTCTACTGAGACCAGTGCTGATTAATATCTTCATCAATGATATAGACAACGAGACTGAGTGCACCATCAGCAAGTCTGCAGATGACACCAAGCTGAGTGGTGCAATTGCCACACATGAAGGAAGGGATGTCATGCAGAGGGACCTGGACAGGCTGGAGAAGTGGGCCTATGTGAAACTCATGAGGTTCAACAAGGCCAAGTGCAAGGTCCTGCACCTGGGTCAGGGCAAGCCCCAATTTCAATGCAGGATGGGGGATGATGTGATTGAGAGCTGCTCTGCAGAGAAGGACTTGGGGGTGCTGGTCGGTGGGAAGCTCAACATGAGCCAGCAATGTGCGCTCACAGCCCAGAAGGCCAGCTGTATCCTGGGCTGCATCAAAAGAAGCGTGGCCAGCAGGTCGAGGGAGGTGATTCTGCCCCTCTATTCCTCTCTTGTGAGACCTCATCTGGAGTACTGTGTCCTGTTATGGAATCCTCAACTTAAGAAGGATATGGAAATGTTGGAATTGGTTCATAGGAGGGCTACAAAGATGATCAGAGGGCTGGAGCACCTCCCATACGAGGACAAGCTGAGAGAGTTGGGGTTGTTCAGCCTGGAGAAGAGAAGGCTCGGAGGGGACCTTATAGCGACCTTCCAGTACCTGAAGGGGCCCTACAAGAATGCTGGGGAGGGACTGTTCACAAAGGCCTGTAGTGATAGGACTAAGGGCAATGGGTATAAACTGGAGAGGGGTAGATGTAAACTAGACATAAGGAAGAATTTCTTCACTATGAGAGTGGTAGGGCACTGGCACAGGTTGCCCATGGAAGTTGTGGATGCCCCATCCCTGGAGGTGTTAAAGGCTAGGTTGGATGGGGCCTTGGGCAGCCTGATCTAGTGGGACACGTCCCAGCCCATGGCAGGGGTGTTGGAACTAGATGATCTTTAAAGTCCCGTCCAACCCAAACTATTCTATGATTCTATGAAACTGCAAACCATGGATCTGTGACAACTTATGGGAAACGTGTCTCCTAGTGGGGCTAAAGCCCTTGATAAAAACCTAGCTAAGCTCATAAATCGAGCTTTAAACTAGATGTGAAGGGGGAGGGGGTTGAGCCCAGGCTAGACAGGAGCGAGCCTGGACGTGGGGCACTGGTGATTCGGAGAGAGTGTGCTGGTGAGGACCACCAGTACATCACCACACAGAAAGTGGGGGTGAACACACCTGGGGGTGTTAAGGGAGATACGGGCACTCTGGTGCTAGCTACTCCAGTTACCAGGCAATTGGGAATGAACTCTGTTCCCTCTAAGAGGGCTGAAGGCTCGGCAGCTCAGCTGAAGTGCATTTACACCAATGCACGCAGCATGGGGAATAAGAAAGAAGAGCTGGAAGCTGTCATAGGGCAAGGACCCTATGATGTCGTTGCCATCACGGAAACGTAGTGGGATGACTCATATAACTGGAGTGCAGCTATGGTGGGGTACAAACTCTTCAGGCAGGATAGGAAGGGTAGGAGAGGAGGCGGGGTAGCCCTCTTTGTAAGGGAGGACTTGGACACCATTGAGATGGATTGTGGTGATGAGGAGATTGAGTGCCTGTGGGTTAAAATCAGAGGAGCCCACCAGAAGGTAGATTTTGTGATGGGAGTCTGTTACAGACCACCCAGCCAAGGAGAAGCAGCTGATGAGCTCTTCTATAAACAGCTGTGGTTAATCTCTAGATCAATGCCTCTTGTTCTTGGGGGGGACTTCAATCTTCCTGATATCTGCTGGAAGTACAATAGAGCAGAAAGGATGCAGTCCAGGAGGTTCCTGAAATGCATGGAAGACAACTTCCTTGCACAGTTGGTGAATGAACCGACAAGGGAAGGTGCCCTCCTAGACCTGCTGTTTGTGAACAGAGAAGGCCTTGTGGGGGATGTAGCAGTAGGAGGATGCATAGGACAAAGCGATCATGAGATGATAGGGTTTTCTGTTCTAGGTGAAGTGAAGAGGGTGGTTAGCAGGACAGTAGCATTAAATTTCCAGAGGGCAGACTTTGGACTGTTCAGAAGGCTGATTGGCAAAGTCTCATGGGAGACAGTACTTAAGGGCAAGGGAGCCCATGAGGGCTGGGAGCTCTTCAAAAAGGAAATCCTAGCAGCTCAGGAGAAAGCCATCCCCATGTTCCAGAAGAAAAGCCAGTGGGGGAAAACCAGCTTGGTTGAACAGAGAGATCTTGAGAGATATCAAGAAGAAGAGGAATGTTTATGGGCTCTAGAAGAGGGGACAGGCCTCTTGGGTGGACTACAGGAGGGAAGTGAGATTGTGCAGAGAAAAAATCAGAAGGGCTAGGGCTCAACTAGAAATCAGATTGGCCAAGTCTGTGAAAGATAACAAAAAGCTTTCTATAAATTTATAAATAATAAAAGGTGGACTAGGGAGACCATACAGTCCCTTTTGGACGCAGAAGGAACAACAGTGACAGGGGATGAGGAAAAGGCTGAGGTACTTAATGCCTTCTTTGCCTCAGTCTTTAATTGTAAAGAAAGTTGTTCCCTCTGTGTACAAACCCAGGAGCTAGAGGAACAAAATGAGGCTCCCATGATCCAAGAGGAGGTGGTCAGAGCCTTGCTAGCCCAGCTAGAGAGCCACAAGTCTATGGGGCCAGATGGGATTCACCTAAGGGTATTGAAGGAGCTGGTGGATGTGCTGGCCAAACCCCTTTCCATCAGCTTCCAACAGTCCTGGAAGACTGGGGAAGTCCCACTGGACTGGAGGCTGGCTGATGTTGTGCCCATCTACAAGAAGGGTCGCAGGGAGGATCCAGGAAACTACAGGCCTGTCAGTCTGACCTCAGTGCCAGGGAAAGTCATGGAGCAGGTGATCTTGAGTGCTATCATGAAGCACATGCAAGAGAACCGGGTGATCAGGCCCAGTCAACACGGGTCCACAAAAGGCAGGTCTTGCCAAACTAACCTGATCGCTTTCTATGACAAAGTGACTCGGCTGCTGGATGAGGGAAAGGCTGTGGATGTGGTCTTCCTGGACCTTCCTGGACCTAAAGCCTTTGACACAGTTTCTCACAGCATTCTGCTTGAGAAACTGTCAGCCTCTGGCCTGGACAGGAGCACACTCTCCTGGGTGGAAAACTGGTTGGATGGCCGGGCTCAGAGAGTGGTGGTAAATGGTGTGAAATCCAGCTGGAGGCCAGTTACAAGTGGGGTTCCCCAGGGCTCAGTGTTGGGTCCAGTTCAATGTCTTTATCAATGACCTGGATGAAGGCATTGAGTGCACCCCTAGCAAGTTTGCGGACAACACTAAGCTGGGTGGAAGTGTCGATCTGCTGGAGGGTAGGGAGGCTCTGCAAAGGGATCTGAACAGGCTGGACCACTGGGCGGAGTCCAATGGCATGAGGTTTAACAAGGCCAAATGCCGGGTCCTGCACTTGGGGCACAACAACCCTATGCAGTGCTACAGACTAGGAGAAGTCTGACTAGAAAGCTGCCTGGAGGAGAGGGACCTGGGGGTGTTGGTTGACAGCCGACTGAATATGTGCCAGCAGTGTGCCCAGGTGGCCAAGAAGGCCAATGGCATCTTGGCTTGTATCAGTAACAGCATGGCCAGCAGGTCCAGGGAGGTTATTCTCCCTCTGTACTCGGCATTGGTGAGACCGCTCCTCGAATACTGTGTTCACTTCTGGGCCCCTCACCACAAGAAGGATGTTAAGGCTCTGGAGCGAGTCCTGAGAAGAGCAACGAAGCTTTTGAAGGGGCTGGAGAACAGGCCTTATGAGGAATGGCTGAGAGAGCTGGGGTTGTTTAGCCTGGAGAAGAGGAGGCTGAGGGGAGACCTCATTGCTCTCTATAACTACCTGAAAGGAGGTTGTAGAGAGGAGGGTGCTGGCCTCTTCTCCCAAGTGACAGGGCACAGGACAAGAGGGAATGGCCTCAAGCTCCGCCAGGGGAGGTTTAGGCTGGACATTAGGAAAAAATTTTTCACAGAAAGGGTCATTGGGCTCTGGAACGGGCTGCCCAGGGAGGTGGTTGAGTCACCTTCCCTGGAGGTGTTTAAGGCACGGGTGGACGAAGTGCTAATGGTTTAGTGTTTGATAGGAATGGTTGGACTCGATCTGGTGGGTCTCTTCCAACCTGGTTATTCTATGATTCTATGATTTTATGATTCTGACTTTTCTACTGTGTGCTGTCTCACAAGGGGTACCAGTCTGCAGAGCCCGGCTGTAAAATTAATGCATCCAGGGATTTCTCCAGATGGGAAGGTACTAGGACAGGAAGCTGCTGCTTGTTAGTTCCTTCTCCTTGTACTGCTCTCACTGCAAAGAGCAAATAATGAATAGAGAAACCCTTTGGTCTAGAATGGATACATGTTACAAGACTATGCTCAGTTAAGCCCAGCTGCAAAATTTGAAACCTTCAGGGACTGCTCCCACAGGGAAGCTCCTAGCACTGTGTCACACCCCGAAAGGCCGACAGAGTAGGACCCAGAATTGTATTTAAACATTCAGTTTATTACCTATAATGTTACAATTCTAAGTCAAGAATATAAGCTTAAGTCTAAACCAAAATTAGTATCCTATAAGCGTTTGGGAAGGACCATATGACCTGTACAGAGTTCAGTGATAGAGTCTTTAGATGTTTCCTCAAAGCTGCTGCGAGTGAAATTTCTGCAAACGCTCCAGGTCGGTGTCCGTGGGTTGCAAATGACGTCGTGGAGGGGTAGGGGGGTCTCAGGCCAGCTGAGAGGGAGCTCCGATTTCTGCTTGCTCCTGTCAGTCTTTTATAGTTCGTTTTGAATATCTGGGGTCCCAGTCGGCCCAGTCTTATCAGTAGTGCCAGGGGTCTGAGAAACAATGGATTGCCGCGCAGCCCCCAACAGTGTGTATGAATCCAGACAATTCTAGGGTCATAGATCAGGATATTCCCATTGCGAGGAACTCATAAATCTTATTAATAGTTTTGGTTTTGAGGACTACTTCTGAATCTTGTTTTGTTTCACAGTTAGGATGTATATCCGCACACCTGTGTTGGTATGTGGGAGAGGCGGGTCTCATGGGCCAGTTTGGTCATTCTGATAGGCAAAACGAGTGGCAGAGACATAATTTCCCATTCTCCCAGACTTATTTTTGCTGCACAGATGGGCTTTGAGATGGCCGCTGATATGGAGTGGCCACCAGACCTTTGTCTGGTTCCGTTCCACATCGCTGACTGGGTAAAGCAGGAGCCCACTTTGGCAGCTTCTGGGGCTGGGAGGATATGTCACACTGTAAGCTGCTACTTGTTATTTCCTGCTCCTGATCGCTGTCTAATTTCCCCCCACATATCGGGGATATGCTGAAGAATGGTCATGTATGGGTCAAGCACACTAAGCAGAGCCCAGCTGCAAAATTGGAAACGTTCCTGGTTTGTGCATACAGTGAAGGTGCCAGTAGGGAAAATTACTGCTAGGTAGACTCTAGTCCTGCTATCCCTTTCACTGCAAACACCCGTGGAGAGTGCTTTGCCTCAGTGCGCTGTCTCACAAAGGATTCTAGTCTGCAGAGTCCAGCTGCAAAATTGAAGCATCCAGGGATGCGCTTCATCCTGACTTAATTGAATCCTATGGTAGGATGACTCACATAACTGGAATGCCACTATGGTTGGATACAAACTCTTCAGGCAGGAGAGGTAGTGGGGTAGCCCTCTATGTTAGAGAGTACTTTGATACCCTTGAGCTTGATAATGGTGATGATAGGATTAAGTATCTGTGGGTAAAAAGCAGAGGAGCATACAATAAGGCAGATATTGTGGTGGAAGTCTTTTATAGACCACCTACCAAGGAAGGAGAGGTTGATGAGTTATTTTACAAACAACTGGAAGAAGTCTCAAGATCGCCAGCTCTTGTCCTTGTGGGAGACTTTAACTTATCAGATGTCTGCTGGAAGTATAATACAGCAGAGAGGAAAGTCTAGGATGTTCCTGGAGTGTGTCAAGACAACTTCCTCACACAACTAGTGAGTGGCCTGACAAGAGAAGATGCCCAGCTGGACCTGCTATTTGTGAGCAGAGAAGGCCTTGTGGGAGATGTGACGGTTGGAGGATACCTGGGGAACAGTGATAACGCAATGGTAGAATTCTCAGTTTTAGGAGAGGTGAGAAGGGGGAGTGTGGGAGACTGAACCCATGCAGGTACCCTGGACAAGATCACAGACAATGAATATGATTGGAAATCAAGTCGTTTATTTGTAAGCAAGCAAACTTTTTATACTTTTCTGCTATCTTGTGTTACGTTTACGTAATGCTTGGCTAAAGTCCAAAGTTTCCCTTAGTAGTTTTTGTACAAGTGATTTTGCACGTAGACTGCCTTCTCGTTCTCACGCTATAGCCACTTCTCAACCTTGATGCATTCCAAACTTTCTCCCTAGCAACCTGATAAGGCCACATCGTTAGACCAGCATATATTCCCACACTTCCCCCTTTTCTTTTTAAAATAGAATCCATGCTATTTTCCAAACAAGTCTGGCAGCATTTTAACAAAATAGGAAAACAACAAATTAACAGGCCTACTGCAGTTAAAGGTACTAAAATTGTGTGTAGCAAACTAGTTAGCCAACTCAGCCATCCTAAACTCGCTAAGAATTGATCAAAAGGCAAAGAAACCAGAGTAATTTTGTGCATATTTTCTGCAAGTTGCTGAAGCTGCTTCTGGATAGATTTAGAGTGATCAGAAAGATTCATACAACACATCATACCTTCAAATTCCTGGCAACCATGGCCCTGTGCTAGCAACAAAAATTCTATGGATACTCTATTTTGTAAAACAGCATGTCTCACGCTATCGACACCCACTAACAAGTTCAATATCATTTTAGAAGTCAGATTGAATTGCTTGATACTCCAACAGGCCATTTTTCATAACGTGGTTAAGGCATGAGCTACTCCTACTCCTGGGGCCAACATGGCCGCAGCAAGAATCTTGCCCCTATTCCACAGTTCCACATTATCTTTACACTCAGGTGTAAGCTCTGCGTGAGAAAGAGCTCGCTTCACATGACGTCATCTATGAAATATTGAAATGATCCATACTAGGAGCAAATAGGGTCAATTTGCCAAGATAACATGGACCCCCTACTACTTTACTGGGGATTCCTGCCCAAGCCCAATCACCACAGATCAAAAAATATTCCGGTGGCAACAATTTCGCAGATCCATTGTTCCATATTCCCTTTTCCGTCAAATACGTTCCAATTGCATTTCCATAACCATTTCCTCCACAAAACTTTCATTGACAGGGATAAATGAGGGAGTTTCATTTTGTCACATCAGCCAAATAGATTGTTCATACTAACCATACTGTGTGAGGGTGAAAATCAATTTGCCATGGTTGTCCAGGCCTGCTGCCCTTCCCGATTTGGCCCATTTCCAGTGAATTTCCACCAGTGAAAATCCCGCAGTGCAGCAACAGAGTGCAACCCCTTGTTTTCCACAGATGTGCCCCTTATCCTCATGTTTTGTGCCTCGTGCATTCCTTTCCTATTAACCCATGGGTCTTAATAAAGATTCCAAGATATCAACAAGCTAGCAAGCATGAGAACACCGGCCATTTGTTCTGTGCTTGCTGCTAATATCACAGGTACACCAAGGCATCGGCCACTTGCCCCAGCATACATGCAATACTGGAATCTTTATGCCCATATTTCCCCCTTCTTTTATTTATAAACATTATAAACTATATAAATTATCAATTGTTTGTTGTACCTTTCACAGAAAACATGATTGACACATGATTAAACATAGAAATATGTTACTACAGATACACAGAAGTATACTAATGCAAGAAAATCGATTTTGATTAAGGCCTTTAGCTAGCTTTCTGACTTAAGAATCCTTTATAACAAATTTTTATGTTTTGGTTTGGTTTTATTTTTCATTCATCTTCAAGCTTCTTTGCTCTGTCCATGAGTGCTGATATATCCCCAGCAGTATTGCTGTCCATATTATTATCATCGTCATCTTTGTCATAATTGCTGTCTCTGCTTAGATATGGACAGACACATCATGCTGGCATCCACTTGGGTGCTTGAATTGTGGAAACACAAGCATATCCTTGACCCCATGTTATTAACTGATATGGCCCTTCCTTGTTGAGCTGCTGACCCTCTGTTTGTAAAGATGAAAAAATGCCTTACTATAGGTGATTTTCCTATTTCCTAATTCTCTCTCACATTTAAGCAATTCAATGCATACAGTGCTTTCCTTAATCTGTTCTATGGTGTTTTACTCTTCATTCCCCCTTTTTGTTTTAACAACATATTCTTCAGCATCTGATAGGCTTGCTCTACTATTGCCTGTCCTTGTGGAGAATGTGGTATGTCCCTGTGACATGTGTTATTCCCTAGGTTTGAAAAAACTTCACAAGTTGGTCACTTATATATCCTGGCCCATTGTCTGTTCTTACCTGCGTGAGTTCACTATTTCCCTTAAAGATTCCCCTGTATGTGCCCACATCGCATTTGAATACCTGTCAATCGAAACATGTACATATTTCAATCTTCCAAATTCAGGTATGTGAATAGTATCTTTTTGCCAAATGTGTAAAGTGCTTAGTCCCCTCGGGTTGGCTCCTCTAGGCGGTAATGGTGTTATCTGTTGATAATATGGGCATATTTTATTATGTTCCAGGCTAATTCTAATGAAATTTTAAGTTGCCTATGTAGTGCCTTGGCAGACTGATGATAAGATTATGTGACATTAGTGCTTGTTGAATAATGTTTGGTAGTGGGCCTTGGACTGGCCCTACTGTCAGTCTGTCTGCTATTCTGTTTCCTTCGACTATAAATCCTGGAAGTGATGTGTGTCATCAGAATGGGCCACCTTAGACTTCCAGAGGGCAGACTTTTGACTATTCAGAAGGCTGGTTGGCAAAGTTCCATTGGAGACAGTCCTTAAGGGCAAGGGAGCCCATGAGGGCTGGATACTCTTCAAGAAGTATCCTAGCAGCTCAGGAGCAAGCCATCCCCGTGTTCCAGAAAAGGAGCCGGCAGGGAAAAAAAACAGCTTGGTTGAGCAGAGAGATCTGGGTGGATATCAAAAAAAAAGAGGAAAGTATATGAGCTTTGGAAGAAGGGGCAGGCATCTTGGGAGTATTACAGGGATTAAGTGAGATCATGCATAGAGAAAATCAGAAGGGCTAAAGCCCAACTAGAACTCAGACTGGCCAATTCTGTGAAAGATAATAAAAAAATCTTTCTACAAATATATTAACATTAAAAGGAGGACCAGTCTTCATTAGATGCAAAGGGAACAACTGTGACAAAGGATGAGGGAGGACAAGGCTGATGTACTTGATGTCTTCTTTGCCTCAGTCTTCGATAGTAAGGTAAGATGTTCCCTGGATATTCAGCCTTACAAGACAGAGGACAGGGAGGGAGAACAGAACAAAGCTCCCATGATCCATGAAGAGGTGGCTGGAGACCTGCTTGGCCAATTAGACACTCACAAGTCTATGGGGCCGGATGGGATCCACCCGAGGGTATTGAGGGAGCTGGCGGATGTGCTTGCAAAACCCCTTTCCATCATCTACCAGAAATCCTGGCTGACTGGGGAAGTTCCACTTGGCTGGACGCTGGCTTATATTAACCCCATTTACAAGAAGGGCTGTAGGGAAGATCCAGGGAACTACAGGCCTGTCAGTCTGACCTCAGTGCCAGGGAAAGTCATGGAGCAGGTGATCTTGAGTGCTATCATAAAGCACATGCAGGAGAACTGGGTGATCAGGCCTAGTCAACATGGGTTCACAAAAGGCAGGTCTTGCCAAACAAACCTGATCGCCTTCTATGATAAAGTGACTCGGCTGCTGGATGAGGGGAAGGCTGTGGATGTAGTCTTCTTGGACTTCAGCAAAGCCTTTGACACAGTTTCTCACAGCATTCTGCTTGAGAAACTGTCAGCCTCTGGCCTGGACAGGCGCACACTCTCCTGGGTGGAAAACTGGTTGGATGGCCGGGCCCAAAGAGTTGTGGTAAATGGAGTTAAATCCAGCTGGAGGCTGGTCACAAGTGGTGTTCCCCAGGGCCCCATGCTGGCTCCAGTCCTGTTCAATGTCTTTATCAATTACCTGAACTGAATGCACCCTTAGCAAGTTTGCGGATGACACTAAGCTGGGTGGAAGTGTCGATCTGCTGGAGGGTAGGGAGGCTCTGCAAAGGGAACTGAACAGGCTGGACCGCTGGGCTGAGACCAATGGCATGAGGTTTAACAAGGCCAAATGCTGGGTCCTGCACTTGGGGCACAACAACCTTGTGCAGTGCTACAGACTTGGGGAAGAGTGGCTAGAAAGCTGCCTGGAGGAGAAGGAGCTGGGGGTGTTGGTTGATAGCTGACTGGACATGAGCCAGCAGTGTGCCCAGGTGACCAAGAAGGCCGATGGTATCCTGGTCTGTATGAGAAATGGCGTGGCCAGCAGGTCCAGGGAGGTTATTCTCCCTCTGTACTCGGCACTGGTGAGGCCGCACCTCGAATACTGTGTGAAGTTGCTGATGGTTCAGTGCTTCTCCTGATTGCCATTTCACTGCCCCAACCAAACCACAAGTAAGCGCTTGCTACGCTGAAGAAAAGTCATGTATGTTTTGATCACACTAAACAGAGCCCAACTGCAAAATTGGAAATGTCCAAGGACTGCTCCTAAAGAGAAGTTGCCAGGATAGAACTCTGCTACCAGTTAGTGTAGCGATTGAGGCACAGACCCCGTTTTAAGGTGACAAACGAAATCCCCTTATTGTGTGGAAGCGGAGCCTTATATAGTGTTTCTCTATCCAGCTAGCAGCTACTCCAGTGAATTTCCACTTCTACAGATTCCATGGCTACGGTGATAAAGTGCAACGAATATTTGCTACCGATGTGCCCCTTATCTTCATATTTTCCTTCTTTGCTTGTTCGTCTAATGCATTCTTTTCTTATTACCTCATGGGTCTTGGTAGTGAATCCAAGGTCTCACTAAGCTAGCAAGCATGAGAGCATCATCCGCTTGCTCTGTGCTTGCTGCTGATATCGCGGGTATGCCAAGGCATCGGCCACTTGCCTTGGTATATGCGCGACAGTGGAATCTTTTATGCCCACATCTCCCCCTTCCTTGTTTACAATAATCATTGCCTTTGAAGAATTATCAATTGCTCACACAGCATCACACACAGAATCACTAAGTTGGGAAAGACCCACAGGATCATTGAGTCCAATCATTCCTATGAACCACTATACCATGCCCCTCAGCACATCATCCACCCATCTTTTAAATACCTCCGGGGATGGTGACTCCTCCACCTCCCTGGGCAGCCTGTTGCAGTGCCCAAAAGTTTATATCCCATCATAGCAGCACTCCAGTTATATGAGTTGTCCCACTATGTTTCCGTGATGGCAATTATGTCGTAGTCTCCTTGCCCTACAACAGCTTCCAACTCTTTCTGCTTATTGCCCATGCTGCGTGCATTGGTGTAAATGCACTTCAGCTGGGCTGGTGAACCCTCAGTTCTCATAAAGGGAATAGTGTTCATTCCCAATTGACTGGTCCTTGGAATATCTAACACCTCAGTGCCAGTTTCATCCTTTCCGTCACCAGATGAACTCGCCCCTACTTGCTCTGTGGTTATATACTGGCGGTCCTTGCCAGCACACCATCTCTCAGGCACTGGAGTTCCACTTCCAGGCTCACTGGCCTCATCCCACTCCCCCTTCACATCTAGTTTAAAGCTCTATTTATGAGCCTTGCTACATTTTTAGTAAGGAGTTTAGTCCCCCTAGGAGACAAGCGTGCCCCATCCCTATTAAGGAAGCCTGAGGGTGCATGGGCCAGTCCATAATCAAAAAACCCAAAGTTTTTCTCCTCACACCAGGTTTAGAGTCAGATATTAATCAAGTGCTTCTTTTTGACCTCTTGCTCCTCATTCCTTAGTGTCGGAATAGAGCTAAACACTACTTGCACCCCAGAGCCCTCCATCATTCTCCCCAGAGCCCTGAAGTCTCTCTTAATGGCTCTCAGCTTCCTGTGCTGTGTGTCATCGTTGCCAGTTTGAAATACTACCAGAGAGTAATAATCTGTCTCTTTCACCAATGAAGAAAGTTTTCTAGTGACATTCTTCACTGATGCCTCAGATAGGCAGCAGACCTCCCTATGGAGCGGGTCCGGTCTGCAGATGGGTCCCTCTGTTCCCTTTAGAAGGGAATCCCCGAAGACAATCACTCTTTTCTTTTTCTCAGAGGTTGTTTTGATTTTCATTTTCATTAGAGGATGGCACAGACTAGGGAATGTTTCTAAGCTGTGGGAGCCATCCTCTTCATCTTTGGGGATGGATTCCACTTGCAGCGCTTCATATTTATTTTTCAGGGGAATCTGGGAGTTTGTTCTCTGAGTGGGGACAGCAGGCTTCCTGTGCTGGGCAGGAACTTGCTGCCATTCCCCATCTCTTGTTCCCCCAACCTTGCAGTTGGCAGGTGGGTGGTGCACAGCCACTCTAGCTCCAGCAGCCTGCTGAGTTTGTGAGAGGGCACTGCTCCACTGATCTATTTCCCTCTCACACTCCCTGATGGTCCTTAATCTAGCTACCTCCTCCCTCAACTCTGCCACCACGCAGAGGAGTTCTCCCACACAAGCGCAGCTTCCACAAGTGAAGTGAGTACTGGTGGCGTGAGTTGGTGTGGGAGGGGGGCACTGCCTGCAGCCCAGGGTCTGGGTAGCTGCATGTGCCCACTGAGGCTCTGTCCGGATGGCTACATCCATCCTGGCTGCTGCAGCACCCGGAGAAGCTTTAATTTTCTGCTAGGTGGCCACCATGGTCCATGATCCCCTGCAGCTGGCTTGCAGTTGGCCTCCAGCCCCTCTCTGCGCCCTCCTTGCTTGCCCTGCCCACTTGAATTGCCGCTCAACCTCCCTGTTACACTAATGCGCCCCGCACCTGTTTACCACACTCCTCTTCGCTGTGCTCCCAAGGGACCGTTTAAACCTCCCGTGGTATCCGCCAGGACCACCCCCTCCCTCCCATCAGGCACCGCACGGAACGGCTGCTTCCGGGTGTCAAGAGCCCAGCGCTGCCCGCCCTGCTCCCGCCTGGGTTTTCCTGGGATTTTCTCGGCTCGGGGAAGCGCCCCACCGCCTCAAATGGCAACCCCGCCGCAGTATTCACCATCCTGCCGCTGGATGCCACTGAAAAAGCTGCGAAATTTGCTGCGAAAGGGAAAAAACCAAACCTCTTTTCTTCACACATCTGTTTTAAACAACTTTCTCAAAAATATTCAGATATTTTTCCCCAGGTCAGGGTTGACCAAACAGTCCACCTCCTCACACATGCACAAACTGTTGAACAATGAACAATCTTCCTTGAATCTCTTGAAAAATAAACCAGGTGTTAAGATTATAGTTCTCATATCAGTGCTTGGATGGTTCAAGCTAGAAAATAAACAACCAAAGCAATTAAATTGCCAGAGGAACAGCTACCAAATTTATTGCAGCTGGATACTAGCCTGTTGCATTTCAGCAACATTACAAGATGATCAGAGTTTTAGAAAGTTTACAAATCAGAGGTGTGTGCCTTTCTTGCTTAAACCTTTTACACACATCCAATGACCAGTGCTATTTACACACTTGTTACAAACATATTAACTTTAAATCCTTTTTCTTTCTCCTTCTCTTCACGTACATTTTAAGTCTTTCTTTTCTTCTCTTCACGTACATTCTCCACCACTGATAACTTTCACATATATTTTAAATTTTTTTTTCCTTTTTTTCACATACATTCTCTACCACTGATCACACTTGCTATTAAATGTCATTAAGTTTTGTCTCTGCCAATTAGGCAGGTGTTCAACATTTTTTACATTATTGATACACATAACACACACATACAACATATAATCACACAACAATTTTTGAATAAATTGATAGATGGCACTCTAAAATTTTTAAGGGTCATTATATTTTAATGAAGCCTGTTTGAGAATTCCCTAATAATCACTGGGGTGTTCATTATTTTTATCTAAATAAAACTGCTGGTAACTTGGCATGCCCCTACAGAGATAACAGAATTAATTCCTGTGGACCCAGAGGAAAAAATCCCTTCACATTCAGGGAGGAGAAGGGAAGGAGCATTCACACACACAGCTGCAGTTTTTCATTTGCTTTTTTTTTCTTCTTCTTGCTTGAGATTAAAAGTATTTGTGGTGGCCACAGTTTTTTTGTCAGAATTAGCCAAACTTCTTGACATAATTTACTAGTTTTCTGTTCTTCACACGCTGTCCGTGCAACAGCTATTAGGTTAACAACAAAGTCATAACAATTCTAAAACAAAACTTACACTCACTTCATTCATCTCCTCCCATCAACTTTAATTCAAAACCACAATCACTTCATCCGTCTCTGGCTGTACCCCTCGTGGGATATGGGAAACACGAATCAGGACTCTGCACTCACTTCGTAGCTGTGCTACATCCCAGGCACACACATACACAGCTATGAAATATACCAAAGTTAAAATTGGTTATCCATATTCAGTTCCTTATTATACTTTCCGAGTTCAAAACCAAAACATCACACAATTCTTATACCAATTATTAGTGGAGACTCGGAACCCCCCTACCAAAGCCAAGACGGAGGGAACTTTAACCCCTGTTATCAAAACCAAGACAGTGGGAACTTAAACCCCTGTCACCAAAACCCAAGAAACCATGTGGTTTTGATCAGTAAGGCTCTTTGAATTATTCTCGAAGAGTCCGTACGGCATTGCAAATTGAAAGTTTCCGAAGGCATACTCTGAGTTCTGGTACCCAGTATACCAGCCCTGTGCAGAACATCTCCTACAACTTATGGGTCTTCCTAAATGGCTAGCCCCAAACAAAATTCAGTTAAAGAACAACTTTACAATCCACAATGGTCCTTGTCTGCTCCTGAAGTGATCCACATGATGCAAGGAGTCCCTCTGGGAAAGTCCTGGGGGTACTCTAGGGAGTCCCGGCTCTCAACAGGCCCTGAGGCCGAGCAGAGAGTGTCCTTTGTGGTTGCCAAATTGATTCAAAGGATGGAGCTTCCAAACCTCCTTGTGTTCTAGCACTCCTCACAAAAAGGCTAGGTTCAGCTGGGTAAGGATTCCAAGATAATCATAGAATCACCAGGTTGGAAAAGACCCATCGGATCATCGAGTCCAACCATTCCTATCAAACACTAAACCATGTCCCTTAGCACCTCGTCCACCCGTCCCTTAAACACCTCCAGGGAAGGTGAATCAACCACCTCCCTGGGCAGCCTGTTCCAGTGCCCAATGACCCTTTCTGTGAAAAATTTTTTCCTAATGTCCAGCCTAAACCTCCCCTGGCGGAGCTTGAGGCCATTCCCTCTTGTCCTGTCCCCTGTCACTTGGGAGAAGAGGCCAGCACCCTCCTCTCCACAACCTCCTTTTAGGTAGTTGTAGAGAGCAATGAGGTCTCCCCTCAGCCGCCTCTTCTCCAGGCTAAACAACCCCAGCTCTCTCAGCCGTTCCTCATAAGACCTGTTCTCCAGCCCCCTCACCAGCTTCATTGCTCTTCTCTGCACACAGAGCCTCAACATCCTTCTTGTGGTTAATGACTCGTTAACAACTGGATGGTCATCATTAAGCCGATATTCTTATATTTGCAGTGCTGGGTTCATGGGGGATCACTCCTCCAAACACACACACCCCAAGCGAGAAAACCACACCTCTTTTATGTTACAGATCTATGCATATTCATTTCATTTCCTGAAAATGTTTTACATATTCATTCTTTTTCAAGACATCCTTTACATATCTCCAAGCCTCCCTCACATGTGCAGTTGGTCCTTTGAGTGGTTGTGAGGACCCCTCCTGGGGGGTCCAACAATGAAGACTCGAAGTCTTCCTCATTGGTAAGCTTTCTACCTTTGGGGGGAGGCAGCCCAAACTTGTAAAAAAAAAGGTCCTTTTCTGCCAGTGCAGCAATGTGGCTTCCCTACTTCCTTATCTTATCCTACAGGATGTCTATCCCTAGCACAACTGGTCCTTCTTTAGAAAAGCATTTCCCTTAGCTCAAAGCATATATCATTATAGAATCATAGAATCATAGAATAACCAGGTTGGAAGAGACCCACCAGATACAAGCTTAGACAACTGCCATTTATCCGTCCCCCCTTTTCTTTCTACTCAGCGAATTCTTTCACTTCTTATGAGATAGCATTTGAGGCCTTCCAAAAGCATTTTCCTATCTCTATCTGGTATTTGATCTTATTTAATTTCCATGCATTATAATCATCAAGGCTTTTTCTACAACACCAAGAAGCACACTGGATTAGAAATCATAATATATATAAAAATTATAACATTTCCCTTAGCTCAAAGCATATATCACTATAAGATATATAAGCTTAGACAATTGCCATTTATCCAGCTGTCCTTGAGAGCAGGGTCCCTGCCCCGCAGGGGTCTGTGTGCTGTGGCAGGGACTCTGCCACCTGTCAATGTCAGTGCTCAGCCTGCCCGGGGAACTCCCCATAGCACTGTAGGGAGAAGCTGAGTGTGGAAGGAGCGACCTCCAACAGGGCAGGGCAGGATCCTTCTGCTGTTGAGAGGATTCTGTGTGGTACAGGGCTACTCAGACCTCCAAATCTGTACAGGGTTTACTACAAAGATAAACTGATTTCCCTAGCCCGTGTTTTCAGATTCTACTCTCAGGGCAGGAACAGGAGGAAGGGGGAGGGGGGAGGGAAAAGAGGAATAGAAAAGAGGTTTTCAAGTTTGAACAAGTCATTAAGACTCCTGATCTGTATCCTTGAGTGGTCAGTAGGTCTGTTAATGGCCTCCTAAAGCGCCGTCAACCCCTCCCCTGCCCATGGACAGCACCAGCATCACCTCTGCTGGACCCATCATGTTGTTCTGCCATTTGGAACCTCCTGAAATGGTGATTTGTAAATGGTGGGATGGAACATCAACTGTAATGTGTTAGAAACAAGATTAACTAACGACCCTTATCCTTTCTCACCCAGAGTCGTTGAGATTGACCACTCAGATATGGCCACACCTTAACGACTCTGAGCCGACCTAATTGCATTCCCCCTGGATATGCAATAAGATTCCCGGAATAAAGTACAGTTGTCATTTCGGGGAAAATGTATGAATTTGAAAACAATCCTGTATATAAATTTTCTGTGAAATCACTGCTCGGCAGAAGCACTCTGAGGACAAATCCTGAGTCTTCTCCAGCGCTGAATAAAGTGTACCTGCCTTAATGGTTAAATTAAACTATTAAGCATAAGTTTCTTTGTTTCAGATTTAGCGACCCAGGTGGGACACTCTCTGCCCGTCTGCAGGACCCATGTGAGATCGGGACTCTCTTGGGTACCCCCGGGGATGTCTCCGGAGAGGCTCCTCTTCTCAACTGGATCTCTGCGGGGACAGACAAGGTCCATCAGAGAAAAAGGTACACTTTAATTTTTTTTTTTCTTGAGTTTGGGGATTGGTCCATTTGGCTTGGCTCCTCATAAGTTGTTACTGCATAACGCTGAGTAGAGCGTATGCCGGACTGCTAGCGTCTTATAGGCATAGATTGAAGTTGTGGAGGTCTTGCTTGTAACAGGAGTATTTTGTATTTTTCAGAGGTCTAGGTTGTAACAGGAGCATTTTGTATTTTTCAGAGGTCTAGGTTGTAACAGGAGCATTAACTAATTTTGGTATCTGTTTTTTGTCAGTGTGGTCAGGTGGTCTTGGTTGTAGAATGACTTAAACCAAATGAAACTATATGGAGGTCTTGGTTGTAAAGGAGTATTAACTAATACCTGGTTTCTGTTTTTTGTTGTGTGGTCAGGAGGTCTTGGTTGTAGAGTGACATTAATCACAGAAACTGGAACTATGGCACTATATGTCGTTTTGAAGTGAATGTGTGGTCTCTGTATGTTGTTTTGAAGTGAATAAGTTAATGTGTGTGTGTTATTTTTGTGGTGATAATGTGAAAAGCCAATCCCAATTCTCAATACCAATTCGATTATTAAGCAGGAATGGTTTTAATAAACAATGCCGGGGCACACATGGGATAAGTCCACCTAATGTGTCCCACTAATGAGTCCCCACTGGCTGCATGACTTCTATACAGGTTAAACATACATGTTTGTGTGGGTTCAAGGAAATACTGGTTAAACAGCTACATGTTACATGTCCATTGTTTTTCAGAACTTATTAGCATGCCCACTCTTGTAAGCATATCACAGTTTCATTGTGTCTTCTGTTTGCCTCTTATGGTCTTTATCTTATTCCCCCCCACCTTCTTGTGTCTTCAGGCCTGTCCTTTGTCCTTGCTGTGGAACTGTCCTTGTTTCAATTCATTTCCTTAACATGATTTATTCCTTCTTTCAGTGAAATGGGATATTTGTGCAAAATTGTATTTGTTTTGTTGTAGAAATAGTGATGAATTTTGTCCAGATTGTATATGGATTACTGACGGGTGTTTATTGCATCCTGACATAACGCATGTGGCGTAACAAGACATTGTGGGTAACATATGCTTGGGATTTGAGTTGTCCTGAATGTAAGATCCAGGACAACAAGGAAAGATCCACCTATGCAGTGCAAGTGATTTGTGGTTGGGGAGCCAGAACACAGAACCCATAAGATGGGAGGCTGGCAGAGTGGCTGCGCTTTAAAGAAGAGCCAGCTGGGATATATTTTAGATCATTAAGATCTTAGATCATAAGGGGATCAGTGGTCCACCGAGTGGTGGATAAACAGATAAACCCTGATAAAAGCTTTTGATAATCAGTGGTGGCTGGTGTATAAGCTCGATTATGGGAAAAAATGGCCATAACACCTTGTTGCCAATTAACATTGTTCTTGAGGTGCGAGGAGAATTGGGAGAAGTAATGTGTGCAGATATGTTTTCCAGTTTGCAAAACCACCTGGAGCGGCAAGAGAACGTGGCATGAGAATGGGGTCTGGAATTAAGGAATAGTCGATGTGCATACTGTGGAATAATCAGAACCAGGTGTTGTAGCTGAGCTTGAATGACTGGGACATGGGGAAATTACCCTGGAGGATCCACTGGTTAAAATAAAGCTGGGGAATACGAGTAAAAAGGTTATATTCTTGATAGATACGGGAGCCTCCATGTAAACCAGCAACTGATTCCTGCAGATCAAAATAAAATATTGTGATTGTAATAGGAGCTACTGGCCAAACCAAAAAAGCATCCTCTATGCTGTCTGCTAAATATGAACTGGAAAACAAGTGGGTACACATGAATTTGTTTGCTAGGAGCCCCTAGACCATTAATGAGAGGAGATTTACTAAAGCAGTTAGAGACAGAAATAATATTTGGAGCAGGAGGTACAAAATTTAAAGTGAGAGATCATCAACTAATCCAAGTATGGAGTTTGTCTTAAAAACAGGTGGAAAAAACACCGGTAACAGCAGAGATTTTGGAACAGGTTTATCCAGGCATGTTGGCTTCTGAGATATCTGGAAGGCCAGAAATGTGAAGCACGTGAAGGTAAATTTGGCCCGTGTCAGGTAATACCCTCTGCTATTAGAAGATTGCAAGGGGATAAAAATGATTATTGACAATTTTTTACAATATGGGTTATTAAAAGAATGTAAAGCAGAATAAAATACTCCAATATTTCCTGTAAAGAAACTAGATAAAACCTATAGGTTAGTGCAAGATTTAAGGGCCATAAATAAAATTGTAAGAAGAACTACATCCAGTGGTGGCAAATCCCTGTACCTTGCTGACCAATTAAAAGATCATTTGTGGTTTACCGTACTGGATTTGAAGGATGCCTTCTTCTGCTTGATATTGGCTGAAGAAAGCAAAAAGGTGATTTGCCTTTGAATGGGAAAACCCTGAAACTGGTAGTAAAACACAACTAACCTGAACAGCATTGCCTCAAGGTATTGAGAACAGCTGAACTATTTTTGAGAAACAGCTGGCTCAGGACCTGGAAACATGGGACTGGAACCCTGCTGCAGTATGTGACCTCCTGAGAGTTACACAAACAGAGGAGGACTGTGAGCAACGGACCGTAAGTCTATTGAACTTTTGGACTGAGCAGGTATCAGGTCTTTCAGCAGAAGGCCCAGCCTATGCAGCGACGACTTGCTTACCTTGGATTCGAGATCTCCAGAGGACACAGACAGCCCGAAAGGAAGCTATTTGCTGCACACTCATGCCAGGAATGGCAAAGGAACTCAGAATCTTTCTGGGAATGACAGGTTGGTGTCATTTATAGATATATAACTATGGACTCTTAGTGAAACCATTGTACGCACTACTGAAAGAATATCCAATGGGATCATCAAAATTGGCTTGGACTGGGGAGGCAAGAAGGGCATTTGAACAATTAAAGAAGGAATTGATGAAGGCCCCAGCTTTAGGCCTTGCCGATGTTTCAAACTGATTCTGGTTATTTTCTCACAAAAGACAGGGGAATGGCCCTGGGGATGCTGACACAGCAGCTAGGCCCCTACTAAAGGGCTGTAGCCTACTTCTCCAAACAATTGGATGATGTAAGCAAGGGATGGCCTGGATGCCTACAGGCAGTTGCAGCTGTAGTTCTGAATATACAGGAAGCCTGAAAATTCACTATGGGCCAAAAATGACTGTCATGGTGTCATACACAGTCTCAGCGGTGTTGGAGCAGAAAGGTCACTGGCTTTCCCCCTCTAGATTTTTGAAGTATCAAGCCATATTGGTAGAGCAAGATGATGTGAATATAATCACCACCAACACTGTAAATCCAGCATCTTTCCTTAGTGGAGCTGCTTCAGAACCAGCGATACATGACTGCCTGAAGACGATGGAGACAGTATGCTCCAGCCGCCCAGATCTAAAGGAAAAACCTCTCATGGATGCGGAAGATTCCTGGTACACTGATGGAAGCAGCTTCGTGATGCAAAGACATCGCAAGGCTGGTTATGCAGTGGCTACCACCAGAGAAGTGATCGAGGCCAGACCATTACCCCAGGAACATCGGCCCAGAAAGCTGAAATCATCACCTTAACTCGAGCACTGGAATTAGCAAAAGGAAGGAAGATAAATAGATGGACAGATTCAAAATACGCCTTTGGAGTGGTGCATGCTCACGGTGCTATATGGAAAGAGCAAGGACTCCTTACTGCCCAAGGAAAACACATTAAACATGCAGCAGAAATCCTAAAGCTGCTGGAAGCTGTAAATCTTCCAGAAGAAGTGGCTATCATGTATTGCAAAGGTCACCAGAGAGGTAATACTGTCCAGAAAATTGGTAACAAATTGCCAGGAAATTTTGAGGCCAGGATGGCTGCAGAAAAAGGCAGAAGTAATATCTGCTTTGATTCCAGACGGTAAACTTCAAATCCCTGATTCTGATTTAAAGTTGGAGAAATATTTAAGGGAAGATAGAAACTTGATTATCAGTATGGCAGGAAGAGAAGTAGACAATGGGTGATTTTATGTTCCAGATGGACAAATAATAATGCTATGGAGTGCTATGGAAATTGGTCTTAGAGGAGTTACAACTAAAATAACAAAAAACCAAAACAAACAAAACAAACCCTTTGGGGCACAGATATTCTGTATAAATAATAGGAATGCAAATAGATCTCTCTGAACTCCCAATAAAAGTGGGGGGGGACACACACTGGTATTCATTAGCATTAACAGATACTTTCTCACGTTGGCCAGAAGCTTTTCCTTGCAGGACAAATCATAAAATCATAGAATAACCAGGTTGGAAGAGACCCACTGGATCATCGAGTCCAACCCATCAAACACTAAACCATGCCCCTTAGCACCTCGTCCACCCGTGCCTTAAACACCTCCAGGGAAGGTGAATCAACCACCTCCCTGGGCAGCCTGTTCCAGTGCCCAATGACCCTTTTCGCGAAATATTTTTTCCTAATGTCCAGCCTAAACCTCCCCTGGCGGAGCTTGAGGCCATTCCCTCTTGTCCTGTCCCCTGTCACTTGGGAGAAGAGGCCATCACCCTCCTCTCTACAACCTCCTTTCAGGTAGTTGTAGAGAGCAATGAGGTCTCCCCTCAGCCTCCTCTTCTCCCCAGCTCTCTCAGCCGTTCCTCATAAGGCCTGTTCTCCAGCCCCTTCACCAGCTTCGTTGCTCTTCTCTGGACTCGCTCGAGAGCCTCAACATCCTTCTTGTGGTGAGAGGCAGAAGTCACAAGAGTATTGTTGAATGAAATTATACCTCGTTTTGGAGTGCCTGCAGTAATATTGTCAGGTAGAGGTGCACATTTGTGCTAAAGTGGTAAAAAGATTAGTGAAATTTTAAGAATTGATTGGCAGTTACATTCTCCATACTGACTGCTAGGGTCCTGAATCTAAGAACGAGACGGCACGGCAAGCTGATACAAAAATAAAGTACAAAATTTATTCTCTTACGCAAGAGGTTAAAAAAACAGACTGGCCGCCAGGGACGCTCTTCAAGGGGAGTGACCCCGGCTGTACCTGTGGAGTTACATTTATAGTAAAAGTAGGCACATACAAAATTGTTAGTTGCAATCTTATTGGCTGGTCTAGGGGTACATTCGGTGTATTCGTGTTACATTCTGATAGATTCCAGCAATCTCTTATTGTCTGTGTATTCTTATCTCAGGGGCGTGTATGCAGTACCCTCCCATCCATGCATTATCTCAGGGGGCGTATATGTGCGAACAGCTGCCAGCCCGGCCCCCACCCTGCCGTAATGGCTTTTACATTCCTTCCTTTTCTTTGCTTAATGACCCTGACATTCCTCCCTTTTCTTTGCTTAATGACCCTGACATTCCTACCTTTTCTTTGAAACTGAGTAAAATCTTTGACTCTTTGTCTTCGGTATAGAGGGGGCTGTATTGTGTCCTTAACACTAGCATTCTCACTGCTCCGATTCGATCCTGCACGAACCTCACGAGGGCGTTTATCCGGCACGGCCCTATTAACAATAGTAATAGGAGCAATATGAGGGGTCCTGCTAGTGCTGTTATGAGTGATGTTAGCCGGGGGGGCCAATTAAACATACGTTCGTACCAAGTTCTGGAGTCTTGTCTTTCTTTTTCTCTATGTAAGAGGCTCTCTTTAACCTTTTGTAAAGTTTCTTTAATGACCCCGGAGTGGTTTATGTAGAAACAACATTGTTCTCCTAAGGCTGCACATAATCCTCCTTCCCTTAAAAGGATTAAATCTAAACCTCTCCGATTCTGCAGGGCCACTTCTGCTAATGATCTCACCTGCTCTTGGAGCCTTTCAATAGAAAAGTGCAGTGGTTAGATATCTAGATCTACCTGTTCAGAGAGCCTCTTAAGCTGAACATCATTGTTTACTAGCGAGGCAATATCTAATCCCGCTGACCCTGCTATGCCTGTGGTTATAAGAGCCGGGATTAGAATTGGTACTGCTCGTTTTTGTTGTGGTTGGTTCTGTAAAGGGTGTTCCCATCCTGCCTGCCCGCTGAAATAATAAACCTGTGGAAGTAATTGGACCATTAGACAGAGCTCCGGGCTCACATGGAAATGCACAGGGTGTATGCAGGGGGTTAGTCCCTTAGTGCAGGCAAGCCATGTGTTGTTAGGTGCTTTATATAAGTGGTTGTTCTCTTCATTGTCATTACTCCTTGGTATGGTAATGGTTTGGTTGCAATAATTCCTATATGGTGAATCCTTTATAGGGTACTTCTCTGACACTAGACAGGTTCCCTCCCCATGTACTTCCTGGAGAGTGATTATCCTGTCTGCCCATGGGCACTCTCACCAATCTGTGATATTAGTAATGCCCCCAACTATGGTCCCCATTCCAAAATAATAAGGGGGTCTGGGATCTAAACATAACCAACATTCGTTTGTTGCATTTGGCCGGGTCACATTTAGATAATCAAAATGTGGCATCTACTACTTTTATGAGGTCCCCGTATTGCTCTCATTCAGGCTTAGTCAGCCTGCTTTTGGTTCTCGGGTTGTCTATGGGTTCTGGATCTATAGGAGGTCTAGGGAGACTATGTTCAAAGATTTCTTTGTTGGGCCCTATTCCTTGTTGCGTGTAAGGGAGTGGTCGATGTTGGACAGTGAATTCCGTACCTGGGTCTCTTCCGCTGATATATGCCCTAATTCCCCAGGTTTGTCCAAGGTCCCACCCTGCCCCGAGGATCGGCTGCCAGAGTTTTATTTTGATCTCTATGGGGTTACAAGTTCCTAGGCTGCCGTAGTTACAGGCTTTAGGCCTACCGGTCCGACTGAAAGATATATAGGCGTCATGGTCAGTCCAAGGTGCAATTGTCTCGCACCTCCAACTAGCACAATGATAATTCCCTGCACCCTGGCAGTTGGGTCCTCCATCGGCTGGGCAGAGGTAAAATTGAGTATATTGCAGGGCTGTCTCTAAACGAGGCTCCCCGCATCCGGCAGGACGAACTCCTGGAACGAAGTTGTAGTTTCCCGGATCAGTGATGGTGTTATGGTTGAATTGAAACAACCAGAGTCCAAAAGTGGATCAATTGATTATTTATTTAGATAGGAAAACAAAAGCAGTGCTGGGCGGCCGGGGAGTTGCAGCTCCACCAAGGCTCGCAAATTCAGGTAAGTTGAGCAGTCCCTTTCCCCCCCCCCAAGTTGGTTTCGACACTTCAGAAAACGCCCCTTGGTTTCTTCTGTGTATGTGGCTTTCCTCACTTGTTTGCCTCAGGCGATTTCGAAGGTCTTGGTTGCAAAATCAGTAGATACAAGGCAGACATTGTCATGGAAACCTTTAGCATTTGTTTAGGATAGCTTTGTGGTTTTGCCTTTCTTGTCAAACAGGATGTTCTTGTACTTCGGAACAAAAAGACCACCGTTTATCGTTTATTCGGCCTGATCGGCAAATTACTCTCTGTTACCCATTACAATGGTACGGATTCCTTCCTTCGTGCCCAAATCTGTGTCAATACTACTTATCAGTTTACAAAGATCAACTCTAAAGACCGGTTGTTTGGTTGTATTGACTTCTGCTAAGATCCGGCCAGTCTGAGTATCTGTCAAGGTCCATCTCCCACCCATAGGTCAATACGGATTTCCCTCTGTTCCTGGAATTGTTATAAGCATAACAATAATTGACAATAATACCTGATTTAGGGTTTTACCCTTCTGAGTTTTAGTTTTAGTCCATAGTTGTCGGATGAATTCTGCACCGGTTCCCATGTTGGCTCCTGCGTGTCTTCTTTTGTTGCTCTCTTGACGTGGGATGCATGGATCCAGGGCTTCAGGCTGTCTACTTTTACCGCCGTAGGTGTTGTCAGGATGATTGTGTATGGTCCCTTCCAGCGGGGTTCCAGGTTTCCTACTTGATGCCGGCGGACCCATACCAGATTGCCAAGTTGGTACGGATGTGGGTCGGCTGCTTCTGTGATGTATGCAGTCCGCGCTTTCTTGTGTATTGCCTTTAAGGTCCCCTGTAAAGCCTGTAGGGACTGGAGTACAGCTTGGTCAGATATTTCAGCTAATGCTACTTCTTGCAGCCGTGGACACAAAGGTGGTGGTCGCCCGTACAGGATTTCAAAGGGGGTAATATGGTTAGCATAGGGGGTACACTGTACTTGCAATAAGGCGAAGGGCAGGAGGTCTACCCATCCACCACCAGTTTTTTAAATTAATTTAGTCAGTGTTTCCTTTAATGTCCGATTCATTCTTTCTACTTGGCCTGAGCTTTGTGGCCTGTAGGCACAGTGCAGGTTCCAATTGGCATTTATTGCTGTTGCTAAAGCTTGGGAGACTACTCACAAACGCAGGCCCATTGTCAGTCCCGATTGCTATGGGTAACCCAAACCAGGGTACAATCTCTTCTAACATTTGTTTTGTTACTACATTTGCTGTTTCGTGCTTTGTAGGAAATGCTTCTACCCAGCCCGAAAAGGCATCTATAAATACAAGTAAGTATTTGTACCCGAATTTTCCCAGCTTCATTTCTGTAAAATCTACTTCCCAATATATTCCTGGCTCTTTACCCCTTTGTCTTTTCCCCTGTTTGACTGGTTTCGGGTTGGCATTTACCATCTGACATTGTGGGCACCTACTTACCACGTCTGCTATGATCTGTTTAAGTTTTAATATTTGATATCTGCTTCCAATTAATTATTTAAGTTTTTTGGTCCCTAAATGTGTGCCCTGGTGTATCTGGTTTATTAATTTTTTTCCCAGCCTATGTGGAAGAATAATTTTCCCCGTGTCTGTCTTTGCCCAGGACTCTGTGTGACCTTCGCCTTTCCATTTATTTACATAGGCTAAGTCTTCCGTGGTGTACTCTGGCTTTTCAGGTAACACCGGTTCAGGTACTGTAGTTAGCATCTGTACTGTGTTAATTTCCTGTGCAGCTCATTTCGCAGTCTTATCTGCAAGTTGGTTGCCTATGGCGACTTCGTCAGTACCTCTCTGGTGCCCGGGGCAGTGTATCACTGCCACTTGCTTGGGCTCCCAAATGGCCTGCAGGAGGGATAGCATTTCGCCTTTATTCTTGATTCCTTTCCCCTCTGCCCTTAACAGCCCCCGTTCTTTATAGATAGCACCATGTACGTGTACAGTAGCAAAGGCATATCTACTGTCCATGTATATGTTCGCTATTTTTCCTTTTGCTACTTGCAAGGCCTTGGTAAGGGCAATAAGTTCAGCTTTTTGTGCTGATGTGCCCTGGGGTAAGGCTGCTTTCCAGATCACTTGTGTGGTAGTTACCTACTGCTGCTCCCGCATACCTTTTCCCATTGTTGACATAACTGCTACCGTCTGTAAACAGAACTATCTCTGCATGCAGGAGAGGGGTGTCTTTGAGATCTGGTCGCACTCCAGTGATCTGAGCGAGGACCTGGTTGATCGTCCAGTTCTTCAGGCAGGAGGGTGGCTGGATTTAGGACAGCCGGGAGTCTGAAGGCGATTTTTGGTTCGTTGAGGAGGAGTGCCTGGTAGCCTGTGAGCCCTCGCATTGGTGATCCATTTGTCTGGTGGAGTACGGAGCAGACTTTCAATGGCATGAGTTGTTGTGAGAATAAGATCCTGTCCCAAAGTCAGCTTACTTGCATCTTTGACTAACTGGGCTGTGGCTGCAATTATTCGGAGGCAAGGGGGAAACCCTGCTGCCACAGCATCCAATTTCTTACTGAAGTAGGCTACCGGCCTCTGCCACGGCCCCAGTTTCTGAGTCAGGACCCCTTTTGCCACCCCTGCTTTCTCGTCTACATAGAGATGGAAAGTTAGTTATATAGTTATGTCGGGGAGGGCTAAGGCGGGGGCACTGAGTAGTGCAGACTGTAATTCTCTGAAGGATTTTTCTGCCTCTGGGGGCCAGCTGAGGGATGTAGGATTGCCTTTGATCAGATTATATAGGGGTTGAGCTATCTCTGCAAACCAGGGAATCCAAAGTCTACAATATCTCACAGTCCCAAGGAATTCTCTTACTTGCTTTGCAGTGGTTGGTTGAGGGTATCGGGTTATTACTCTCTTCTGTGATTCTGATAGGAACGGTTGGACTCGATGATCCGGTGGGTCTCTTCCAACCTGGTTATTCTGTGATTCTGTGATTCTGATAAAGTGTGAACTCCTTCATGCAGATCAAATCCCAGATAAGTAGCATGCTTCTGGTATATCTGGGCCTTTTTCGCCATTAGATCCCTGTAGCCTTTCTCTTGTAGCACTTGTAACAGGTTTTTAGTACCATGCAGGCAGGCCTCAAAGGTTTCGTCGGCGATGAGCAGGTCGTCTACATGTTGTAGCAGGGTGATTTCGGAGTTCTGTATCCTATAGTCTCGCAGATCTTCGTGGAGTGCTTCGTCAAATATGGTGGGCGAATTCTTGAACCCCTGGGGGAGTCTTGTCCATGCAAGCTGTCCTTGGAATCCTTCTTGGGGATCTGTCCACTCGAAGGCAAAGAATGGTTGTGACTGCTTTGCAAGCGGGATACAGAAGAAGGCATCTTTCAAATCCAAAACAGTATATATAACCCGTTTTGGTCCCAAGAGTGAAAGTAGCATGTATGGGTTTGGGACTGTCGGATAAATATCTTCCACCTGCTTATTTACTTCTCGCAGATCCTGGACCGGACAGTAGTCACCCATCTCCGACTTCTTAACTGGTAACAGGGTGATTGGCATGTAGTCAGAATGCCATATTGTCCACGGCGATTGATATGCTTTCTGATCCCTTCTTTCGCTGTCCAGGGAATGGGGTATTGTCGAACTCACACCGGCATCGCGTTAGTTTTAAGGTGTACTACTGCTGGTGGTCGATTTACAGCCAGGCCAGGCGGCTTCCCCTCTGCCCATACATCAGGGAATTCTGTCACGAGATCCTGCAGCAGGTCATCGAGCGGCCGATATTCAGGCTGATAGATCATGTGTTCGTCGACAGCTGAGACTAACATTTGTACCACAGTTTGCCCCATGGTGACAGTCAGGCCACTTTCTGAGAACTGGATTCCTGCTTTTAATTTATGGAGGAGGTCCCTTCCCAAAAGGTTATATGGGGCATTTGATAGCACCAAGAATCGATGTTTCACTGTCCCGGAGGCTAAATTCAGCGTCCTCTCGGTGGTCCAGGAGTGTTCCTCTGTCCCATTGGCGCCTTGTACCCATATTTTCTCATCAGATAATTTCCCTAGGGGCTTCATTAGTGATGAGAACTGGGCCCCTGTATCTGCAATGAAGTCTATAGGTCTCCCCTCCATCTTAATGGTTACCCGAGGCTCAGGGAGGGGGTCTGAGCCACGGCCCCATCAGTCTCTCGTTGTCAGTGCTGGGGTTTTTCTCTTAGGGCAGTCCTTGATCCAATATCCTTTCGCTTTACAGTATGCACACTGGCCTGGGTCCAGCTGGGCGGCCCATCCTGGCTTCCCAGGTGGCCCTGTTCCCCTTGGTCGATTTTTCCAAGTTGCCGAGGTATTTGACTGTTTTCTCATCTTGTGTAGAGCCAGAATTTTTGCTATTCTCTTTGTCTGTCTGTCTTCCTCCTGCAAGTCTCTATTGTTGTAAACTTTTTCTGCTATTCCAACCAACTTGGTTAGATTTTTCCCCTCAAACCCCTCTATCCTCTGCAATTTTCACCTAATATCGGGAACTGACTGACTAGCAAAGGCCATGTTAATTGCTCTTTGGTTTTCAGGTGCTTCCGGGTTTATGGGGCTATATGTTTTATATGCTTCTAAGAGCCTTTCTAAAAAGGCTGCCCGGGACTCATTTTTCCCTTGAATTACTGTACTAATTTAGACAGATTGATGGTTTTTCGGGCTGTGGCACGAAGTCCACCTAATAAAATCTGGCGGTAGAAACGTAGACTCTCCCTACCTTCTGCCGTGTTCAGGTTCCAGTTTGGCGGCTCCCTGGGACAGAGCTCTTCCAACTGGCAGGCATCCAGCTGCTGCCCCGACCTCTCAGCCGCTTCTCTATGGGTTTCCCTCAGGATACGATCTCTCTCTTCCACAGTAAAAAGAGCCATTAATAGTTGCTGAATATCAACCCAGGTGGGCTGATGGGTAAGAAAAACAGTTTCGAGAAGCCGAATGAGGTCTTGTGGATTTTCCAAAAAGGGTTTATGTTGTTGTCTCCAATTATAAATATCTGAGGACGAGAAGGGAGCATAAACCATATATGGGGCTCCCCTGCCCTCTAGCGGCACTACCTCTCTAAGCGGTAGCATTGATGCCGAGGATGTTACGAATCAATTAGACTCATTGGGCTTCTCTTTCAGCAAAGACGGGTACAATCCTGATGACGATGAGGCAGGTCCTGATTGGGATGCTGGCTCATCACCTACTTGGGGATTGTAAACTGACCCGGACCGTGTTTTGGGAGGACTTAGGAGTTCTCCCTGCCCTTGATTATTTTCCAGGTTCTGATTTCAGTTCTGATATGAAGGGGGTAAATCAGTTTCATCCTCTGGTGGAGGCAAAACGGGCCTCGATTCTGTTTCTGTTTTTACCTTCTCCCGTTTTGGCGGAGCTTGCCTCACGGGGAGGGAGGTAGTTTGGTTAGCAGGGGGTAAGCGGGGTTTTAACCACGAAGGTGGCTCCTCCACTAGATAGCGCCACGCTACAATATAAGGAATTTGGTCCGGGTGGTCATTGAACACTTTTTCTTGGGTCGAATAAATTTGGGCGAGGGCGAATGTTCCTTCAGGTGGCCAGCCTGTCTGGAACGTCGGCCACTTGAGTTGGCAAAATATTTTCAATTTTCCTACATAAACTGTATCTCTTGATGACACAGCTCGTGCCTGATAATCTTTGAAATGCTGCGTGACCAATTCTAATGGCGTTGCCGCCTTTTTGCTTTTACTTTGACCCATTTAAAAACCTATGAGGCAGCACAGGAAAAAGTCAAGCAACCGATAAGCAAACTATATCCGATAATCCGACGATCCTGATGCGTTAACGACTGAAGACAGAAATATAAATCCAAAACCAACAAGGGCCTTAGAACGGGAGGGGACTGGGGGTAACCCGGCAAAAACTCAAACAGAACTGGGCAGAGCCAGCAAGGACCCGGACAGAGCCGGACAGAGCCAGCTAGGGCCCAAACAGACTCAGAATGTGAGGGGGCCGGGGGGGGTAAACCCCCTGTCTTCCCCCTCCAGGAGTGGTGGGGCGTCCCCTCACCAACTCTGGCTCTGGGAAGCAGTACTGTGTCCAGTTTCTTCCCTTTGAGCCTACAGACGGAGCTCCAACAGACAATAGATAACAGAACTTACCACCTCCGGAGGTTTATTCACAGAATGCCATTTTCGCCATCAGATCCTGGACGAGCCCCCAAAACGTTACGGTCCAGAATCTAAGAACGAGACGGCACGGCAAGCTGGTACAAAAATAAAGTACAAAATTTATTCTCTTGCGCAAGAGGTTAAAAAAACCAGACTGGCCGCCAGGGACGCTCTTCAAGAGGAGTGACCCCGGCTGTACCTGTGGAGTTACATTTATAGTAAAAGCAGGCACATACAAAATTGTTAGTTGCAATCTTATTGGCTGGTCTAGGGGTTCATTCGGTGTATTCGTGTTACATTCTGATAGATTCCAGCAATCTCTTATTGTCTGTGTATTCTTATCTCAGGGGCATGTATGCAGTAACAGTAACCTCCCATTGTGTCCGTGTGTTCTTATCCCAGGGGCGTGAATGCAGTACCCTCCCATCCATGCATTATCTCAGGGGGCATATATGTGCGAACAGCTTCCAGCCGGCCCCCACCCTGCCATAATGGCTTTTACATTCCTTCCTTTTCTTTGCTTAATGACCCTCACACTGACCACAGGCTAGAGGCCAGGTGGAGAAAATGAATCATCAGATTGTTGCTGATAAAACAGCAATCAGCTAAAATTTGTCAAGAAGCCAATCTATATTGGCACCAAGCACTTCCTTTGGCCTTGCTTAGGTTTTGAAATAAGGAAAGAAAAGTATTAGCCCTGTATACCAATTGAGGTATACAGGAGAAGATCTCACAGAATTAGGTGAGAATTTGTCTAATCAGCTAACAAAACCAGCTGAACTTGCTTGAGAAACAAACAAAAACCCAACAAAAAGCAAAACAACAAAAAACCAACCAACCAACCAACAAACAAAATTAAAAAAAAAAACAACCAGAAACCAAGCTGCATGGCCTAGAGGTTTAAGATCAACCTGTACGTCCTTTTACACCTGGGGATGAGTTTTTCTGTTAAAGATTTTACAGGAAAACCACTGGGAGAACAGTGGAATGGACTGTACCAAGTATTAACAGCCTTCACAGCAATCAAGATGAAAGAACTCGGATCAAGTGAAGAAAATCATCTACCAGTCAGTGGACAACAGAACGCTTAACACCTTCAAAAGAAAACTTGCTTGTATAAT
The DNA here is from genome assembly GCF_032191515.1 of Phaenicophaeus curvirostris. Classification (NCBI taxonomy): domain Eukaryota; kingdom Metazoa; phylum Chordata; class Aves; order Cuculiformes; family Cuculidae; genus Phaenicophaeus; species Phaenicophaeus curvirostris. The sequence goes on along the minus strand of NW_027206663.1, from coordinate 1,856,671 downwards.
ATACAATAGTATGGCCATTTGTTTAAATGCCGTTTTTTCAGTGCAACATGTATATATTCCATGTATTTTGGGAATCCCCGCAAGCATTCAAACCTTTGGAAACTATACGTGGTTGTCAAAACTGTCATATAAATCTGAAACTACACTGGCTTCCTTTTAACACCAGGAGTAGCCATGCCCATGAATTATAATAATTTAAAGAGATTTATTTTTAAGTATGCAAGGAACCTCAATTATAACCCGAGCCTTGGAGGCCTCAAATCTTGAAACTAGACAACTTCAACATCAGTTTTAGAAAATAAAACTGCAATTGATTATCTGTTATTAAGATACCATAAATGCTTCTCTGATTTTGAGGGCATGAGTTGTTCCAATTTGACCAATCAGTCTCAGACTGTAGGAACTTCTATAAAAATTAGTATGGCTAATTAGTATTCCCGGAATAAAGTACAGTTGTCATTTCGGGGAAAATGTATCAATTTGAAAACAATCCTGTATATAAATTTTCTGTGAAATCACTGCTTGGCAGAAGCACTCTGAGGACAAATCCCGAGTCTTCTCCAGCGCTGAATAAAGTGTACCTGCCTTAATGGTTAAATTAAACTGTTAAGTGTAAGTTTCTTTGTTTCAATCTCCACTGAGATTGTCTCCTCACAGTCATGTCCTATGATTGCTACATTGCCATCTGCAAACCCTTGCACTACAGGACCCTCCTGGGCAGCAGAGCTTGTGTCCATATGGCAGCAGCTGCCTGGGGCACTGGATTTCTCACTGCTCTGCTGCACACGGCCAATACATTTTCACTGCCCCTCTGCAAGGACAATGCTGTGGACCATTTCTTCTGTGAAATCCCAAAGATCCTCAAACTCTCCTGCTCAGATGCTGACCTCAGAGAGTTTGATCTTGTTTTGGTTAGTGCCTTCTTAGTATTTGGATTTTTTTATTTTCATTACGGTGTCATATGTGCAGATACTCAGGGCTGTGCTGAGGATCCCCTGAGCATGGGTGGCACAATGCCTTTTCCACATGTACCCCTCACCTGGTTGTGATCTTCCTGTTTGTCAGCACCACTGCATTTGCCTACTTGAAGCCCGCTTGCCTCTCCTCCCTGTCTCTTGACCAGGTGATGGCAGTTCTGTATGCTGTGGTGCCTGCAGCAGTGAACCCCCTCATCTACAGCATGAGGAACAAGGAAATCAAGGATCCCCTGTTGAGACTATTTGAATACGATCTACTTGAGTTTAATAATATGCCCATTATCTCTCCAGAGTTTCCACTATGTCTCAGGAAACTCTCAAGAGTAGTTTTTCTTCAGATGCGTCTTTTTGCTGGGTTGGGTTTGGGGTTTTTTGTTTGTTTGTGGAGTATTTTGCCTTTTTTAATTTTTCTCTGTACCTGTGATATTATTATTGGCTTCTTCATTTTTTTTTTTTTTATATTTACCCAAAGACCTCATGGTGCCTATGGATCCAGGCTCCCTCTTTAGATAAACTCAATAAAGAAACCTTGTCTCAGCTGCCATCTCTTCACATCTCCTCAGGAGCTGGGGGAAAAGCAGGAGGCAAAGATTCAGCTGCTCCATGGAACATCAGCCCTGGTCTCCCTTGATGCTGTCTCAGTGGGCACTATGGCTTTGTTGTCTCTAAGTCAGGGTTACTGCTTCCATGGAGTCATAGCCAAGGACAGCAGCAGGATGCAGCCTTTTCACTGCTTGGTCTCCCCCTCACATCCTTGTAGGAATCAGTGATAGCAAGGTAGACCTGTTGGATACTTTTGACTTGGGGTCCTTAAACTGACCTTGGCTTGTAAGAGTGGGAAGCTGAACAAAGAGGTGAACATCAGAGATGCAAATCAGGGTGGACACAGCATTTAGGGGCAGCGTGTGGGGTTTTGGAGGTTAACCAACCAAATGTTGCTGCTGGTGATTGCGAGTGCGTGGACAATAGGCCTGGGCCAATCAGGTTGCTATGAGAAGCGTGTGGACAGATGAGCAAAGGTATATAAACCTGTAAGTTCCAACAATAAAGGTCTCCACTTCTACATCTATCTGGAGTCTGTCTCATCATTTCATTCCTGCAAAATGGTGACCCCGATTTGATGGGGTATTTCAACGCGATCAGCGTCCGGCGGGAATCTCAGCTCCGACAGGATCATCGAAAGGACCAACTGGGCACTGGAACAGGCTGCCCAGGGAGGTGGTTGAGTCACCTTCCCTGGAGGTGTTTAAGGCACGGGTGGACGAGGTGCTGAGGGGCATGGTTTAGTGTTTGATAGGAATGGTTGGACTAGATGATCCGGTGGGTCTCTTCCAACCTGGTTATTCTATGATTCTATGATTCTATGACTGACTCCTCACACATTCCCGGGCATCACCGTCAAGATGACAGGTGAGGAGCTGAGTAATCATGGGGCAGGGTGCATCAACAGAGCAAGAGGCAATAGTTAAGTTACTGCTCCAATTCCTTCAAAAGAGTGGAATCAAATATGGTGAGACAAATTTACGCCTTTTGCTGAAATGGCTTCGCAACAATGGAGCCCCTGTCGGATGGTGCCTTAGTATTCTGACCAAAAACATGAACAGAAGTGGGCAATTTAATCTTGGAGGCAGCTTCTCGTGGTGATGCTAATGCTACCTCTGTTATAGTTGTGTTAACAACACAAAGTCCAAACGTGGATCAATTTGGATCTGGGGAATAAGAAGGAAGAGCTGGAAGCTGTTGTAGTGCAAGGGGCCTATGATGTCGTTGCCATCACGGAAACGTGGTGGGACGACTCACATAACTGGAGTACGGCTATGGTGGGGTACAAACTCTTCAGGCGAGACAGGAAGGGTAGGAGAGGAGGCGGGGTAGCCCTCTTTGTAAGGGAGGACTTGGACACTGTTGAGATGGATTGTGGCGATGAGGAGATTGAGTGCCTGTGGGTTAAAATCAGAGGAGCCCACCAGAAGGTAGATTTTGTGATGGAAGTCTGTTACAGACCACCCAGCCAAGGAGAAGCAGCTTATGAGCTCTTCTATAAACAGCTGGGGTTAATCTCTAGATCAATGCCTCTTGTTCTTGTGGGAGACTTCAATCTTCCAGATATCTGCTGGGAGTACAATACAGCAGAAAGGAAGCAGTCTAGGAGGTTCCTGGAGTGCGTGGAAGACAACTTCCTTGCACAGCTGGTGAATGAACCGACAAGGAAGAGTGCCCTCCTGGACCTGCTGTTTGTGAACAGAGAAGGCCTTGTGGGGGATGTGGCTGTAGGTGGACGCCTAGGACTAAGTGACCATGAGATGATAGGGTTTTCTGTTCTAGGTGAAGTGAAGAGGGTGGTTAGCAAGACGGTAGCATTAAATTTCCAGAGGGCAGACTTTGATCTCTTCAGCAGGCTGGTTGGCGAAGTCTCATGGGAGACAGTACTCAAGGGCAAGGGAGCCCATGAGGGCTGGGAGCTCTTCAAAAAGGAAATCCTAGCAGCTCAGGAGAAAGCCATCCCCATGTTCCGGAAAAAAAGCCGGCAGGGGAGAAAGCCAGCTTGGTTGAATAGAGAGATCTTGAGGGATATCAAGAGGAAGAGAAATGTTTATGGGCTCTGGAAGAGGGGACAGGCCTCTTGGGAGGACTACAGGAGGGAAGTGAGATTGCGTAGGGAAAAAATGAGAAGGGCTAAGGCTCAGCTAGAAATCAGATTGGCCAAGTCTGTGAAAGATAACAAAAAATCTTTCTATCAATATATAAATAATAAAAGGAGGACTAGGGAGACCATACAGTCCCTATTGGATGCAGAAGGAACAACAGTGACAGGGGATGAGGAAAAGGCTGAGGTACTTAATGCCTTCTTTGCCTCAGTCTTTAGTTGTAAGGAGGGTCGTTCCATCTGTGTACAAACCCAGGAGCTAGAGGAATAAAATGAGGCTCCCATGATCCAAGAGGAGGTGGTCAGAGCCTTGCTAGCCCAGCTAGAGAGCCACAAGTCTATGGGGCCAGATGGGATTCACCCAAGGGTATTGAAGGAGCTGGCGGATGTGCTGGCCAAACCCCTTTCCATCAGCTTCCAACAGTCCTGGAAGACTGGGGAAGTTCCACTGGACTGGAGGCTGGCTGATGTTGTGCCCATCTACAAGAAGGGTCGCAGGGAGGACCCAGAAAACTACAGGCCTGTCAGTCTGACCTCAGTGCCAGGGAAAGTCATGGAGCAGGTGATCTTGAGTGCTATCATGAAGCACATGCAAGAGAACCGGGTGATCAGGCCCAGTCAACACGGGTCCACAAAAGGCAGGTCTTGCCAAACTAACCTGATCGCCTTCTATGACAAAGTGACTCGGCTGCTGGATGAGGGAAAGGCTGTGGATGTGGTCTTCCTGGACTTCCGTAATGCCTTTGACACAGTTTCTCACAGCATTCTGCTTGAGAAACTGTCGGCCTCTGGCCTGGACAGGTGCACACTGTCCTGGGTGGAAAACTGGTTGGATGGCCGGGCCCAGAGAGTGGTGCACGGGTGGACAAGGTGCTAAGGGGCCTGGTTTAGTGCTTGATAGGAATGGTTGGACTCGATGATCCGGTGGGTCTCTTCCAACCTGGTTATTCTATGATTCTATGATTCTATGAATTTACTATTTATTTAGATAGGAAAGCAAAAGCAGCGCTGGGCGGCCGGGGAGTCGCAGCTCCACCAAGGCTCGCAAAGTTAGGTAAGCGGAACAACCCCTTTTATCCCCACCCCCGAGTTTGTTTCACATCTTTGAAAATTCCCCCACCCCCTTCCTTTAGGGTACATGCAATCTCCATATGGCCAGATAATAAATCAGCTAAGTTTACAGAGTTGTCTCAGTTCAGCAGTTTTCAAGGTTGCAGTCCTGTTTCTCATCAAACAGTTCCTAACTCCCCTTCCTCCCTCTCTCCTTATCTCTGGGCAATTTGTTCCTTTCTCGCACAGGCCCACATTCTTTGAGCTGGCTAATCCACATCTGCTGAGGCCCGAGGTGATTTGTTGCTCTTGACTCTTGCTTCAGGAGGTTTCAGAAGGCTTGGCTGTAAATTCAGTAGATACTATCTATATACAAAACGTATATGGTCATGGTAACCTTTAGCTTTTAATTAAGATAGCATTGTGGCTTCATCTTTCTTACCAAACAAGATGTTCCTGTGCTTTGAAACAGAAAGATCGTTTAGTTGGCTTGATCAGCAAATTACTTTCTGTTACTAATTACACCTCTATAATGACGACTTGCCTTTTAGTTAAGGACACAATTGCTGCTTGGGATGCTGAAAAGGCTGCAAGGGATTCCAACTCTAATGGCCCATCAGAGTCAGAACAAGCCTTAATTGATCTAACTGAACAGACACTGAGGGCATCCCCTGTGCTTGCTGCCTTGGTTTTAACCCCTTAGACGACTCAGACTCGAGGCCCAAACCCCCTGCCTATAACTGGGAGAAGATAAAGCGTGATGCATTAGCAGGTGGCCATGCTCTTCCCTCTGCATTCCCAGTTATCGTATGCCAGAATGCACCCAATGAGTGGGCTCCTTTTAACTGGGACGTGATAAAGGAGCTGAGGAAAACTGTTTACCACGTTTACCCTATGCTCAATCCCTTTTGGAGAATTTACTGTCAGGTAATATAATTACACCTTTTGACCGTAAACAGCTCGCTACAATAATACTGACACCCACGTAAAAATGATTCTGGCAACAAAAGTGGGGGATGTTTTGTGAAGCGGCAGCCTTGTAAAACCTCCACTGGCCAAGTGAACAAAACACTGCAGACCATCCTCACCCAGCTCTTCCCTGGATATGGCAATGGATGGTGACTCCGTAAAGCACTTCTAATTTTCTTTTGTTCAAACTTAACCTGGAAAACAGAACAACCTGTATGGATGGACCAATGGCCCCTATCGACAGAAAAATTAGCCGCCCTAGAACAGTTGATAGCAGAACAAGAAGAACAGGGACACATTACCCCTTCAACCAGCCCTTGGAACACACCTGTGTTTGTAATCAAAAAGAAATCAGGCAAGTGGAGGCTCTTACACGACCTCCGAGCAATCATAGAATCATAGAATAACCAGGTTGGAAGAGACCCACCAGATCGAGTCCAACCATCCCTATCAAACACTAAACCATGCCCCTTAGCACCTCGTCCACCCGTGCCTTAAACACCTCCAGGGAAGGTGACTCAACCACCTCCCTGGGCAGCCTGTTCCAGTGCCCAATGACCCTTTCTGTGAAAAATTTTTTCCTAATGTCCAGCCTAAACCTCCCCTGTTGGAGCTTGAGGCCATTCCCTCTTGTCCTGTCCCCTGTCATTTGGGAGAAGAGGCCAGCACCCTCCTCTCTACAACCTCCTTTCAGGTAGTTATTGAGAGCAATGAGGTCTCCCCTCAGCCTCCTCTTCTCCAGGCTAAACAACCCCAGCTCTCTCAGCCGTTCCTCATAAGGCCTGTTCTCCAGCCCCTTCACCAGCTTCGTTGCTCTTCTCTGGACTCACTCCAGAGCCTCAACATCCTTCTTGTGGTGAGGGGCCCAGAAGTGAACACAGTATTCGAGGAGCGGTCTCACCAATGCCGAGTACAGAGGGAGAATAACCTCCCTGGACCTGCTGGTCACACCATTTCTGATACAAGCCAAGATGCCATTGGCCTTCTTGGCCACCTGGGCACACTGCTGGCTCATATTCAGTCGGCTGTCAACCAACACCCCCAGGTCCCTCTCCTCCAGGCAGCTTTCTAGCCAGACTTCTCCTAGTCTGTAGCACTGCATAGGGTTGTTGTGCCCCAAGTGCAGGACCCGGCACTTGGCCTTGTTAAACCTCATGCCATTGGACTCTGCCCAGTGGTCCAGCCTGTTCAGATCCCTTTGCAGAGCCTCCCTACCCTCCAGCAGATCGACACTTCCACCCAGCTTAGTGTCGTCCGCAAACTTGCTAAGGGTGCACTCAATGCCTTCATCCAGGTCATTGATAAAGACATTGAACAGGGCTGGACCCAGCACTGAGCCCTGGGGAACCCCACTTGTCACTGGCCTCCGGCTGGATTTAACACCATTTACCACCACTCTCTGGGCCTGGCCATCCAACCAGTTTTCCACCCAGGACAGTTTGCGCCTGTCCAGGCCAGAGTCTGACAGTTTCTCAAGCAGAATGCTGTGAGAAACTGTGTCAAAGGCTTTACTGAAGTCCAGGAAGACCACATCCACAGCCTTTCCCTCGTCCAGCAGCCGAGTCACTTTATCACAGAAGGTGGTCAGGTTAGTTTGGCAAGACCTGCCTTTTGTGGACCCGTGTTGACTGGGCCTGATTACCCGGTTCTCTTGCATGTGCTTCATGATAGCACTCAAGATCACCTGTTCCATGACTTTCCCTGGCACTGAGGTCAGACTGACAGGCCTGTAGTTCCTTGGATCCTCCCTGCAACCCTTCTTGTAGATGGGCACAACATCAGCCAGCCTCCAGTCCAGTGGGACTTCCCCAGTCTTCCAGGACTGTTGGAAGCTGATGGAAAGGGGTTTGGCCAGCACATCCGCCAGCTCCTTCAATACCCTTGGGTGAATCCCATCTGGCCCCATAGACTTGTGAGTGTCTAGTTGGGCAAGCAAGGCTCTGACCACCTCCTCTTGGATCATGGGAGCCTCATTTTATTCCTCTAGCTCCTGGGTTTTTACACAGAGGGAACAACTTTCTTTACAATTAAAGACTGAGGCAAAGAAGGCATTAAGTACCTCAGCCTTTTCTTTGTCCCCTGTCACTGTTGTTCCTTCTGCATCCAATAGGGACTGTATGGTCTCCCTAGTCCTCCTTTTATCGCTAATGGCCTGACTGGCCAGTCCTGGTTCCCTCCCTATGCTCCTGCAGGGCCCTGACCTGGTGGTATTGCTCTGCAGAGGGAGGGGCTGTGGTGCCGCAGGGCCATGGGTGACCCTGCACTGGCCATGCTGGTCAGGGTGGGAAGCAGATCCAGCTGGTTGAGGAACACTGCTTCTGAGCCCCTTTCCATCTTCCCAGAAAGCTCAGGAGCCAAGAATAAGGCTGGGCAGGACCATGGGGCTCTTCAGTGTCACAGAGGGCAAGGGATGGCTGCATTATATACTGCCTATGGGCTTTCCAAGTAGGTGTTCTGAAACACTCTCCAATCTTGTGTCCCTTTGCCTGCTGGCTCCTCACAGCCTCTCATGGCATTGCAGGGCCTTTGTGATCCTGTGTGTTCCTCATGGAGGGTCACTCATTTTATGAACTGCCATTCACTGCCCATCCAGACTCACAAACTGTCTCTGGAAACCCCAGGGGCTCTCTAGGATGCACACAGTTCCTCTCTAAGTTAGTATATGCCATCAGCCCTGCAACAGGTAGGATGGTAACAGGTAGATGACTCAAAGACCTGTTGCTGTCTTCTTTGACATGTGCAACCAAGAAAGGAGCTTAGTCCGGCCCTTGGTCCCTAACAGATCCCCTGAGACTCTGTATCCTATCCCCCTGAATCCATAGAGAATCCCAGAAGAGTAAAATACTTTTGAAGGAGCAGGTGTATTCCCGACACTAGCTTTGGAAGAGGTATCCAGGTTCTGGCCCTGCCCTGTGAGGCTTTTTTGGTTATGGTGGTGACTACACAGAGACCAGCTCTGATAAAGCGGTTCATATGGACTGCACCTGCCCTTAGCCACATGGAATCAACTGTAGAGACAACAGGACTGTCACAAGTAACACCACACCTTTAGGGTAGCACAAAGGCAAGGGCACAGCAGCACAGTGAGGATGTGCGGGAATGAAACGATGAGACGGACTCCAGATAGATGTAAAAGCGGAGACCTTTATTATTGGAACTTACAGGTTCATATACCTTTGCTCATCTGTCCACGCGCTTCCCATAGCAACCTGATTGGCCCAGGCCTATTGTCCACGCACTTGCAATCACCAGCAGCAACATTTGGTTGGTTGTCCTCCAAAACCCCACATGCTGCCCCTAAATGCTGTCTCCACCCTGATTTGCATCTCTGATGTTCACCTCTCTGTTCAGCTTCCCACTCTTACAAGCCAAGGTCAGTTCAAGGACCCCAAGTCAAAAGTATCCAACAGGTCTACCTTGCTATCACTGATTCCTACATATCCCCCTTTTTTAACTTCAAAAAATCAAAGCTCTCTTGACAGTTGTTTTTAACATTTTCCAACAACATTGCATAATACATGGTATAACTAACAACAATACAAACATTAACAACGTGAATCCTGTTTTAGTCACTTGCTGTAGCCATCCAGTAATGCCTATGAGGCGCGTTCTAAAGGGTTCACTAGGTGTCACCATAGAAAGGCAAAAATGTGTTTGGCTGGTCTGGTTTGCCCATGCTACCCACATATTTTGTTGAGGATCAATTCAAGTTATTATCCCATCCCCAACATTAAACAACAGTACGATTCCTCATATTACGAGTTGGAATGATTGCCTTCCTCTTGAAGTCTTGATGCCTTGTCTTGTGGGAGGTATGGGTGGACCGCTCGTGCTGGTATCCATCGTGGTCCAGTATCTGTTAGAACACAAGCGTACCCACGTCCCCATACCAACAATTCAAATGGTCCTTTCCAAGTATGATCTATCAAATCTCGTATCTGTACTGGTGGTCATTGATTACTTTCCAGAGACGTGTACAGGTTTTCCAAAGTGTATCTCAACTCTGGGTTTATCAAACGGTCCTAAATTTAAATGATTAATAACATATAAAGCTTTATATAGTTGTTTGTGAGGAGTATAACCTTGGTTCCCTCTCTTCAGTTTGTTAAGGTACATCTTGAGAGTTTGGTGGGAACATTCTATTATTGCTTGACCTGTAGGGTTGTGCGGAATGCCTGTGATATGATTAATGCCCCACGTATTAAAAAATGATTGTGTTGATTTGCTGACATAGGCTGGACCGTTGTCTGTTTCCATGGTTTGGGGAACTCCCATGGCTGCAAAGGCAGCACAAAAATGGGCTTGTACATGGCGACCTTTTTCGCCTGCATGTGCGGTTGCCCACATCATAGCTGAGTATGTGTCAATGGAGACGTGAACATATTTCAGTCTCCCAAACATTGTTACATGTGTCACATCTGTTTGCCATAGTTCTTGTGCTTGAATACCTCGAGGGTTTGTTGCAGAATGAGAGTGAGATTGAAAAGGTTGACAATCTGCACAGGACTGGACAATTTGTTTTGCTGCTTCATGAGTTAAATTAAATTGTTTGCGTAAAGCCTTAGCTGACTGGTGGAAAAAATCATGAGAGAGTTTTGCTTGCTCAATTGAATTGGGCAGCGGTGTAGTTGTGGTTATTCCAATTACATTTGCTAATTTATCTGCTCTCATGTTTCCTTCTGCAACAAATCCTGCCAGTTGTGGTGATCCTTCAGTTGTAGTCATTTTTTCATGCCAGGCATTATCACTATACCAAGTAACCACTGCCCGGCCTGTTTTCCCTGAACCATCTGTAAAGACAGTTAAGCCTTGGACTGGCTGGTCTTGACACAACGGTTTTTCAAGAACCTCTATTTGTTGACAAAAGGTAAATAATTTATGAGAGGGTAAATGGTTGTTTACTTGTCCGGTAAAATCTTCTAGCGATGCCTGTAATTCAAAGCTGTTTTGAATGCTTCATTGCAAATAATCTGTTGTTATTGGCAAATATATTGTTGCTGGGCTTTGTCCACTGAGTTCCATAAGTCGAGTTCGCCCCTTTTTTATTAAAAGAGCAAACGTTTCTATGCGAGTGACTAAAGTTTTGTGTGGTTGGTGTGGTAAAAAGATCCATTCAGTTATTCGAAGAGGGTCTGATTGATGTTGATCCCGCTGACCAATAATGGCTATTGGTTGTGAGGGTTAGCAAGTTTGCAGACAACACTAAGCTGGGTGGAAGTGTTGATCTGCTGGAGGGTAGGGAGGCTCTGCAAAGAGATCTGAACAGGCTGGACCGCTGGGCTGAGTCCAATAGCATGAGGTTTAACAAGGCCAAGTGCCGGGTCCTGCACTTGGGGCACAACAACCCTATGCAGTGCTACAGACTAGGAGAAGTCTGTCTAGAAAGCTGCCTGGAGGAGAGGGACCTGGGGGTGTTGGTTGACAGCTGACTGAACATGAGCCAGCAGTGTGCCCAGGTGGCCAAGAAGGCCAATGGCATCCTGGCTTGTATCAGTAACGGCATAACCAGCAGGTCCAGGGAGGTTATTCTCCCTCTGTACTCGGCACTGGTGAGACCGCTCCACGAATCCTGTGTTCACTTCTGGGCCCCTCACCACAAGAAGGATGTTGAGGCTCTGGAGTGAGTCCAGAGAAGAGCAACGAAGCTGTTTTCCATGTCAGGCGTAGGACAGGCCGCCCATCAATGACCCTTATAAAAAATTTTGCTTTGTTGCAATTGTGAAATTTGCTTGACTTAAAATGTCTCGTCCAAGTAAATTCATTGTAATTGGTGCGATGTATGGTTCGAAAGTATAATGTTGGACTTCTGCTGTTTTAACTTGAATTGGACCTGTACTTTGGTATGTATGTGACATGCCGCCAACTCCCATTAAGCCTTTTGAGGGAGATGATAGCCGCCACGTAGCGGGCCAATTCCTTTGCAGTATCACTTTAACATCTGCTCCTGAGTCTACAAGACATTGGATTCTCCAGTGTTTGGGATCTTTTTTAAGATTTATCAAGGTTAGCTCCATTGTAGGCTTTTCTTTCCCTATGACATGTGTCCAAAATATGCCTGGTTCACCTGTGGATCCAAATCCCCCTGAGCCGCGTAATTCTGAACTGCTATTTGGGATTATTGCCTTAAATAGTATCAATTGAGCAATTTTAGTTCCTGCTGGGATGGTAATGGGTGGCGAAGGAGTCCAGACCATGGCCATAATGTGGCCAGTATAATCTGCATCTATGACTCCCGGCAAAACAAAAACTCCCTTTAAGGTAACACTAGATCGACCAAGGAGAAGTGCACTTAAGCCATTTCCAAGCGGTCCTTCAACATCCAAGGGGAGTCATACCACTGCAGTGGTCCAAAGAATCTCATGGGTTAATGTGGCAACATCCAATCCGGCACTCCCATGGGTTAATATGGCTCGGAGGGAGGCAATTGCTGTGTTGCCGTAGCCTGAGGCATCGTTGACATAGGCCGCCGGCATCGTTGACATAGGCCGCCGGAGGAACGGCACTTATGTCCCTGCGCGCCACCCCCAGTTCACGCTTGGTCAAGAGTTTAAAGGCTGCCCGGGTGCAGTGGGTTTGGAGCGGCACTGGCTTGCCCAGTGCAAACCCTTTTTACAATGAGGGCACACCGATGGTGGTGATCGGGAATTCACTCGTCGTGAGTTTTTAGGACATTGAGCAGCAAAATGCCCAACATTACCACAACGGAAGCAACCTTGTGTTATTGCAGGCTTTAAAGCCACCGCAAAGGCGGTAGCCATCGTTTCCATCTGATAAGTAACTGAGCCGACTTTATTTGAGGCTTCTATGTACTGTACTAAAGTTGCTCCCGGTGGCAATGCCAGAAGGACACGCTTAGTGTCGGTATTGGCATTTTCTAAAGCCAATTTCTGGAGGAGTGCATCTTTTGCTTCCTCATTTTCCACTTGCTTATCTAAAGCGTCTCTTAATCGATCGATAAATGTCATATAAGGCTCAGTGACACCTTGCACAATTTTTTAAACGACTGGGTAGGCTTGCCTCCATCCGGAAGTGTTCGAAAAGCTCTCATGGCACAATCTGCTGATTGTCGTAATATTTCTGGGGATAAGCGAGCCTGTAATTGTGGATCGAGCAAGGGGGGCAAGCCTAAGAATTGTGGAAGACCTGCCGCATAGCATGGGTCTGCAGACTGCCGGTCGAGATTTTGCAAGGCTGACGCTTCACAAAACATCCCCCACTTTTGTTGCCACAGTAACTTTTGAGTGGGAGTTTTCCTCAGCTCCTTTATCATGTCCCAGTTAAAAGGAGCCCACTCATTGGGTGCATTCTGGCGTATGATAACTGGGAATGCAGAGGGAAGAGCATGGCCACCTGCTAATGCATCATGCTTTATCTTCTCCCAGTTATAGGCAGGGGTTTTTGGCCTTGAGTCTGAGTCGTCTAAGGGGTTAAAACCAAGGCACACAAGCACAGGCGATGCCCTTGGTGTCTGTTCAGTTAGATCAATTAAGGCTGGTTCTGCCTCTGATGGGCCATTAGAGTTGGAATCCCTTGCAGCCTTTTCAGCATCCCAAGCAGCAATTGTGTCCTTAACTAAACGCCAAGTTGTCATTATAGAGGTAGCATTAGCATCACCACGAGAAGCCGCCTCCAAGATTAAATTGCCCACTTCTGTCCATGTTTTTGGTCGGAATACCAAGGCACCATCCTAGAGGGCTCCATTGTTGCGAAGCCATTTCAGCAAAAGGCGTAAATTTGTCTCATCATATTTGATTCCACTCTTTTGAAGGAATTGGAGCAGTAACTTAACTATTGCCTCTTGCTCTGATGATGCACCCTGCCCCATGATTACTCAGCTCCTCACCTGTCATCTTGACGGTGATGCCCGGGAATGTATGAGGAGTCAGTCGGTCCTGCTGATGATCCTGTCGGAGCTGAGATTCCCGCCGGACGCTGATCGCGTTGAAATACCCTATAAAATCGGGGTCACCATTTTGCAGGAATGAAATGACGAGACGGACTCCAGATAGATGTAAAAGCGGAGACCTTTATTGTTGGAACTTACAGGTTTATATACCTTTGCTCATCTGTCCACGCGCTTCTCATAGCATCAAGCGAACAGCTCTGGGAGATCAGACACTGGTTCTATCTGGCAGTGCTGCCATGCCAGAACTCTTCTCTCTTCCACCCATGCTCACAAGAACTGTCCCTGCAGCTCCAAAAAGGCCATGGATAAAAGATCTTAGGAAAAAAGAAAGTCACTGGAGAATCCTTTATTTTGTTTAAATACACGGAGAGAGCATGGCTCCTCATTTACACAGCTGCTCGGTCAGAAAAGGCAAACAGACTGTGAATTTTCTAATGAGGGGATAACAATATTAGCACAAGTAAAAAACTACCAACAACAACAAAAACTTTCAGAAAATAATCTAGGCCTGCAGTAAGATACATTAGAGCTGCTATGCAGAAGAGCATAATGAGCAGTTTATTGGTCCAGAGAAACATCCAGTTATCAGTTTCCACACCACATCCTTGAGTTGCTGGTTCCTCATGTTGTAGATGAGGGAGTTCACTGCTGGAGTCACCACTGCGTACAGAACTACCATCAGCAGATCAAGGGATGAGGAGGAGATGGAGAGGGGTTTCAAGTAGGCAAACATAGCAGTGTTGTGAAACACAGAAACCACAGCCAGGTGAGTGAGGAAAGTGGAAAAGGTTTTGTGCCGTCCCTGCTCAGAGGAGATCCTCAGCATGGCCCCGAAGATCTACACATAGGATACCACAATGAAAACAAAACAGCCAAATGCTACCAAGAGAGTAAGCACACTAAGCCCACCCTCTCTGAGGTAAGATTCTGAGCAAGAGAGCTTGAGGATCTTGGGGATTTCACAGAGAAACTGGTCCACAGCATTGCCTTGGCAGAGGGGCAGTGAAAATATATTGACCATGTGCAGCAGAGCAGTGAGAAACACAGAGCCCCAGGCAGCTGCTGCCATGTGGAAACAAACTCTGCTGCCCAGGATGGTCCTGTAGTGCAAGGGCTGGACGATGGCAACGTAGCAGTTGTAGGCCACAATGGTGAGAAGAAAATAGTCTGCAGTATACAAGAGGAATACAAAGAAGACCTGAGCAGCACATCCTGCACAGGAGATTGTCCTGGTGTTCCAGGGTGAATTGGCCATGGATTTGAGAACAGTAGTGGAGATGGAGCCCAGGTCAAGAAAACGGAGACTGAGAAGAAATAAGTACATTATGGGTGTGGAGGTGGTGGTCGCAGGCTATGGTCATAGAATCACAGAATCACCGAATCACCAGGTTGGAAAAGACCTTTTGGATCACCGAGTCCAACCTTTCCTATCTGCCAATAAAATATGTCCCTAAGCACCTCGTCTACCCATATTTTAAATAACTCCAGGGATGGTGACTCAATCACCTCCCTGGGCAGTCTGTGCCAGTGCCCGATGACCCTATCTGTGAAATTTTTTTTCCTGATATCCAGTCTTCTAGCGATTAAAGCATGGATCCCGTCGATGAGGCGAAAAACGAGATCGCTTTATTGAGCGGATGCAAACCTTATATAGTGTTTCTGTACCCAGTCAGCAGCCACCCCAGTGAATTTCCACCTTCACCAGCTTCGTTGCTCTTCTCTGGACTCACTCCAGAGCCTCAACATACTTCTTGTTGTCATAATTGTGTTAACAACACAAAGTCCAAACGTGGATCAATTTACTATTTATTTAGATAGGAAATGGAATCCAACCCTGAGGATAAGGATGATGGCTCCCACAGCCTAGAATCCTTCCCTAGGCTGCACCATCCTCAGAAGAAGATAAAAACATCCTCCATTAAGAAGAAGAGGAGGGCGATTGTTGTAGGGAACTCCCTCCTAAAAGGAACGGAGGGACCCATTTGCAGACTGGACCCGCTCCACAGAGAGGTCTGCTGCTTACTGGGGGCATCACTGAAGGAGGTAGCTAGAAAACTTCCTTCCCAGGTCCACGAGACAGACTACTATCCTCTGATAGTAGTCCAAACTGGTAACGATGATCTAGTAAACAAAAAGACCAAAACCATCAAGAATGACTTCAGGGCCATTGGGAAAATGATGGAGGGCTCTGGGGCACAAATAGTATTCTGCTCCATCCCAAGGCTAAATAGAGAGGAGCGGGAAGTCAGGAAGAAGAATTCAATTAATGCCTGGCTCCGAGCCTGGTGTGAGGAGAGGGGCTTTGGCTTCTTTGATCATGGGGTGGCTCACGCACCCCCAGGCTTTCTTGCTAAGGATGGGACACGTGTGCCTCCTAGTGGGGCTAAAGCCCTTGCTAAAAACCTAGCTAAGCTCATAAATTGAGCTTTAAACTAGATGTGAAGGGGGAGGGGGTTAAGCCCAGGCTAGACATGAACGAGCCTGGATGTGGGGCAATGGTGATTTGGAGAGGGTGTGCTGGTGAGGACCACCAGTACATCACCACACCGAAAGTGGGGGAGAACACACCTGGGGGTGTTAAGGGAGATATGGGCGCTCTGGTGCTAGCTACTCCAGTTACCAGGCAATTGGGAATGAACTCTGTTCCCTCTAAGAGGGCTGAAGGCTCAGCAGCTCAGCTGAAGTGCATTTACACTAATGCACACAGCATGGGGAATAAGAAAGAAGAGCTGGAAGCTGTGGTAGGGCAAGGACCCTATGATGTCGTTGCCATCACGGAAACGTGGTGGGATGACTCATATAACTGGAGTGCAGCTATGGTGGGGTACAAACTCTTCAGGCGAGATAGGAAGGGTAGGAGAGGAGGCGGGGTAGCCCTCTTTGTAAGGGAGGACTTGGACTCCGTTGCGATGGATTGTGGCGATGAGGAGATTGAGTGCCTGTGGGTTAAAATCAGAGGAGCCCACCAGAAGGTAGATTTTGTGATGGGAGTCTGTTACAGACCACCCAGCCAAGGAGAAGCAGCTGATGAGCTCTTCTATAAACAGCTGGGGTTAATCTCTAGATCAATGTCTCTCATTCTTGTGGGAGACTTCAATCTTCCTGATATCTGCTGGAAGTACAATAGAGCAGAAAGGAAGCAGTCCAGGAGGTTCCTGGAGTGCGTGGAAGACAACTTCCTCGCACAGCTGGTGAATGAACCAACAAGGGAAGGTGCCCTCCTGGACCTGCTGTTTGTGAACAGAGAAGGCCTTGTGGGGGATGTGGCTGTAGGTGGACACCTAGGACTAAGTGACCATGAGATGATAGGGTTTTCTGTTCTAGGTGAAGTGAAGAGGGTGGTTAGCAAGACGGTAGCATTAAATTTCCAGAGGGCAGACTTTGATCTCTTCAGCAGGCTGGTTGGTGAAGTCTCATGGGAGACAGTACTCAAGGGCAAGGGAGCCCATGAGGGCTGGGAGCTCTTCAAAAAGGAAATCCTAGCAGCTCAGGAGAAAGCCATCCCCATGTTCCGAAAAAAAAGCCGGCGGGGGGAAAACCAGCTTGGTTGAATAGAGAGATCTTGAGTGATATAAGGAAGAAAAGAAATGTTTATGGGCTCTGGAAGAGGGGACAGGCCTCTTGGGAGGACTACAGGAGGGAAGTGAGATTGCGTAGGGAAAAAATGAGAAGGGCTAAGGCTCAGCTAGAAATCAGATTGGCCAAGTCTGTGAAAGATAACAAAAAATCCTTCTATCAATATATAAATAATAAAAGGAGGACTAGGGAGACCATACAGTCCCTATTGGACGCAGAAGGAACAACAGTGACAGGGGATGAGGAAAAGGCTGAGGTACTTAATGCCTTCTTTGCCTCAGTCTTTAATTGTAAAGAAAGTTGTTCTGTCTTTCTACAAACCCAGGAGCTAGAGGAACAAAATGAGGCTCCCATGATCCAAGAGGAGGTGGTCAGAGCCTTGCTAGTCCGACTAGACACCCACAAGTCTATGGGGCCGGATGGGATCCACCCAAGGGTATTGAAGGAGCTGGCGGATGTGCTGGCCAAACCCCTTTCCATCATCTTCCAACAGTCCTGGAAGACTGGGGAAGTTCCACTGGACTGGAGGCTGGCTGATGTTGTGCCCATCTACAAGAAGGGTCGCAGGGAGGATCCAGGAAACTACAGGCCTGTCAGTCTGACCTCAGTGCTAGGTAAAGTCATGGAAGAGGTGTTCTTGAGTGCTATCATGAAGCACATGCAGGAGAACTGGGTGATCAGGCCCAGTCAACATGGGTCCACAAAAGGCAGGTCTTGCCAAACTAACCTGATGGCCTTCTATGACAAAGTGACTCGGCTGCTGGATGAGGGAAAGGCTGTGGATGTGGTCTTCCTGGACTTCAGTAAAGCCTTTGACACAGTTTCTCACAGCATTCTGCTTCGGAAACTGTCAGCCTCTGGCCTGGACAGACGCACACTCTCCTGGGTGGAAAACCGGTTGGATGGCCGGGCCCAGAGAGTGGTGGTAAATGGTGTGAAATCCAGCTGGAGGCCAGTTACAAGTGGGGTTCCCCAGGGCTCAGTGCTGGGTCCAGCCCTGTTCAATGTCTTTATCAATGACCTGGATGAAGGCATTGAGTGCACCCCTAGCAAGTTTGCGGATGACACTAAGCTGGGTGGAAGCGTGGATCTGCTGGAGGGTAGGGAGGCTCTGCAAAGGGATCTGAACAGGCTGGACCGCTGGGCAGAGTCCAATGGCATGAGGTTTAACAAGGCCAGATGCCGGGTCCTGCACTTGGGGCACAACAACCCTATGCAGTGCTACAGACTAGGAGAAGTCTGCCTGGAAAGCTGCCTGGAGGAGAGGGACCTGGGGGTGTTGGTTGACAACCGACTGAATATGAGCCAGCAGTGTGCCCAGGTGGCCAAGAAGGCCAATGGCATCTTGGCTTGTATCAGAAACGGCGTGACCAGCAGGTCCAGGGAGGTTATTCTCCCTCTGTACTCGGCATTGGTGAGACCGCTCCTCGAATACTGTGTTCACTTCTGGGCCCCTCACCACAAGAAGGATGTTGAGGCTCTGGAGTGAGTCCAGAGAAGAGAAACGAAGCTGATGAAGGGGATGGAGGACAGGCCTTATGAGGAACGGCTGAGAGAGCTGGGGTTGTTTAGCCTGGAGAAGAGGAGGCTGAGGGGAGACCTCATTGCTCTCAATAACTACCTGAAAGGAGGTTGTAGAGAGGAGGGTGCTGGCCTCTTCTCCCAAATGACGGGGGACAGGACAAGAGGGAATGGCCTCAAGCTCCGACAGGGGAGATTTAGGCTGGACATTAGGAAAAAATTCTTCACAGAAAGGGTCATTTGGCCCTGGAACAGGCTGCCCAGGGAGGTGGTTGATTCACCTTCCCTGGAGGTGTTTAAGGCACGGGTGGACGAGGTGCTAAGGGGCATGGTTTAGTGTTTGATAGGAATGGTTGGACTCGCGTATCCAGTGGGTCTCTTCCAACCTGGTTATTTTATGATTTCTATGATTTCTGTGATCCCTTTGGAGAGCCTCCCTAGCCTCCATCAGATCCAGACTTCCTCCCTGCTTAATGTCGTCTGCAAACTTGGTAAAGGTATATTCAATACTGATATGGTGATTTGTAAATGGTGGGATGGAACATCAACTGTAATGTGTTAGAAGCAAGATTAACTAAGATAGCCTTAACGACCCTTATCCTTTGTCACCCAGAGTCGTTGAGATTGACCACTCAGATATGGCCACACCTTAACGACTCTGAGCCGATCTAATTGCATTCCCCCTGGATATGCAAGAAAGTTCCCGGAATAATGTACAGTTGTCATTTCGAGGAAAAAGTATGAATTTGAAAACAATCCTGTATATAAATTTTCTGTGAAATCACTGCTTGGCAGAAGCACTCTGAGGACAAATCCCGAGTCTTCTCCAGCGCTGAATAAAGTGTACCTGCCTTAATGGTTAAATTAAACTATTAAGCATAAGTTTCTTTGTTTTAGATTTGGCACCCCAGGTGGGACCCTCTCTGCCCGGCTGCTGGACCCATTTGGGATCGGGACTCTCTTGGGTACCCCCGGGGATGTCTCCGGAGAGACTCCTCTTCTCAACTGGATCTCTGCGGGGACAGACAAGGACCATCAGAGAAAAATGTACACTTTAAAATTTTTCCTTGAGTTTGGGGATCGGTCCATTTGGTTTGGCTCCTCATAAGTTGTTACTGTATAACACTGAGTAGAGCGTATTCCAGACTGCTAGCGTCTTATAGGCATACATTGAAGTTGCGGAGGCCTTGGGTGTAAGGAGTATTTTGTATTTTTCAGTCTTGATTTCAAAGGAGTATTTTGTATTTTTCGGAGCTCTCAGCTGTAACAGGAGCATTTTTCTCAGGAGGCCTTTGTTGTAAAGGAGTATTAAGTAATACCTGATTTCTGATTTTTGTCACTATGGTTAGGAGGTCCTGGTTGTAGAGTGACATTAATCACAGAAACTAGAACTATATGGCACTATATGTCATTTTGAATTGAATGTTTGGTCTCTATATGTCATCTTGAAGTGAATATTTGGTCTCCATATGTCATTTTGAAGTTAATGTTGTTGTGTTGCACGTTATTAAGTATTAGTATGAAATTGTGTCTGCTTTAGAAATAATTATAAGCTGTGCCCAGTTTGTATGTGGATGGCAGATTGATGTTTATTACATCCTGATAACAGGACATACCTATGTCCTTATTATATCGTGCATAGTGTGATAAGAAATTGTAGGTAACAGACGAGCAGAATTTTCGTGGTCCTAAGTATAAAGTTGGGACAGATTGGAAAAAAAAAAAAAATCAAAAAGGCTTGCCTATACAGTACTAGTGTTGGTTGCTGAAGTAAAATACCGAACCAATAAGACAGGAGGTCAGCAGAGTGGTGGTATTTTAAAAAAAAAGTCCATTAAGATGTATTTTGGATCATTGGAAAGAGATCAGAGGCCCACTGGGTGGTACAACAAACAAAAGAACTTTGATAAAATACTGTAATCAGCAGTGGCCTCAGTATAAGCTTGATGAGGGAAAAAATTGGCCAGTTAATGGCACCTTAAAACGTGATACTTTAATGCAATTAATGTCGCTATTGAGGCATGAGGAGAAATGGGATGAAATGACGTATGCAGATATGTTTTTCATTTTGCAAAATCATCCAGAGTGGCAGAAAGAATGCGGTATAAATCCAGCTCCCCAAGATCTCCTAGTATTAGCACTAGAAAAAGAAAGACAGAAAGAACAAGGAAGTTCACAATGTTGTTGTTCAGCACGACCTTCAGGCAGAAAGAGTGAAGGTCCTGAGGAAAGGATAGAGGATTATTTGCCCCCTCCCCGGGAGAGGGATCCCCCAGCAGCAGATTCAGCTCCACCATGCCCCCCCTCCCCGGGAGAGGATGAAATTACCAGTGGGAGGGAACAAGAGGGTGCAGCAAGGGACTTTACTCCGATTACAGCTAGAACTCATAGTAAACAAAGGACTGGGGAACCTGTAATACAAGCACCTTTGCGGCAGGGGATGGGCCCTGCAGGACCCACCCGAATTAAGGTCCCTTTTACAATGGATGATTTGGATTCGTGGAAGGAAGTTGTGAAGAGGTACCGTGATGATCCGACAGGGGTGACAAAAAGGTATGAATTAATTGTCAAAAACCAGGATCCTGATTGGAAAGATATAGATCTAATGCTAGATGCTATGACTGAAACAGAAAAGCAGCTGGTATTGAAATCTGCTCGAACTCAGGCACAAGCACAGATCACAGCAGGAACCCTGCCAGGAACTGTAGATCATCACATCCCATTAACTGAACTGGAATGGGACCCCAGTGACCCCAGTGGGTATCAGTATCTAAAATGTTATCAGGATTAGATAAGGTTTGGATTGGAAAATGCAGTACCAAAAGTGGTTAATTGGTCGGCCCTGTATACTGTAAAGCAAGGGCACACAGAATCACCTACAGATTTCCTAGACAGATTGAGGTTGGCAATGAGAAAATATACCACCCTGGACCCCCTGTCGGAAATGGGAAAGCAGCAGCTTGTTTCTCTGTTTTTAGGGCAGTCATCAGAGGACATAAGAAGGAAACTGTAGAAGTTAAGGGAACCAGAAGTTAGAGAATTGGAAAGGTTGGTGGAGGAAGCCTGGAGAGTATATAGAAATCGTGACAATAATGAAAGAAGGAAATTGGGGAGAACCATAGCCACTGCCACAATTACCGCTCTGGGTCAGCAGGACCAAGGGCCTTTTAGACCCTTGGGAAGCAGGGGCAGAGGAGGAGTACGAGGCCGAAGGCAAGGAGAGTTTAATCCAAGACCTGGCCAAGGACTAAGAAGCAACCAGTGCACATATTGTAAAAGATTCAGACACTGGAAAGAACAGTGTCCAGAATTAGAACAGGGTTCCTCGGGGCAGGATGTCATAGCTGAACTCGAATGACGGGGACCTGAGGAATCTACCCTAGCGGATCCCCTGGTTAAAATAAAGCTAGGGAATTGGGATAAAGAGCTTGAGTTTTTGATAGATACGGGAGCCTCTTATTCTGTTCTAAATCAACAACTGATACCTTTGGATAAGGATTTTGTGACGGTAATAGGAGCCACTGGCCAAACCGAAAAAGCATTTTTTATGCAACCCATTAAATATAAACTGGGAAAACAAATGGGTGTACACAAATTTTTGTATTTGCCAGGAGCACCAAGACCATTATTGGGAAGAGACTTATTAGAGCAATTAGAGGCAGAAATAATATTTGGACCAAAAGGAGTAAAATTCAAAGTGAAAGAAGAGCAATTAATCAAAGTATTGAGCCTGTCTTTAATACAGGTGGAGAAAAACACACCGGTGCCAGCAGAGATTTTGGAGCAGGTTTATCCAGGCGTATGGGCCTGTGGAATACCTGGCAAAGCCAAAAATGCGGAGCCTGTGAAGATAAAATTAAAGCCAGGGGCCACTCCTGTGAGAGTCAGGCAATACCCTCTGCGATTAGAAGATCGCAAGGGGATAAAAAGAGATCATAGAAAAATTTTTTGCAATATGGGTTATTAAAAGAGTGTGAATTGGAATATAATACCCCAATATTGCCTGTAAAGAAATCAGATGGGAAGAGCTATAGATTAGTACAAGATTTAAGGGCCATAAATAATATGGTAGAAGATTTATATCCGGTAGTGGCAAACCCATATACCTTGCTGGCCAAATTAAAAAATGATCAAATGCGGTTTACTGTATTGGATTTAAAGTATGCCTTCTTCTTCTTGAAGTTGGCTGAAGAAAGTCAAAAATTATTTGCGTTTGAGTGGGAGAACCCTGAAACTGGTAGAAAAACACAACTAACTTGGACAGTATTACCTCAAGGTTTTAAGAACAGCCCAACTATTTTTGGGAACCAGCTGGCTCGGGACCTGGAAACCTGGGACCCTCCATCCCACACCTGAACCCTGCTGCAGTATGTGGATGACCTTCTGATAGCCACACAAACTAAGGAGGACTGTGTACAATGGACCGTAAGTCTATTAAACTTTTTGGGACTAAGTGGGTATCAAATCTCTCAGCAGAAAGCCCAGCTGATACAACAAGTTACTTACCTTGGATTCAAAATCTCTGGAGGACAGAGGGACCTCGGGACAGAGCGGAAAGAAGCCATCTGCCGTACACCCATGCCAGAAACATTAAAGGAACTCAGAACCTCTCTGGGAATGACAGGTTGGTGTCGTTTATGGATATATAACTATGGACTCTTAGTGAAACCATTGTACGCACTACTGAAAGAACACCCAATGGGATCATCAAAATTGGCTTGGACTGGGGAGGCAAGAAGGGCATTTGAACAATTAAAGAAGGAATTGATGAAGGCCCCAGCTTTAGGCCTTGCCGATGTTTCAAACTGATTCTGGTTATTTTCTCACAAAAGACAGGGAATGGCCCTGGGGGTGCTGACACAGCAGCTAGGCCCCTACTAAAGGGCTGTAGCCTACTTCTCCAAACAATTGGTTGATGTAAGCAAGGGATGGCCTGGATGCCTACAGGCAGTTGTAGATGTCGTTCTGAATATACAGGAAGCCCAAAAATTCACTATGGGCCAAGAAATGACTGTCATGGTGTCACACACGGTCTCAGCGGTGTTGGAGCAGAAAGGAGGTCACTGGCTTTCCCCCTCTAGATTTTTGAAGTATCAAGCCATATTGGTAGAGCAAGATGATGTGAATATAATCACAACTAACACTGTAAATCCAGCATCTTTCCTTAGTGGAGCTGCTTCAAAACCAGCGATACATGACTGCCTGAAGACGATGGAGACAGTATACTCCAGCCGCCCAGATCTAAAGGAAAAACCGCTTCTGGATGAGGAAGATTCCTGGTACACTGATGGAAGCAGCTTCATGATGCAAGGACATCGCAAAGCTGGATATGCAGTGGCTACCACCAGAGAAGTGATTGAGGCCAGACCATTACCCCCAGGAACATCGGCCCAGAAAGCTGAAATCATCGCCTTAACTCGAGCACTGGAATTAGCAAAAGGAAGGAAGATAAATATATGGACAGATTCAAAATACGCCTTTGGAGTGGTGCATGCCCATGGTGCTATATGGAAAGAGCAAGGACTCCTTACTGCCCAAGGAAAACACATTAAACATGCAGCAGAAATCCTAAAGCTGCTGGAAGCTGTAAATCTTCCAGAAGAAGTGGCTATCATGTATTGCAAAGGACACCAGAGAGGTAATACTGACCAGGAAGTTGGTAACAAATTGGCAGATCTTGAGGCCAGGAAAGCCGCTGAAAGGGCAGAAATATTATCTGCTCTGATTCCAGGTGGTAGGCTTCAAATCCCTGATTCCGATTTAAACTTGGAAAAATATTCAAGGGAAGATAGAAACTTGATTAATGATATGGCAGGAAGAGAAGGTAATGATGGGTGGTTCTATGTTCCGGACGGATGAATCATAGTACCATCGGGGGTACTGTGGAAGTTGGTCTTGGATGAACACAGAAAAACCCATTGGGGTGCAGATGCTCTGTATAAACAATTGAGTAAGAAATTGGTGAGTAGGAATTTGTATACTACAGTAAAACAAGTCACACAAAAATGTGAGATCTGTCTAAAGAATAATCCAAATACAACAAACAGGATACATGTTGGAGCAACTGGGAAAGGCAATTGTCCAGGACAACAATGGCAGATAGATTTCTCTGAACTCCCAAGAAAAGGGGGGTACGGGTATTTACTTGTATTAACAGATACTTTTTTGTGCTGGCCAGAAGCTTTCCCTTGCAGGACAAACAAAGCAGGACAAGTCACAAGGGTATTGTTGAATGAAATTATACCTCGTTTTGGAGTGCCGGCAGAAATATCATCAGACAGAGGTACACATTTTTGTGCTAAAGTAGTAAAGAAGATTAGTAAGATTTTGGGAATTGATTGGCAATTACATACACCATACGGACCACAGGCTAGTGGCCAAGTGGAGAAAATGAATCACCTGATAAAACAGCAATTAGCTAACATTTGTCAAGAGGCCAATTTGTATTGGCATCAAGCACTTCCTTTAGCCTTGCTCAGGATTGGAACCAAGCCAAGGACAAAGGAAGGTGTTAGTCCCTTTGAAATTCTGTATGGAAGACCATATCAATTGCAGTATTCAGGGGAAGATCTTACCCAATTAGGTGAGAATTATCTACAACAATACCTGATCGGTTTGCAAAAGCAGTTAGACTTGCTTGAAAAAACTGTATTAGCCGCATGGGCTAGAGGTTTAGACCAACCAGTACAGGCTTTTAAACCTGGGGATTGGGTTTATTGTAAAGATTTTACAGGAAAACCATTGGGACAAAAGTGGAACGGACCATACCAAGTGTTGTTAACGACCTTCACAGCAATCAAGATTAAAGAACAGCCGACTTGGATCCACTATTCTCGAGTGAAGAAATCACCTATCAACCAGTGGACAGCAGAACACTTGACACCTTTAAAACTAAGGCTCACTGAAGTAAAGTGAACAGCGAAGATGAAAAAATTATTAATAATGTTGTTAATGTTTCCACTAGGAGAAACTTTATTTTCCCATAAATGGGATGCTTCCATGAACATTTGGGAGGAACTGGCCCGTACAATATACAATAGTACAGCCTTTTGCTTAAACACTGGCTCTTCAGTACAAGACGTGTTTACTTCATGTGCTTTGGGAATCCTCGCAAGTATTCAAACCTTACGGAACTATACCTGGTTATCAAATTCTGCTATATCTGATCCCACCTTTGCACATCTCCTCCATATGGGAACTGTTACAACAAAATATGATTCCTCGATGATAATGATCGATGTTTGACAAGTCTTCCCAGCCGCTCACTGCTTTAGAGTGATTAATTGTATCAAAGACTGTAAAGTTTTAGATCAGAGTGGAAGAATATCATGTAACCACACTGAGAATGTTTCTTTTAATTATGGACATGTAAAGCTTCCTGTTGGATGGTTTATGTTTTGTGGCCATCAGGCCTATACATATTGGACTGCAAACAGCACAGGCGGTCCTTGCACCATAGGGCGATTAACTGTACTAATGCCACCGGAAACCCAGCTAAAGGCCTGGACAAATCGGGCAAAGAGGAATGTTCACAACATAGATCCTGAATGTAATTCAGATATTACCATCTACAGCAAAGCCGAAATGACATTAGCTTCCTTTTTAACACCAGGAGTAGCTGTGGCCATGAATTACCGTACCTTAAAAAGGTTTATTTGTAGCTATGCCAAGAGCCTCAATTATACCTCTCGAGCCTTGGAGGCCTTTAATCTTGAAACCAGACAACTACATGATGCCGTTTTAGAGAATAGGGCCGCAACTGATTATCTGTTATTAAGACACCATAAAGGGTGCTCTTATTTTGAGGGTATGTGTTGCTTCAATTTGACTGATCAATCTCAGACTGTAGAAAACTCTATAAAAGATTTGTATGGCCTTCTCAACTCTATACAAGAGCGTGAGGGTATAGATCTGTCTTGGTTAACCTCTTGGCTCCCAAACTTGTCCTGGTTAAAGCAACTTTTTCTTTGTATTGTAGCATTGGGATTACTAGTTTTGCTAACCTGTATAATGTTCCAATGCACATTTCGGCACTATAAGCAAACAGTAGGAGACTATGAGACATGGAAAAGAAATCGGATCAGACATGATGTCGAAACAGGAAAATACTTTAAAGAGGATCTGTTGTGACTCTTTGCAAAAGAATTTGCAAGGGCCTTGAAAAGGGGGGATTGAAATGGTGATTTGTAAATGGTGGGATGGAACATCAACTGTAATGTGTTAGAAGCAAGATCAACTAAGATAGCCTTAACGACTCTTATCCTTTGTCACCCAGAGTCGTTGAGATTGACCACTCAGATATGGCCACACCTTAACGACTCTGAGCTGATCTAATTGCATTCCCCCTGGATATGCAAGAAAGTTCCCGGAATAAAGTACAGTTGTCATTTCGAGGAAAAAGTATGAATTTGAAAACAATCCTGCATATAAATTTTCTGTGAAATCACTGCTCGGCAGAAGCACTCTGAGGACAAATCCCGAGTCTTCTCCAGCGCTGAATAAAGTGTACCTGCCTTAATGGTTAAATTAAACTATTAAGCGTAAGTTTCTTTGTTTTAATACCTTCATCCAGGTTATTGATAAAGACGTTGAACAGGACTTGACTGAGCACTGAGCACTGGGGGACACCACTTGTGACTGGCCTCCAGCAGAAGTTAACTCCATTAACCACAACTCTTTGGGCCCGGCCATCCAATCAGTTTTTCACCCAGGAGAGTGTGTGTCTCTCCAGGCCAGTGGCAGCCAATTTCCTAAGCAGAATGCTGTGAGAAACTGTGTCAAAGGCATTACGGAAGTCCAAGAAGACTACATCCACAGCCTTTCCCTCATCATGTAAGCTGGTCACCTTGTCATAGAAAGTGATCAGGTTAGTTTGGCAAGACCTGCCTTTTGTGAACCCGTGTTGGCTGGGCCTGATCACCCATTTATCTTGCATGTGCTGTGTGATAGCACTCAAGATCACCTGTTCCATGACCTTCCCCAGCACTGAAGTCAGACTGACAGGCCTGTAGTTCCCTGGATCCTCCCTCTGACCCTTCTTGTAAATGAGTATAACATCAGCCAGCCTCCAGTCAAATGGAACTTCCCCTGTCAGCCAGGATTGCTGGTAAATGATAGAAAGGGGCTTGGCAAGCACGTCCTCCAGCTCCATCAATATCCTCAGGTGGATCCTATCCAGCCCCATAGACTTGTGAGTGTCTAATTGGCCAAGCAAATCTCTAATCACCTCCTCATGGATCATAGGAGCTTTGTCCTCTAGCTCCTGGGGATGTATACACAGGGAACACCTTTCCTTTCTATTAAAGACTGAAGCAAAGAAGGCATTAAGTACCTCAGCCTTGTCCTCATCCTTTGTCACAGTTTTTCCCTTTGCATCCAATAAAGACTGGATGTTCTCCCTGGTACTCCTTTTACTACTGATGCAGTTGTAGAAAGATTTTATTATCTTTTACAGAATTGGCCAGTCTGAGTTCTAGTTGGGCTTTAGCCCTTCTGATTTTAGATCTGCATGATCTTACTTTCTCCCTGTAGTCCACCCAAGATGCCTGCCTCTTCTTCCAAAGCTTGTAGACATTCCTTTTCTTTTTGCTGTCCACCCAAATCTCTCTGCTCAACCAAGCTGTTTTTTTCTCCACCAGCTCATGTTCTGGCACATGGGGACAGCTTGCTCCTGCGCTGCCTGACTATCAGGGAGTGTGAGAGGGAGATAGATCAGTGGAGCAGTGCCCTCTCAGGCTGCCTGAGTTAGTGCGGCTGAGCACCACCCACCTGCAAACTGTAAGGTTGGGGGAACAAGAGATGGGGAATGGCAGCAAGTTCCTGCCCAGCACAGGAAGCCTGCTGTCCCCACTCAGACCCCTAGATTCCCCCGAAGAACAAATATGAAGTGCTGCAAGTGGAATCCATCCCCAAGGATGAAGAAGACGGCTCCCACAGCCTAGAAACATTCCCTAGGCTGCGCCATCCTCAAACAACCATAAAAACATCCTCCATAAAAAAAGAAGGGGAGAGTGATTGTCTTAGAGGATTCCATTCTAAAAGGAACAGAGGGACCCATCTGCAGACCGGACCTGCTCCACAGGGAGGTCTGCTGCTTACCTGGGACATCAATGAAGGATGTGACTAGAAAATTTCCTTCATTGGTCAAAGAGGCAGATTATTACTCTCTGGTAGTATTTCAAATCGGCAATGATGACACACAACACAGAAAGCTGAAAGCCATTAAGAGAGACTTCAGGGCTCTGGGGAGGAAAAGGACCTGGGGGTGTTGATTGACAGCCGACTGAACATGAGCCAGCAGTGTGCCCATGTGGCCAAGAACACCAAAGGCATCGTGGCTTGTATCAGAAATGGTGTGACCAGCAGGTCCAGGGAAGTTGTTCTCCCTCTGTACTTGGCACTGGTGAGATCACACTTCGAATCCTGTGTTCACTTCTGGGCCCCTCACCACAAGAAGGATATTGAGGCTCTGGGGCGTGTCCAGAGAAGAGCAACAAAGCTGGTGAAGGGACTGGAGAACAAGTCTTATGAGGAGCGGCTGAGAGAGCTGTGGTTGTTTAGCCTGGAGAAGAGGAGGCTGAGGGGAGACCTTATTGCTCTCTACAACAGTATTTTTTTCCACCATAGACTTCTCAGCGAGTAGACAGGAGAACACTGGAACTACATAGAGACTTCGTGCAGTATGGCTCCTGCTTCCAGAAAGCTAGACATAATATATGGGCAGAGTCCAATGGCATGAGGTTTAACAAGGCCAAATGCCGGGTCCTGCACTTGGGGCACAACAACCCTATGCAGTGCTACAGACTAGGAGAAGTCTGGCTAGAAAGCTGCCTGGAGGAGAGGGACCTGGGGGTGTTGGTTGACAGCCGACTGAATATGGGCCAGCAGTGTGCCCAGGTGGCCAAGAAGGCCAATGGCATCTTGGCTTGTATCAGAAACGGCATGGCCAGCAGGTCCAGGGAGGTTATTCTCCCTCTGTACTCGGCATTGGTGAGACTGCTCCGCGAATACTGTGTTCACTTCTGGGCCCCTCACCACAAGAAGGATGTTGAGGCTCTGGAGTGAGTCCAGAGAAGAGCAACAAAGCTGATGAAGGGGATGGAGAACAGGCCTTATGAGGAACGGCTGAGAGAGCTGGGGTTGTTTAGCCTGGAGAAGAGGAGGCTGAGGGGAGACCTCATTGCTCTCAATAACTACCTGAAAGGAGGTTGTAGAGAGGAGGGTGCTGGCCTCTTCTCCCAAGTGACAGGGGACAGGACAAGAGGGAATGGCCTCAAGCTCCGACAGGGGAGATTTAGGCTGGACATTAGGAAAAAATTCTTCACAGAAAGGGTCATTGGGCACTGGAACGGGCCGCCCAAGGAGGTGGTTGAGTCACCTTCCCTGGAGGTGTTTAAGGCACGGGTGGACGAGGTGCTAAGGGGCATGGTTTAGTGTTTGATAGGAATGGTTGGACTCGATGATCCGGTGGGTCTCTTCCAACCTGGTTATTCTATGATTCTATAATTATATGATATTCCCAGCCTCTCTTTTGAAGAGGTGATGCACAGGTCTCTTTACAAGACCTTCCTATTGTTTTGTGTGCTCTGATTTGAGCGACTGGGAAGAGCAAATTTAAAATTCTGACCCTTTATGCCTACTGCTATTAACTTAATAAGTTAATAAAGGCCATTATGATTGTCAAAATGAAAAATTGTAATAAGTTACTAGAGGATAGATGTTTTGATATGATTTAATGGCATTTGCATCCAGTTACACTTGATGGGTCATTTACTGCCTCTTTCCAAATACTGGAAATTCGAATATAAAACTTATTTTATTAAATTTAATTAAAATGGGACTATAATATTTTCTAGAATTATGTATTTACAGAAGACTGGGCACACCTGCAATCTGGATGTGGGATATCGTTCCCTGTCATGAAACCTAGTTTAGGTCTATCACACCAAATGCTAACTTCAGCAGATTTTTTTTTTTTAACTTCGTGGTTAGCACATTCCTGTTCAACTGTTGTATCCAGTAAAAAAATATGGTCCTTTTATGTATATCTGATTATTGGTGATATCATAGCTAACTGCAAGCAGTATCTAAAAATATACAAATGCGAAACTTTATACACATAATATTTATCACCGGCTCTTCAATACATGTATTATTGTTTAAAATAAATGCCTATCAAGTCTGGCATATATTCTCTAATAATCATTGTTTAGACAGGCACTCAAAGATGAAAAATTAGAGCCATCTTATACTGTTCCACTCCACAGTCTTTAAGGGAACATGGGCAGCATAAGTTTAATAAACATGCCATGTAATTCTAAAATAGTTTTGACAAAACCTTTTAAAAGGTAAAACATGAATTTAAGTAGCAAGCAGCTACATTTTGGAAAATCAACAAGAAAAAAAGGTAGGTTGGAAACTATTGAGCTAGAAGCACCAGTTTTCAAGTCAAAACACAAAAAGAACTATGTACAGACTCAGTGTATGTTGGTATTCAGTTTGGCTATGATTTCCTGAATATGTTTCCTAAACAAGTTTTTGCATACAAGTGCTCCAGGAAGAAACAAACTATACTCAGTTGGAAGTCAGAAAGTGTTGTGCAAGGCATGGATGTTAGAAAATTATAATGAGATGCCATACATATTTGTGCAATAAATTCAGCTTTGGATGGAGCCTCTTATTCAGAAAGTGCTATATATCTTAATCTATGCAAATACTAAAAAAAAGGAGCTGTAGAAAGCATCATAAAATGAAAACATAACTCACTTCTGAAACATTTCTGAAATAATTTTGCAATAGGAAATCCACAGCAGACTGTCTTCACAAGAGCCTGAGAGAACAGTTCTAAGTGAACCCATATCTCACAAAAAATTAAAATGCAGTGAGAGAAGAGATTAAATTCCTGCATATGACAGTGTATAAAAGAAAAGTTTATTACACCTTAAAAAAGAAAACCTAACCAGGAAGTACTTTTTCACACAGCACACGATTAAATGCTGTTGTATATTGCCACAAGCCAGAAGTTAATAGTTTCAAAATTAAACTAAAGAGTTCACAGATACAGCCATTGTTGACTATTAAACTTGGGGAACTAGCAATTTAGTCCCCACTGGTGGCTAGATGCAGGGAGGACAAGCAAGGGTGGTGAACACTGTCTTTTTCTGTTTCTGATAGTCTTTCAATAAGAATCTGTTGCCAGGTAGAGTTGAAGACAGGGAAATGGATTGGGCTGACAATCCGACTAGCCCAGTTAATAATTTCCCAATAGGTTTATGTTAAAACCTCCATTGTTGCACTCCTTAGAATTTCATATCAGATTGAAGGGGGTCTTTCTGTCTTCATCTGTTCAGATTCACCCACCAATTACTCTAAGTCAATGACTACCATCAACATTTTCAGTTTTCTGAGACAACATAGCTCTTTTGAGAGTCAGTTCAAAACCAAGGAAAAACTCTTCTGGGATCTGGGAATCTCCCGACCTTCAGCAAATGTAAATTCACTCCAGGGAAAGGGAAAGGGAAAGGGAAAGGGAAGGGGAAGGGGAAGGGGAAGGGGAAGGGGAAGGGGAAGGGGAAGGGGAAGGGGAAGGGGAAGGGGAAAGGGAAGGGGAAGGGGAGGGGGAGGGGAAGGGAAGTCTGAACCTCCCCCCCGATGCAGCTTTGAGCCATTCCCATACGTCCTGTCACTGGATCCCAGGGAGAAGACATCAGCACCTCCCTCTCCACTTCCCATCCTCAGGAAGCTGTAGAGAGCGATGAGATCACCCTTTAGGGGATAAGACACCTTACAGAGGGATCTAGATAGATTGGAGCATTGAGTACAAGAAAGCTGGGGAGGGATATTTTATGAAGGCATGTAGTGATAGGAATAGGGGCAATGGCTACAAACTGGAGAGGGGCAGATTTAGAATGGACATAAGGAGGAAATTCTTCACGATGAGGGTGGTGAGGCACTGGCACAGGTTGCCCAGGGAAGTTGTGGATGCCCCATTCCTGGAAGTGTTCAAGGCCAGGTTGGATGGCGCCTTGAGAAGCCTGGTCTAGTGGGAAGTGTCTCTGCCCATGGCAGGAGGGTTGGAATTAGATGATCTTTAAGGTCCATATCAACTTAAACCATTCTATGAATCTATGATTCATTGGACAATCAGTTAATGGCATGGAATTTTACAAACCAAATGCCAAATTCTGCACTTGGGATGGAGAAACACCGGGCACAAGTATAAATTGGGAGGGGAGTGGCTGGAGAGCAGCCCTGCAGAAAGGGATCTGGGGGTGCTCAATAGGAAGCAGCAGTGCCCTGGTGTTGACAGGAGCATCATGGAATCAAACGCAGAGATCAATATGATCAGCGAGTGTTCACTTTATTGAGCTTAGCTGTTTGTTTATAAACCCTTTTTGGTTATATAACTGGGTGCCCACGGGGGTATCTACAGTGTATTATTGGTTAAAGGTAGCTGTCCATAAAGCTATTACTAACATATTATTGGCTAAACTACTGCACATGCTAAGAAACCAAGTTACACTAAAATTAACCATGTTGATAGTTCTCTTTAATTGTTTTTCTTTCAGCTGGTGCTCGTTCCCACTGAACTAGCTGTTGTATTCCTTTCAGCTGGCCTTTGTTTATCTTTTGGCTCTCTGTTTCAAGGCCTTGTTAGAGTTGTTCAGTATCAATCAGTCTCACAGCATCCAGGCCCTGTTCTCTGTAAAATGTTCCCACACCCTGGCAGCCAAGAGGGCAAACTGCATCCTGGGGTGCATCAAACACAGCATAACCAGCTGGTCAAAAGAGGAGATTATCCCACTGGATTCATAGAATCATAGAACTGTAGAATCAAAGAATCGTAGAATAGTTTGGGTTGGAAGGGACCTTAAAGATCATCTAGTTCCAACCCCCCTGCCATGGGGGGGTATTCAGTAGTCAGTATTCAGCACTAGTGTAGCCTCACCTTGTTTACTGTGTGCGATTTTGGACCCCACAATTTAAGAAGGACGTTAAAGTCCCTGAATGAATCCAGAGGAGGACAACAAAGCTGGTGAAATGTCTGGAAGGCATGTCCTATGAGGAGTGACTAAGGACTCTGAGTTTGTCTAGTTTGGAGAAAAGGAAGTTAACAGTTTAGTATCATCAGCAAACTTGCTAAGGGTGCATTTAACTCCTGTCTCCAGATCATCAATAAAAATATTGAACAGAACCGGCCCTAGAATTGAGCCCTGAGGAACACCACTGGTGTGACTGGTCATCAGCCAGATATCGTCTTACTCTCTACAACCCTTTGAGCCCTGCCATTCAGCCAGTTCTTAACTCAGAGCACTGTATATCTGTTCATCTCACAGCTGTGTAATGAGTAACAGAAAGTAATTTGCTGATCAAGCCAACTAAACGAGCAGCAATCTTTCTGTTTCAAAGCACAGGAACATCTTGTTTGGTAAGAAAGATGAAGCCACAATGCTATCTTAACTAAATGCTAAAAGTTACCATGATAATATACGTTTTGTATATAGATAAGTATCTACTGAATTTACAACCAAGCCTTCTGAAACCTCCTGAAGCAAGAGTCAAGAGCAACAGATCACCTCAGGCAGCAGCGGACGTTGATTAGCCAGCTCAAAGAATGCGGCCTTGTGCAATTAAGGAACAAATGGCCCAGAGATAAGGAGGAAGAGGAGTTAGGAACTGTTTGATGAGAAACAGGACTACAACCTTGAAGACTGCTGAACTGGGACAACTCTGTAAACTTAGCTGATTTATTATCTGGCCATATGGAGATTGCATGAACCCTAGAGGAAGGGGGGGGGCATCTTCAAAGATGTGAAAGGAACTCGGGGGTGGGGATAAAAGGGGTTGCTCAGCTTACCTAACTTTGCGAGCCTTGGTGGAGCTGCGACTCCCCGGCCGCCCAGTGCTGCTTTTGCTTTCCTATCTAAATAAATAGTAAATTGATCCACGTTTGGACTTTGTGTTGCTAACTCAATTATAACAGCTGGACAACTTGTCCAGAAGGACTTTTGTAGGAATCAGTGATAGCAAGGTAGACCTGTTGGATACTTTTGACTTGGGGTCCTTGAACTGACCTTGGCTTGTAAGAGTGGGAAGCTGAAAAAAGAGGTGAACATCAGAGATGCAAATCAGGGTGGACACAGCATTTAGGGGCAGCGTGTGGGGTTTTGGAGGTTAACCAACCAAATGTTGCTGCTGGTGATTGCGAGTGCGTGGACAATAGGCCTGGGCCAATCAGGTTGCTATGAGAAGCGCGTGGACAGATGAGCAAAGGTATATAAACCTGTAAGTTCCAATAATAAAGGTCTCCGCTTTTACATCTATCTGGAGTCCGTCTCGTCGTTTCATTCCTGCAAAATGGTGACCCCGATTTGATGGGGTATTTCAACGCGATCAGCGTCCGGCGGGAATCTCAGCTCCAACAGGATTATCGGCAGGACCGACTGACTCCTCACACATTCCCGGGCATCACCGTCAAGATGATAGGTGAGGAGCTGAGTAATCATGGGGCAGGGTGCATCAACAGAGCAAGAGGCAATAGTTAAG
This sequence comes from Phaenicophaeus curvirostris, assembly GCF_032191515.1. Taxonomy (NCBI): domain Eukaryota; kingdom Metazoa; phylum Chordata; class Aves; order Cuculiformes; family Cuculidae; genus Phaenicophaeus; species Phaenicophaeus curvirostris. The sequence goes on along the minus strand of NW_027206663.1, from coordinate 1,821,480 downwards.
TTACTGCTCCAATTCCTTCAAAAGAGTGGAATCAAATATGATGAGACAAATTTACGCCTTTTGCTGAAATGGCTTCGCAACAATGGAGCCCTCTAGGATGGTGCCCTAGTATTCTGACCAAAAACATGGACAGAAGTGGGCAATTTAATCTTGGAGACGGCTTCTCGTGGTGATGCTAATGCTACCTCTATAATGATGACTTGGCGTTTAGTTAAGGACACAATTGCTGCTTGGGATGCTGAAAAGGCTGCAAGGGATTCCAACTCTAATGGCCCATCAGAGGCAGAACCAGCCTTAATTGATCTAACTGAACAGACACCAAGGGCATCGCCTGTGCTTGTGTGCCTTGGTTTTAACCCCTTAGACGACTCAGACTCGAGGCCCAAAACCCCTGCCTATAGCTGGGAGAAGATAAAGCGTGATGCATTAGCAGGTGGCCATGCTCTTCCCTCTGCATTCCCAGTTATCGTACGCCAGAATGCACCCAATGAGTGGGCTCCTTTTAACTGGGACGTGATAAAGGAGCTGAGGAAAACTGTTACCACGTGGGGACTCACCACTCCCTATGCTCAATCCCTTTTGGAGAATGTGTTGTTAGGCAATATAATTACACCTTTTGACTGTAAACAGCTCGCTACAATGATCCTGACTCCCACTCAAAAGTTACTGTGGCAACAAGAGTGGGGGACATTTTGTGAAGCGGCAGCCTTGCAAAACCTCGACTGGCCAAGCGCCTCTGCTGCAGAGCCGGCGCCGGCTCGGAGTGCAGGCCGGGGTGCAGGCCGGGCGGCGCTGCCCTGGGGCTGCTGCCGCTCGGCAAGAACTACACCGTGCAAGTGAACAAAACACTGCAGACCGTCCTCGCCCAGCTCTTCCCTGGATATGGCAATGGATGGTGACTCCGTAAAGGACTTCTAATTTTCTTTTGTTCAAACTTAACGTGGAAAACAGAACAACCTGTATGGATGGACCAATGGCCCCTATCGACAGAAAAATTAGCCGCCCTAGAACAGTTGATAGCAGAACAAGAAGAACAGGGACACATTATCCCTTCAACCAGCCCTTGGAACACACCTGTGTTTGTAATCAAAAAGAAATCAGGCAAGTGGAGGCTCTTACACGACCTCCGAGCAATCAACCATATTTTGGAAGATATGGAACCGCTTCAGCCTGGTCTTCCATCACCGACAATGATACCGAAACAATGGGACATAATTATTATTGATTTAAAGGACTGTTTTTTTCACTATTCCATTACATCCAAAGGATAGTAGAAGATTTGCATTTTCTATCCCAACAATCAATGAAAGTCAACCACAGCGTCGTTATCAATGGACTGTATTGCCACAAGGAATGAAAAACTCTCCAACCATCTGTCAAGCATATCTGGCACTAGCTCTGCAACCTTTTCGACAAAAATATCCGCAATTAATATGTTGCCATTACATGGATGACATCCTCATTGCAGGGCAAGAGACAGAAACACTCATGGCCAGTATGCATGACCTTAGAGCCTTTTTGCAAACCCGAGGATTGCAAATTGCACCAGAAAAAATCCAAACAATGGCACCCTGGAAATATCTCGGAAACAATATTTTTGACCATTCTGTCCAACCACAGCAAGTTCAGCTGAACAAAAACGTCAAGACTCTAAATGATGTTCAGCAACTTGTCGGGAACATCAACTGGATACGTACTACAGCGGGAATTTCAAATGAGTTAATGCAACCTTTATTTGAATTATTAAAAGGATCTACAGAACTTACAGCACCACGAGAGCTGACAGCCGAAGCACACAAAGCAATTGAGCAAATTGAACAACTTATCTCCCAGTGACAAGTGTATCACCAGCACGAGCGGTCCGCCCATACCTCCCACGAGACAAGGCATCAAGACTTCAAGAGGAAGGCAATCATTCCAACTCGTAATACTGGGAATCGTACTGTTGTTTAATGTTGGAGATGGGATAATAATTTGAATTGATCTGCGACAAAATATGTGGGTAGCATGGGCAAACAAGACCGGCCAAACACATTTTTGCCTTTCTATGGTGACACCTAGTGAACCCTTTAGAACACACCTCATAGGCATGACCAGATGGCTACAGCAAGTGATTAAAACAGGATTCACGTTGTTAATGTTTGTATTGTTGTTAGTTATACCATGTATTATGCAATGTTGTTGGAAAATGTTAAAAACAACTGTCAAGAGAGCTTTGATTTTTTGAAGTTAAAAAAGGGGGATATGTAGGAATCAGTGATAGCAAGGTAGACCTGTTGGATACTTTTGACTTGGGGTCCTTGAACTGACCTTGGCTTGTAAGAGTGGGAAGCTGAAAAAAGAGGTGAACATCAGAGATGCAAATCAGAGTGGAGACAGCATTTAGGGGCAGCGTATGAGGTTTTGGAGGTTAACCAACCAAATGTTGCTGCTGGTGATTGCAAGTGCGTGGACAATAGGCCTGGGCCAATCAGGTTGCTATGAGAAGCGCATGGACAGATGAGCAAAGGTATATGAACCTGTAAGTTCCAATAATAAAGGTCTCCGCTTTTACATCTATCTGGAGTCCGTCTCGTCGTTTCATTCCCGCAGATTCTGTGAGGGACAGTATCAAAAGCCTTACTAAAATCCAGAAAAACTATATTCACCACCTTTCCTTCATCCACTAGGTGGGTAATCTTATCGTAAAAGAAGATTGAATTAGTTAAAGAGGACTTTCCCTTCGTGAACCCATGCTGACTGTGCCTGATGATGGCATTGTTCTTTAAATGCCTTTCAGTAGCACCCAGTATGATCTTCTCCATAATTTTTCCTGGTACTGAGGTTACACTAACAGGTCTGTAGTTTCCTGAGTCTTCCTTCATGCCCTTCTTGTAAATTGAAATAACATTGACTGGTTCCCATTAGGCCCCATACACCTGTGAACATTCCGCTGATGCAGATGGTCCCTTATAATTTCAGTGTCCACAAATGGAAAGTCACTACTCCTGCATTCGTGGTCCTTCAACTCAGAGGACTGGGCAGTCCAAGGTCTATCAGTATTATTAAAGACTGAGGGAAAAAAAAGGCCTTGAATGCCTCCGCTGCTTCTTCATCCCTATTTGTCAGGTGACCATCTTCAACAAGTACTTGTCCAATGTTTTCCTTAGACCTTCTCTTGCTATTAACATACTTTAAAAAGCCTTCCTTGTTTTTTGACGCAAATCTGGACAGTTTCAGATCTAGTTCAGCTTTGGTCTTTTGTGTCTTCTCCCTGCATATGTGAACCACGGCTCTATAATCTTCCTGACCTCGCTTTCAGAGATAATACAATTTCTTTTTCCTTCCAAGTTCCACAAGGAGTTCCCTGCTCAGCCAAGCTGGTCTTCTGCCCTGCTTGCTTGACTTTTGACGCAATGGGATTGCCTGCTCCTGTGCTTCTAAAAGGTGGTGCTTATGGTGGACCCCTAAGGCCTCCAAAGCAGATTCCAAAGAGACACTGCTCAGTAGCTCCCTGAATAGCTTAAAGTTTGCCCTCTTGAAGTCCAGGGTAGCAGCTCTGCTGTCCTTTTTTCTCACTACCCTGAAAATTTTAAACTCAACCATTTAGTGATCACTGTGGCCAAGACAGCCACCTACCATCATATCTCCCACAAGTGCTTCTCTATTCACAAAATGGCTAGGAGAGCATCTTTCCTAGTTGGCTCACTGAGTACTTATGACAAGGTCTCTCCCACAAACTTAAAGCATTTCCAAGACCTGCTCATCACAGCAGTATGGCATTCCCAGTTCATGTCTGGGAAGTTGAAATCTCCAATAAGGACAAGGGCTACCGATCCAATATTGAATACTTGTCTCTTGATAGCACTGCTGGATGCTCCATCTGAGTTCTGAGCAATGGAAAATGAGGAAAGTTACTAAAGTCACTGTGCATCACAGGAGCTACAAGACTCAAATCTTGGGTCTGAGTTCCAGTAAGTTATTGGATTGTCTGGAAGACAAGGAATGCTGCCCAGCTAGTTGTTCAACCTGATATCCAGCTGCATGACACAGCTCTCACTGGTGATTGAAGATAAGCAGGGAAAAGCAGAAACGCTCGGGGAAGAAATCTCGAACTGGGAAATATTTGTTGAGACTACAGATATTACTAAGGATCAGCAACATCTAGGATTTGAGCTGCATGTTAGAGAGTCATGAAGCAGATCCTGCATCAGCTACAATTCCTTTCATCAAGGTACTCCTGTTAGTGCATATTTTTTCTTTACTTTCTCTTCCAGGCTGTTTCTGAATATATTCTATATCCTCCAGTTCAGACCTTGGAAAATGAATGCAACAAAACATAAACAATGCTGTTGTATATGGCATGAAGAAATCCCTGAAAATATTTAAGAGTTTGCCCGGCTGATAGGAATAGCTTTCCAGTTGTGTCATAGTTCCTTTTCATGGTTGATAACTTTCTGCAGAGATGTGGCACAGGGTGAAATACCTTTTCCTTATTCCTTTGTTGCAATGTTGTCTCCAGATGAGTGCCTGAGGCAGCCATGAACACAGAAAAATGTTTGCTGAAACCTAGAATGACCTTACAGAATTGGCAACCTTTTTTAATTGGGTGGAAAGTCTCTTGATATGAACTCTTTCATGCTCACACAGTCTGATCTCATTTTCTTCATGCAAGTCAGCCCAGGGTGCTGTTATATCGTTGAAGTTTGCTGCAAAACTCTTATAACATCCCACCAGTCCCAGAAATAACTGTGGTAGGTGTTGTTTTTTTATTCAAGAAAGCTTTAGTTTTGGCTAGGTCTGGGCATACTCTGGCACTTCTGGAGCATGTCCAGAGAAGAGCGACGAAGTTGGTGAAGGGGCTGGAGAAGAAGTCTTATGAGGAGTGGCTGAGGGAAGTGGGGTTGTTCAACCTAGAGAAGAGAAGGCCGAAGGGAGACCTTATTGCTCTCTACAACTACCTGAAAGGAGGTTGTGGAGAGGAGGGAGCTGTCTTCTTCTCCCAAGTGACAGGTGACAGGACAAGGAGGAATGGCCTCAAGCTCTGGCAGGGGAGGTTCAGGCTGGACATTAGAAAAAAAATTTTCACGTAAAGGCTCATTGGGCACTGGCACAGGCTGCCCAGGGAGGTGGTTGAGTCACCATCCCTGGAGGTGTTTAAAAGACGAGTGGATGAGGTACTGAGGGGCATGGTTTAGTGTTTGATAGGAATGGTTGGACTCGATGATCCCGTGGGTCTTTTCCAACCTAGTGGTTCTGTGATTCTATAATTCTATGTGTTGCCTCAGATATTTTACTTGGGCCACCCTGATGACACTCTTCCCCATTTACACAATGTCTTTTTCTTTTGATTGTCTCTAGGACTTGATCTTCCCAGATTTGACTGGATACAGGGGTGTCATTGATACATACACAGCAAAGTTAATTCAGTTCACCTAAAAGCCTCATCTGTCTCTGGAAGGTAGAAAGTGTCATCTGAATTCTAGAAATGGGGAAAAAATTCCTACAGCCTCTACCTGTTCTGAAGGCTAGACTTTCTTGAGTGGTCTGTCTCAGTGCTTCTCAGGTCAACTGAGGTTGTATATTTTGCTTTTCTGATCTTGGCCAAGAGTTCATCATTGTAAAGCATGGCATTGCCATCTGAAAGAGGGACATGTGCAATCAGTGCAAACTCAGAGGTTTGCACACTTAGCAAAACAGGAGAGTTTTGTATGCCATAACCTTTCAGTTCCTGCCACTTTGCAGATGTCGTATCTAGCAAAATGGCAAGAAAAGCAGCTGGGATGGCAAGCTCTTAAATTGTGGTCCCTCAGCTCACCAGATACAAAAGTCCCACATATTCGTTCTATAGTTTCTTGAAGGGACCTTTTTCTCTGCAGGAGTCTATCACAATCAGCTATACCAACACTGAGCTACAAAGAGAGATAAAAACTGCTAGGACACAGAAAAAGTAATTCAAAAGGAAATTGTCTTATTATTTATGGGGCCATATCATGTGGGAAAGGAAAAGAACAATTCCTCCACTGTTTGACACAACTGAATAGTAATTAGATTCTAATACTGAGTAAGAAGCATGGGAATAAAGAAAACAGTAGACCACTCAACTCTCATGTGATCAGAAGCTTTCAGATCTTAATGTTATTCCTAAAGAGCTATCATCTCTGGACATCAAGTATCAAAGCAAATTAAGTCCCTGGCCCTCTGGTTGTGAAGAAAAACTCAAAAATCGGTCCTGACTATATTCTGAAAACTCAAGAATCACATAACAGAGTACTTATTTTTAAAAATGTTGTTTTCTAAGTTATTCCAATATTTGGAGAGCATGACTTGTAATTCCTGAGTAGTTTAAGTTATCAGTTCTGCTGTTATTCTTTAAACAATTTTCATCTTTTCTACTTCACTAAAGAGCTTGAAGGGCTTGGTGTCTCACAAGTTCTGAAGAGTTTTTTGGACTAAGTATGTTAACACAAACATTTACTAAGATGCCTCAGTTAAGCATGTTTTCAGGATCAGGCTATAGTTTGTAATAATTATATACTTAAGCAGAATATATGCTTTTTACATCCTCTCACCTTTTCATCCTCAGGCAACTATACTGCTAGCTCTTTACTGGTGGTAGATAAGAAAAAGAATAGTACAGCATGGTACTAGAAGTACACTATTTGCACTAAAATTAACATGCTGATTCCTTCCTCTATAAACAGCTCTTATTTTCTTTCTACTCACATGCAAAGCTAAATACTTTATTCTGACATTTCACCACCCACTTCTAACTTAGATCTGAATACTTAGGAAATATTGGAGATTCTCCCATAAATATAGTTCCTTTTCAGAGTTAGAGAAAAAATAGATTTTGGTCAAGAGTTCATCTAATGAATGGCTATTTCATTAGTGAATATATTCTTGCACTGAAAATCGGCTTTGTTTGATATGTACAATTGCAGTATGTCTTAACTTACAACCCCCTGAAAACAAAGTTAGAGAACATTAATCTACTAAGCCTGGCTGATATCTATCTCGAGACTAACATAGCTGTGCAAAAGGTCTGCATCCATAAAGAAAATAAATCTTTCAAATTCAAGATAGGATGTTTAATAGTTCATTAAATAGCAAATATACTTCTTTACTGTTTTGCAGAATATCACAGTCCAATAATAACAGTGATCTAAAAAAAAAAAACCCAAACACTTTTTTTGTCTGTTTAGTTTAAAATCAGCTGAAGTTCAAGAAGTTATTGAAACAAACAAGAGAAAAGAAGGAAAACAAAAGCCTGTTCACATGAAACTACAATTCCACACTTTCATAATGAGTTCTTAGAACAGCCTTAACATAATTACTGAATTATTAAAAAAATCCAAATTATAATGACAGCTTAAAATGTAATCGACTATTTGCAGCTGAAGTAATGACTTATTAGTATTCATGTGGCATATTACCAGAGGTCCTTAAATTCACTGGGAGTAAGTAATTTTTCCTAAAGTTGATTTGATTGTTACCCATTAAATTCTTGGGAGGTATTTAGGATGTGATTAAATTATGATTTACTCCTATGGTCCACGAAAAAAATGGAAAAACACATTAGGATGTTCTTATTTATTATTTAGTTTAACTTATGGAATATAAGTGGTGTTTTAAAAGGCTGCTAGTTCATAAATTTAAAAATGTCTATACCATCTTTTTCAAATAATGTCTGCATCAGATCTCATACTCCTTAACCAGACTTTGCTGTATTTGATAAAGGAAATCTCAGATTGTTTCTAGATTCATTATTAATACAAGATTCAGATTTTGATGTCATGTAAAATGTCATATGCTGACTTTTCCTTCCGAAATCCAACTTAATGTAATTCTTTGAAAAAGGGGAATCTAAACCCACTCTGTATTGTCAAATTAGTTACTGTTCTGCAATTCCTAGTACAACTAATGGCTTGGAGACATGAAAGTGCTCCATTTATTTCCTTTTGACACAGATCAATGATACCATGTAGTGGTGCATCTTAGTTGTACCTAGACTATCAGAGAGACTGAGGCCCCATTACACTAGGTCCTGCACCAAAATCACTAGGGTACTGGGGATGATGTCTTTCAGGACAAACTTCCCCAGATTGAGAAGATGCTGTGTTTGCTGACTTCACTGTTTTAGATAGATGACAGAGCTAATTTTATATCAATACGAGGAGCAGGTTAGCAACAGCAGCATGGAGCTCCATGCAAAGTGATTTATGTTGCTTCATGTGATAGTAGATAGCACTACAACTTGGAAGATGTGTGAGAGGAAAAAAGTCAGAGACCAAAGCATGAATCCATCAAAAACAGCCCACAGAAAATAGTATAAACAAAAAAAAAATGCCTGGCACATGGGAAGGAATGTAACAAGCTAAAAGGATTATGAGAACATGTAAACACCAGCAGAGTCTGTGTAGCATAGACAAAAAAGGAAAACAAGATCTTCAAGAGTAGCTCATATAAATTAGTTGGAAGATCAATGGATAAAACAGCAGCAGATGAATGAACTGCTAGCTTGAAAGCAAACTGAAAAGTTATAACATTTAAGTTTGATATAGATGCACCAAGCACTGTTGTGTCACTGACAAGATTTCTAAAAGATTTCTAAAAGAAAAAGCCAAAGCAACTTCATCAACTTTATTATTAAATTATTAATAAACCTAGTACAAGGATAGATAGTAGCTACTGCAACAAAAAAATACACAGGATTCTTTAGTGAGTGGATAGTTACTTGAGTAACTTCAGCTTACTCAAAAAAGCAAGTAATCAAGTCTTGATGAACATATCTAAAGGCAATGTCTTGCCATTACTTTCCAAATTATCTTAAAATTGCTGAATTAGCAAGGAAATCAGTCTACATCAGAACAAGGGCCGAGACTGCAACAACACACACCCCGTATTACTACAACTGCCACAGGACAAAAAGGAGAGTCATAGTTGTAGGAGACTCTCTGCTGAGGGGAACAGAGGGTCCAATATGTCGAGCAGACCCTACTCATAGAGAAGTCTGCTGCCTCCCAGGAGCCCTGGTAGGGGATATTGTTAGAAAACTTCCCAGTCTGGTAAGGCCCTTGGACTACTACCCGTTATTTCTGCTCCATGTGGGAGGGAATGAAGTCGCAGTACGTAGCCCAAGGGTGATTAAAAGAGATTTTAGGGTCTTGGGATGACTAGTAAGGGAATCTGAGGCCCAGGTGGCTTTTTCCTCCCTCCTTCCAGTTACAGGTGGTGACACTGTAAGGATCAGATGGGTCCAGTCTATGGCTCCGTGCTTGAATTCTTAAAGAAGATGTGCAGTTAATCTCCTGTAATCCCCCTCCGAAGCAGGGGCTTGCCAAAGCATACCACAACCAAAAGCACTTGTTGTCAGTTATGTGCAGTGTGAATTATAAAAGGAATTGTGTAAGTTACAAGGAACCAAATAACCTTACTTACCTGTGTGACCCTTTAAACCTTCACACCATAAACTTAGCGGTTTGCTTGTTCTCCTGCACTCACAGAGGTCTGTGCCATGGTGGCTTATTTAGATGCTAATTGTTCTGCAGCTCTGATACTGTAAATAGACATTTCCTCTCCTGCTCCTGATTTTATTCCAATTTTTATGTTTCTTGCCTATAGATGATAGATTTTGATCAAGTTGGGGTCACCAGATGTCGTGGTTGGGGCAATCCACGACACATAGAAGTTGTGGGCCAAAAGACCCTCTTTATTGATTTTACAAGACTTTTTATACCCCTTCTCGAGCTGCGTGTTCATGCACAATTGGTTTAGCTAAAGACCAACAGATCATAATTGGACGACTCCTTCTCAGTTGTAACTTCATAATTGGGTGATTCCACCTGCAGCCTGGCAGCTTCCTAATCTTGTTTACTCGGCTCTTCTTGGCGCCTTCCAGCTTCTCCAAGGATACATGGGCATCTATTCAAGGCCAATGTTTAAGTTCACACACTTTGACTCCCCAGACCAGCCAAGGTTTCCCACAGTTCCATGGCTGATGTCACCACAATAACTTTGGGGGTTTTGACAATGGGATGACCTACACGGCACCAGGTTTACAGGTATCAGATGGGAGCCACCTTTCTCAAAGGGGGAGGAGGGTCTTTGCTCAGGAGCTTGCAGGGCTCTTTGATAGGGATTTAAACTACATGTGAAGGGGGAGGGGGGTAATATCAGGCTTGCCTGTGACAAGCTGCGGGAGGACACACAATGATTAGAGGGATGGGGTGCTGGTATGGGCCCTCCACCTGCTGCCCAGGGACATGCTGGGCATGCCATGGCACAGTGGAAGTCCTGTGGAGACGAGTGGGAGGCTCCTGAGGTAGTAGGTGCTAGGAAGGAAACTTGGGCAAAACACCTTAAAGGAAATGAAGGGTCTTCTACTAAGAAGGTGATGCGACCAACAACCTGACTGAAGTGCCTCTATACAAACGCATGAAGCTTGGGCAACAAGCAGGAGGCACTGGAAGCTACCGTGCTACTAGAAAGCTATGATCCAGTTGCCATCACTGAAACTTAGTGGGACAAATCCCATGACTGGAGTGTGGCTATCGTTGGCTACAGGCTGTTCAGAAGGGACAGATTGGGAAGGAGGGGTGGAAGCGTTGCCCTCTATATCAGCAGATGGATAGAATGTGAAGAGCTGTCATTGAAGAGTAGCCATGAACAGGTTGAAAGCTTGTGAATCAGAATAAAATACTGAGGAACCAAGAGGAGCATTGTGGTTGGTGTCTACTACAGGCCACCTGATCAAGGAGAGCCAACTGATGAAGTCTTCTTCCTCCAGATACAGGAGGCTTCATGCTCACAAGCTCTCATCCTACTGGGGGACTTCAACCACCCTGACATATGCTGGATAAGTAGCACAGCAAGTTGCAGGCAATCCAGGAGACTCATGCAGTGCATTGCAGATAATTTCTTAGTCCAGCTGATAGAGACTCCCACCCAACGGGATGCAATACTGGACCTGATGGTCACTAATACAAGTGAACTCATCAATGACATCAAGTTTGGAGGCATCCTGGGCTGCAGTGATCACACGCTGGTAGAGTTCAAGGTCCAGAGGGATATGGGTCAAGTGAGGAGTATAGTCAGGATCCTAAGTTTTGGGAAAACAGACTTTCAGCTCTTCAAGGAGTTACTCAGTAGGACCCCAGGGACACGGTCCTCAGGGACAAGGGAGCAGAGCAGAGCAGGCAAATATTTAAGAATGCTTTCCATGAAGCACAAAAGTGCTCAGTCCCCAGATGGAGGAAATCAGGCAGGGAAGGGAAGAGACCAGCATGGCCGAGTCGGGACCTGCCGGTCAGACTGAAAACCAAGAGGGAACTGCACAGGCAGTGCAAGCAGGGACAGGGAACCTGGGTGTTGTGATTGAGGCAAGGACACCATTTTGAGGTGACAAACAAAATCACTTTATTGTGTAGAGGCGAAGCCTTATATAGTGTTTCTCTACCCAGCTAGCAGCTACCCCAGTGAATTTCCACTTCTAAAAATCCCACGGCTACAGTGATAAAGTGCAACGACTACTTGCTACCGATGTGTCCTTTATCTTCATGTTTTCCTTCTTTGCTTCCTCGTCTAATGCATTCTTTTCTTATTATCACAAGGGTCTTGGTAATGATTCCAAGGTCTCAAGCCAGCAAGCATGAGACCATCGGCTGCTTGCTCTGTGCTTTCTGCTGATATCGTGCATACGCGAGGGCATTAGCCGCATTACCCTGCATATGCATGGCGGTGGAATCTTCTATGCCTGCATCTCCCCCTTCTTTGTTTACAATCATCACAGCCTTCAAAGAACTATCAATTGCTCATTGTACAATTCACAGAAAACATGGTAAACACATAATTATGCACAGAAATATACTAATAGAAAGAAAAGCAATTTTGATTAAAGCTTTTAGCTAGCTCATCAATCCCTATCCCCCAAACAAATTTTCCAGCCTAAAAATCCCTGTAACAAGTTTTCCAACCTAAAACCACCCATCATCCATCTTCAAACCCCCTGTCCCATCCATGAGTGCTGATACAGCCCCATCCACACATATTCACATACCATACTCCTTCAAATTCACATAACATGCTCCCTCAAAATCACATAGCCATGTCCGTTTGCTACCAAGAAAAGTCAACTGCCGCACGACCCTGCAGCATCACCTGTCCTGCAGAATTGATGTTACCCACCAGCTGTGCCAGAATCTCTGATGCTGTTCTCCCAGAAGCAGCAGGCCTGCTGCAATTGTCTCCCGGTGATTCCACAGCTGCACACCATCATTACAGTCATTGACAAATGCATGCAAAGATTGTCTCCTTCTCCGATGGCTATCCCCAGCATTATTGCTGTCCATGTTAGTATCACCATCATCTTCATCATAATTACCATCTCTGTTCAAATATAGATGGACACACCGTGCTGTAATCCACTTGGGTCCCTGGCCTGTGGAAACACAAGCATATCCTTGGCCCCATGTTATTAACTGATATGGTCCTTCCCATCAGCCTGATTCCAAAGATTTCAGCAATACCTTGGCTCCTTCCTTGTTGAGTTGTTAACCCTCTGTTTATAAAGACAAACAATGCCTTACTATAGGTGATTGTTCTATTCCCCAATCTTCTCGCACATTTAAATAATTTAATACATACAATGCTTTCCCTAATCTGTTCTTCAGTGTTTCACCCTTCATTCCTCCTTTTTGTTTTAACAACATATTCTACGGCATCTGATAAGCTCACTCTACTATCGCTTGTCCTTGTGTAGAATGAGGAATGCCTGTGATGTGTTATTCCCCAAGTTTGAAAAAAAATTTTTTTGAAGTCAGTCACTTACGTATCCTGGCCCATTGTCTGTTTTTACCTGTGTGGGAATTCCCAAGGCTGCAAATGCATTGACAAAATGCTTTACTATTTCCTTTGAAGATTCCCCTGTACGTGCTAGTATTATCATTGGCATACTCCTTTTGAGCCCTTAAAACTATACTTTCATTAGTATCTGGCTAAAATCCCATTCACCGTTGTCTGCACCAGGGCCCATCAGTTGCTGATCTGATAAGGGACACTGGAATGCAGAGTGTGCTCACATATTGGCATTCCACCTTTTAAACTTAATGTGCACTTCAACATAGGATGCTGAGTTTGTGAGGACTGAACCCAATGTATTTCAAGGACTCCCGTGGAGCCAAAACCTTGTGAGCCACACTTTCTAGAGTCAGCTTGGAACACAGCTGCTTACAGTTCTTCGAATCTCCAGCATCACATGAATAAATAGGAAAAGTTTGTAACAGTTCAAGGTCCTCCTGCCGCTGCAGGTGGAAATAAATCAGACTTCTCTCAGGGTCTGCTGGACCCAGATCAAAGGGGTTGTCGGCAGTCACTGAGAGTCCTGCACTCGGTTCAGAATAGGGAATATCAGTGGCCCCCTGCGTCTTTTGTAGTTTGGCTAAATCTTTGTCCGATCTTAAGTGTTTTAATGATTCGAACATTAACTGCCAGGTAGATAATAGGCTTAGCACCACAAGGTCTAGCAGCATCCCACAATTTAACTCCTGTGGCGTCCCAGTCTTAGATAACACATGCATGAGTCACATCTAAACCTGACTCCCGACCCTGTATCCATTTCAACAAAGTTCTCATCATACTTAGCCCCCCGTTTCTTCAAAATCAATGTAAAGATTTTAAGTGTAGAGAGCATTTCCGTGGACATTGAAGACCCCATTATGTTCCCATTATCAGTTGCTCACCTTCTTTCAGGTGTTATCATCCAGACTGCTTCAGTGCTCCTCACTGACCTTACTTCATTCAACCGAGCTTCACTACTGTCACTGCTGCTCAGCAATTCATCCCCTGAATATGAGGGTTTGCCCTCAGGGTTGTGGGTCCCTCACAAGTTGGGTGCCATTTGTAGCGATTAAGGCAAGGACTCCATTTTGGGGTGACAAATGAAATCACTTTATTGTGTAGAGGCGAAGCCTTATATAGTGTTTCCCTACTTAGCTAGCAGCAATCCCAGTGAATTTGCACTTCTAAAAATCCCACAGCTACAGTGAAAAAGTGCAACAACTACTTGATACTGATGTGCCCCTTATCTTCATGTTTTCACAGAATCACAGAATCACTAGGTTGGAAAAGATCCACAGGATCATCGAGTTCAACCATTCCTATCAACCACTAAACAATGCCCCTCAGCACCTCATCCACCCGTCTTTTAAATACCTCCAGGGATGGTTACTCAACCACCTCCCTGGACAGTCTGTCCCTGTCGCAGTTGGGGCAATCCATGACACTTAGAAGTTGTGGGCCAAAAGACCCTCTTTATTGATTTTACAAGACTTTTTATACCCCTTCTCGAGCTGCGCGTCCATGCACGATTGGTTTAGCTAAAACCCGACAGTTCATAATTGGATGACTCCTTCTCAGTTGTAACTTCATAAATGGGTGATTCCACCTGCGGCCTGGCAGCTTCCTAATCTTGTTTACTCGGCTCTTCTTGGCGCCTTCCAGCTTCTCCAAGGATACACGGGCATCTATTCAAGGCCAATGTTTAAGTTCACACACTCTAACTCCTCGGACCAGCCGAGGTTTTCCACAATTCCCCCTTTTTATATTTGTGCTACAAAAATTGCCCGTGCCTTCTGCTGCAGGGCCCTTGCAACAGAGACACAAGACATGGCAACGTTAATAACACAAACACAACAATGAACAAAATCAACAATCTAGATCTTACCAAAGATAATAACTACCTTGACAGTCCCTAACCTTTAAGCAAGCCATTCAACTAATTCCATCCATCAACTCCTTATCCGATACAACACATTCCCTCAAAGCCTTCAAATTCATATCCTTAGATGAATAACAAGAATCTATTATGGTTCTATTTTGTGATACAGCATACCGAACACTATCAACATCAGTTAACAAACCACTCAGTGAAATCAATGTAGTATTGGTTTGCTTACCTAGCCAACATTCCAAGTTCATTAGCTTTTTAAGGCGGCCGCCGTAGCAACCCCAGGGGCCAATACTGAGGCTGCTATAATTTTTTGTAATAAGGTAGGATGTTGGTGACATAAGCTCCCCAAAGCTACATGGCCCATCCTTAAGTTTCAAAAGAATTCCACCCCCCAAGCTCTACCCTCACAAACTAGAAAGATCCCTACAGGCAAAACCAACCAGAACAGAAAAGGAGCGTGACATATTACAGGAGGTGTATTTGAATCATAGAATCATATAATTATAGAATCATAGAATAACCAGGTTGGAAGAGACCCACTGGATCATCGAGTCCAACCATTCCTATCAAACACTAAAACATGCCCCTTAGCGCCTCGTCCACCCCTCCCTTAAACACCTCCAGGGAAGGTGACTCAACCACCTCCCTGGGCAGCCCGTTCCAGTGCCCAATGACCCTTTCTGTGAAGAATTTTTTCCTAATGTCCAGCCTAAACCTCCCCTGGTGGAGCTTGAGGCCATTCCCTCTTGTCCTGTCCCCTGTCACTTGGGAGAAGAGGCCAGCACCCTCCTCTCCACAACCTCCTTTCAGGTAGTTATAGAGAGCAATGAGGTCTCCCCTCAGCCTCCTCTTCTCCAGGCTAAACAACCCCAGCTCTCTCAGCTGTTCCTCATAAGGCCTGTTCTCCAGCCCCTTCACCAGCTTCGTTGCTCTTCTCTGGACTCACTCCAGAGCCTCAACATCCTTCTTGTGGTGAGGGGCCCAGAACTGAACACAGTATTCAAGGAGCAGTCTCACCAGTGCCGAGTACAGAGGGAGAATAACCTCCCTGGACCTGCTGGCCATGCCGTTTCTGATCCAAGCCAAGATGCCATTGGCCTTCTTGGCCACCTGGGCACACTGCTGGCTCATATTCAGTCAGCTGTCAACCAACACCCCCAGGTCCCTCTCCTCCAGGCAGCTTTCTAGCCAGACTTCTCCTAGTCTGCAGCACTGCATAGGGTTGTTGTGCCCCAAGTGCAGGACCCGGCACTTGGCCTTGTAAACATCATGCCATTGGTCTCAGCCCAGTGGTCCAGCCTGTCCAGATCCCTTTGCAGAGCCTCCCTACCCTCCAGCAGATCAACACTTCCACCCAACTTAGTGTCATCCGCAAACTTGCTAAGGGTGCACTCAATGCCTTCATCCAGGTCATTGATAAAGACATTGAACAGGGCTGGACCCAGCACTGAGCCCTGGGGAACCCCACTTGTCACTGCCCTCCAGATGGATTTAATGCCATTTCCCACCACTCTCTGGGCCCAGCCATCCAACCAGTTTTCCACCCAGGAGAGTGTGCGCCTGTCCAGGCCAGAGGCTGACAGTTTCTGAAGCAGAATGCTGTGAGAAACTGTGTCAAAGGCATTACGGAAGTCCAAGAAGACTACAACCACAGCCTTTCCCTCATCCAGCAGCCGAGTCACTTTGTCATAGAAGGCGATCAGGTTAGTTTGGCAAGACCTGCCTTTCATGAACCCGTGTTGGCTGGGCCTGATCACCCGGTTCTCTTGCATGTGCTTCATGATAGCACTCAAGATCACCTCTTCCATGTCTTTCCCTGGCACTGAGGTCAGACTGACAGGCCTGTAGTTTCCTGGGTCCTCCCTGCGACCCTTCTTGTAGATGGGCACAACATCAGCCAGCCTCCAGTCCAGTGGAACTTCCCCAGCCAGCCAGAACTGCTTGAAGATGATGGAAAGGGGTTTGGCAAGCACATCCACCAGCTCCTTTAATACTCTTGGGTGAATCCCATCTGGCCCCATAGACTTGTGGGTGTCTAGCTGGGCAAGTAAGTTTCTAACCACCTCCTCTTGGATCATGGGAGCCTCATTCTGCTCCTCCAACCCCTGGGTTTGTATACTGAGGGCACAACCTTCCTTACTATTAAAGACTGAGGAAAAAAAGGCATTATGTCCACCCAAGATGCCTGTCCCTTCTTCTAAAGCTCATAGACTTTCCTCTTGTTTTTGATTACTCTCAAGATCTCCCTAGTCAACCAAGCTGTTTTTTTCCCCGACTGGCTCCTTTTCCAGAACATGGGGACGGCTTGCTCCTGAGCTGCTAGGATTTCTTTTTTGAAGAGCGCCCAGCCCTCGTGGACTCCCTTGCCATTAAGGACTGTCTCCCATGGGACTTTGCCAATCAGCCTTCTGAACAGTCCAAAGTCTGCCCTCTGGAAGTTTAATGTGACTCTTCTGCTAATCCCCCTCCTCACCTCACCTAGAAATGAAAAACCTATCATCTTGTGATCACTTTGACCCAGGCGTCCTCCTACTGCCACATCCCCCACAAGGCCTTCTCTGTTCACAAACAGCAGGTCCTGGAGGGCACCTTCCCTTGTCGGCTCACTCACCAGTTGTGTGAGGAAGTTGTCTTCCATGCACTCCAGGAACCTCTTAGACTGCTTCCTTTCTGCTGTATTGTACTTCCAGCAGGTATCCAGAAGATTGAAGTCTTGTGACATTACTCATTGTGACATTACTCTTGACATTACTTGTGACATTACTCCTAATTTTTGACTCATCTTAATGCACCTGGCCTAATATGAATATTAGGGTTCTCAGTATGGCATCTGCTAAAGTCTTTGTTCGTGAGATTGCACCAACAGGTCTGCACTGTGTTTTTTTTAAATAAAGGTGCAGTACTGCCAAGGGAAAAGCTCTGAATTTCTGAGAAGGAGCATCTCATGAAGACTGCTAGAAATGGAAATGCTCCTTCTCTTTCTAAACAGTTGCAGTTAGTGTTCCTCTCATTTAAATGCCCCTTTTCTCCCCCTTAAAATTTCAAGTAGTCCATACTTAATCTGGAAGGTCACACCATCTGTCTCAAAACAGTGCTGGTGTTTCTTGTTGGATTTATGCTTTCAAAGTGCAGAATGAACTCACATCTAGATGCCATAGAATCATAGAATCAAAGAATGGTTTGGGTTGGAAGGGTTCTTCAAGATACTCTAGTCCCATACCCCCTGCCATGGGCAGGGACACCTCCCACTGGATCAGTTTTCTCATAGCCTCATTCAACCAGGTCTTCAACACCTCCAGGCATAGGGCATCCTGGTCCAGTGCCCCACCAACCTCACAGTAAAAAATTTCTTCCTAATATCTAATCTAAATCTCCCCTCTTTCAGATTTAAACCATTACCTCACATCTTATCACTGCACTCCCTTATAAAGAGCTCCTCCTCAACTTCTGTGTACGCTATCTTTGAATGTATAGAAGATAATACCTAACTTCCACTCTGGGTTTTTACCTCAGAGAAGAAAATATTTAAAATAAGGCAAAAGGACTGTGTGAATATAAATAATATGGAAACATAAAACCAGAATCATGGCCTGACAAAACTAAATATTTACTAAAAATACTTATTATTGTAGATATATCATACTTCTCTCTATCTTCTATAGGAGGAAATATGTGCTACTGGAGTTAAAACTACTCAAGATAGTCACTGATGTAACTGAGATCAAGGCTGTGTTCCATGCTCTGATCTAATCTTCAAAGTATAAAACCAATCACATGCTTCATACTTATCCTTTCATTTCAGTTAGGGCTTGCCTGTCCTTTCGACAGAAGGAATTAGAGCCAGTAAGATTTGTATGCACAAAATTAATTACAAAGGCTGAGCACTAGATTTGCATCCTGAATTGCTTGATTTATATGTACCATTGCAGTAGACAAACAAAGTGTTACAAGCACAGGAAGATACTGAAAATGGAAATCCAACATTTGAAGCACTTGATCCTTCATTTCTCTGCTCAGCTTTTCTATCATTAAAACTGGATAATAATGCTTGTGTTAAGTTTACATTTATGTTTTGAAATTCTGTGAAGAAAATGGTAAATTCTACCAAGTAATAGTTAGATTTACAAACAGGAAGTAAATTCTATAACCAGAGGCATGAGGTACAAAAAGGCCAAGTGCCAAGTCCTGTACTTGGGACACAACAACCCTATGCAGTGCTACAGGCTTGGGGAAGAGTGTCTGGAAAGCTGCCTGGCAGAGAAGGACCTAGGGTGTTGATTGACAGCCGACTGAACATGAGCCAGCAGTGTGCCCAGGTGGCCAAGAAGGCCAATGGCATCTTGGCTTGTATCAGAAACGGTGTGACCAGCAGGTCCAGGGAGGTTATTCTCCCTCTGTACTCGGCACTGGTGAGACCGCTCCTCGAATACTGTGTTCACTTCTGGGCCCCTCACCACAGGAAAGACCTTGAGGCTCTGGGGCGTGTCCAGAGAAGAGCAATGAAGCTGGTGAAGGGGCTGGAGAACAAGTCTTATGAGGAACAGCTGAGAGAGCTGGGGTTGTTTAGCCTGGAGAAGAGGAGGCTGAGGGGAGACCTTATTGCTCTCTACAACTACCTGAAAGGAGGTTGTGGAGAGGAGGGTGCTGGCCTCTTCTCCCAAGTGACAGGGGACAGGACAAGAGGGAATGGCCTCAAGCTCCACCAGGGTAGGTTCAGGCTTGACATCAGGAGAAAATATTTCATGGAAAGGGTCATTGGGCACTGGAACAGGCTACCCAGGGAGGTGGTTGAGGTATTATAATACCTCAATAATAATGAGGTATATATACCTCCAGGGGTATGCCCTGGAGGTATTTAAAGACGGATGGATTAGGTGCTGAGGGGTGTGGTTTAGTGACTGATGGGACACTGCCTAAATTAGTCAAATTTCTTAGCACTATCTCTAACCCCTACAACACTACAAAAGAATACATGGTTTTCTTTTCAAATCAGACTTTTACAAGAGAAGAAACTGCTTTTAATATTCAAGGATAGAAAGACACTTCCTTTAACGCATACATTAAAGACTTCTGTTCTGCTATTTGCATGGGTCTTTTCCCTTCCTTCCACAGCACAATCCTTATTACCAAATCCTTCTGCTTTCACTTACTTCCAACTTTCAACAGTTTTATCACTTCACTTGAATGCCTGATTTAGCTATTAATTTTGCATTATAGCCACCAGTCTGGGTGCATCTACTCAATCTTGTTAAATTGTATGGATGGGAAATAAATTCCAGGAACAGGCAAGTAAAATGCTTGAAATAGAGGGGCACAAATACAAAAGCTTGTTTTCTCCTTGCTCAGAGACTCTGCAGTGCCACTTTTATAGAGCTAATATGACACATACGTACTTGAGGAAGTAGGGAAGATGAAGTTTTGAACTCAGGAGTTTTTCCATAGATAAAGCCACCAAAATTTTGTGTTCCACTAACCCATTTGGAGAAGCCAGAGACATAGAGAAAGGCCTCCAAGAGTCATGGTACTAGGAAGGGGGACTTCAGAAAGACCCATAGAGAGGTTTGCACTCATATTTCTCAAGATTTATTCAGTTAGGATGCTTCTCCAAAACATCACCATTCTGGAAAGCAAACAAGAAAATTCCCATATGTAACAAGTATACACGCACATATATAATTGCGTGTTTATGTGTTATTATTAAAGAATACTCAAACTTCAGAATTATTTATTTCTTAATCATGACAAGACTTTACACCAAGTGATAAATGTCATTAGTACTAGGCTATGTGACTGCAAAAAATGTTTAAGAAGAAGAGATGCATGAAATGCATGAAATATTAATAATTTCTTTATTCATCTGTATTCAGCCAGCATTAAAAAATACAAAATTAAACGTCAACACTGACCCAAAGAGCTTTGTTCATTTGGTAATTTAGCTAATATTCTGCTCCATAACCAGACCTGCTATACAATATTAGATACAGAGATTGCGAATGACAGGATCTATTGAACCCTACTACATTTAATGCTGATAAAGCTAACCTGGCCAATGCTATATGCAAAGCTCTCTTCACTGTATACACAATTATATATTTGCGTTAGGATATCTTTGAAATTTATCTGGTCAATTATTTTATTACCTGTGCCACTAGTTAAGATATTACTAGAGTCTTATAACTTCTCATGTTATTTTCTTTCTTTTTCACAGAAATATGTACCCTCCAAGTCTGGTGGAAGCTTGCTTTAAACAGGTAAAAGTGTTTTGGCATTTCCAACTAGAACATATAATAAAGTAAGAAATTGAAATTTAATAGTATTTTCTTTAGTAATATCATGTTTTTACAGCTGTCACCAAAAAACACCCAACCAAATTTGCGTTTTGTTTTCGATCATATCATCTCAGTATTTGCTATAAGTGAAGAAAACACATTTGGCACAGCAAATCAAAATATAAGGTTTCTCAAAATGTCAAATTCATAAGTCTACAGCAAGCTTCACTAAAGTCAATACAGAACTTACTTTTAAACAACAATGTTATGTTAAATTGGGAGATACTGAGATCTGTAGCATCCGTACAAAGACTGGAAGATGTTCAAGAATGCCATGTGGGAAATGTGCATAGGTTAGAAACTGAGGCAACAATTTTATGGAGATCAATAAAAAAATCAAACTGGGGGACTTCCTGTCACCTATGGTAGGAGTGTACAAGAATATTCTTTCTATGCTGCTTCCCAAATTCCTGTATCATTAGTCTGGTCTTAACCATAACTGTTCTACAGAGAAAATAATAGACATGGGTTACATTCCTCCTTTAAAAAGAGAGTATTATAGTTTCAGTGAAACCTATAATGTGTATTACCACAATATAGTTGCTTCATATCGACCCCACAGACAATCTTGAACTGATATTATTTACCAGTTATTGCTGTAGCAATTAAAATATCTGGAATGTGGAGGTCAAGAACCAAGAGGATAAAGTAGAAACTTTCTGAAGTTCACCTGAGTTATGTCTTGCAGAAGAACGGAAAAGAAATAGCAACATTTTCTTTAGTTACATAAACAGAGACAAACAAAAAGCAGTGACTTTCTGAAGTAAAGAATTGGTCAAGATTAAAGATAAACTAGTTCCAGGTGCAAAACCAACAAATGTTATGCCTCTGTTTTCAGTAGGGACAGTGATGCAGAAGAGCAGTATGGAAGCACAAAAGTCTGTATCTATCTTTCTGGCAGTGTGCCCAGGTGGCCAAGAAGGCCAATGACATCTTGGCTTGTATCAGAAACGGCGTAACCAGCAGGTCCAGGGAGGTTATTCTCCCTCTGTACTTGGCACTGGTGAGACCGCTCCTTGAATACTGTGTTCACTTCGGGGCCCCTCACCACAAGAAGGATGTTGAACCTCTGGAGTGAGTCCAGAGAAGAGCAACAAAGCTGGTGAAGGGGCTGGAGAACAGGTCTTATGAGGAACAGCTGAGAGAGCTGGGGTTGTTTAGCCTGGAGAAGAGGAGGCTGAGGGGAGACCTCATTGTTCTCTACAACTACCTGAAAGGAGGTTGTGGAGAGGAGGGTGCTGGCCTCTTCTCCCAAGTGACAGGGGACAGGACAAGAGGGAATGGCCTCAAGCTCCGCCAGGGGAGGTTTAGGCTGGACATTAGGAAAAAATTCTTCACAGAAAGGGTCATTGGGCACTGGAACGGGCTGCCCAGGGAGGTGGTTGAGTCACCTTCCCTGGAGGTGTTTAAGGCACAGGTGAACAAGGTGCTAAGGGGCATGGTTTAGTGTTTGATAGGAATGGTTGGACTCGATGATCCGGTGGGTCTCTTCCAACCTGGTTATTCTATGATTCTATGATTCTATGATTCTATGATTCTAATACACCACAAGTAGCAGCAGAAAATTTAGGAATATCCTTCCTAAATGAGTCCTAAGGTCCCAGTCTTCCTTCTTGGCTCTTCTTCTTCCATCAACAATCTTATAAAAGCTTCCCCAAGACCATCTAGAAGTCCTCCCCACCTTTGTTATCCCCCTTCCACACAGCACTTCCATTTCATTTTTCAGGAGACTAATTTTATTTCACTAAAATTAATTACATGAAGGAAAGTACAATTTTCCACATCTTAATGTTGCAAAATTTGAGTAATACTTGATTTTTTGAGGTTAAAAAACATTAAAATAATAGTTGGTCCTTTGTGTTAGTGGAGCTGCTTTGTGAGGTGCTTGCTATTGATGGAGAAATAACAGGTTCAAAATTTGCTAACACAGTCACTAGAGGACCTGTCTCCCAGCCATGGTGAGAAAGAAAGAAAGAAATACAGACCTTCCAGTGGGTTCTAGTGCAGATGCTCTCTGTCAGGAAAGAAACCTGACTAAGGATGCTATAAGGCAGAATATGAGCACCTAATGTATCAAAAGATGTGATTTGAATGTGGAGAGTATATGCCAGTGATGGTTTCCAGGTATGCAAAGCAGTGGATCAGTATTATGCCTTTGAGTGTGGACTACTATGAATAGTAGTATGCTTTGTGTTTGTGCCAGCAAACGTGATGTAACAGAACTGGATTAGGGTCAGATGGATCATCCTTCTTCATACATCTTCTGAGAAACATGAAAAACTTGATGTAAACTTTTGTAAAGAAAGTTATGGAGCCAGAGGTACAAAGTCATCTGGATAACCATAAATGTTAAACATACTTTTTTCTCCTGTAAAATGCTTTTAGTGTAACAAGTCTGATTCAACAAGATAACTTATGCCTAAAAATCTAGGGCTTGACACCTATTTCAAAGATTTAAAATCCTGGTGCTTCACTAAGCATATCTGCTGATAAAAGTAAGAAAAAACTTTCATTAAACATTTCCTGGTTGGTTTACTTTAGGAGATCCCTTTAAGCTGAAAAGCACATGAGAAATCATAGAATCACAGAATCATAGAATCATAGAATAGTGAGGGTTAGAAGGGACCTTAAAGATCATCTAGTTCCAACCCCCCTGCCATGGGCAGGGACATGTCCCACTAGATCAGGCTGCTCAAGGCCCCATCCAACCTGGCCTTGAACAACTCCAGGGATGGGGCATCCACAACTTCCCTGGGCAACCTGTGCCAGTGCCTCACCACTCTCAGAGTGAAGAAATTATTCCTTATGTCTAGTCTAAATCTGCCCCTCTCCACTTTATACCCATTCCCCCTCGTCCTGTCACCACAAGCCTTTATGAATAGTTCCTCTCCAGCTTTCTTGTAGGCTCCTTTCGGGTGCTAGAAGGTCGCTATAAGATCTCCTCGGAGCCTTCTCTTCTGCAGGCTGAACAACCCCAACTCTCTCAGCCTGTCCTCATATGGAAGGTGCTCCAGCCCTCTGATCATCTTCGTAGTCCTCCTCTGGGCCCATTCCAACAGTTCCATATCCTTCTTATGTTGAGGATTCCAGAACTGGACACAGTACTCCAGATGAGGTCTCACAAGAGAGGAATAGAGGGGCAGAATCACCTCCCTCGACCTGCTGGCCATGCTTCTTTTGATGCAGCCCAGGATACAGTTGGCCTTCTGGGCTGCAAGCGCACCCTGCCGACTCATGTCAAGCTTCTTATCGACCAGCACCCCCAGAAATACAATATATGAGGTCCAAACCCAAAAAACTGAGGCTAACCCTATAGCTTGGGAACCAAGAGTGGAAGCAGAGACAAAGAGATGGTTATAGAACACATTCCAACCTGTCACAGTGAGACAAGGCTTGACTCGATCACTTCACTCAGTACGAGTGGACACATGTTCAAGTATAGACACTTTCTTACCCTCAGTCAGAAACTGTTGGTGTGCAAGAGTGACCAGCGAGTGAACATCAAGTTTCTTGAGAAACTGAAGAAATTCACAACAGAAACTTTTCAATTATTGACTGAGGCTTACAGTGAAGACATTTCAAAGATCCAGTTGGTGCTCAAAGGAACTCATTTTTTGTCAGTAGATGAGAAAGCAGAAATGACGGAAATCCTCAACAGTCTCGGAAAATGATCTGCAGAATTGCTTTGAGCGTTGGCAGCATCATATGCAGCTGTGTGTCAGCTCAGAAGGGAACTATTTTGAAGGTGATCATTGTTGATTTTCTTAATTTGTTAAATAAAAAGTTACTGGCACAGTCTCGGGATTTTTTTTGTGTCAGACCTCAGATATTATCTATTTCATAATGAGATAACTTAATCAAAATTCCTTTTAAAGTTGCTCATTAGCACCGTAACAAGGTCCAGGAATGCCATTATTTTTATGCTTTACTTGCAGATAAGTCTGTTTTGTGGTGGTCAAGCAATGTATTCTGCCTTAAGTGTCATCTGAAAAAGCACTAACAAGAATAAACCTCAACCTACACTTTTTCCTTGGTAGGTATTTCCTTTGCATTTCCTGTACTTGGTCTTCCCTAATTTCTTTTGCTTCACCAGGAACCTTCTCATAACTTTTGTTAGACAACTTTGTGCATAAGAAGACAGACACATCCACAAAGTTATCCTTAACCTCATTTAGCAATAATGAAAGAAAGACTAGCTCAAAGGATTGTCTCAGAGCAAACAAAGTTGCTCTGATTCCTGTTGCTCAGATTGCCATTTTGAATCTCACTCTAGATAAACTGTTTCTCCACTGTTCTGGAAAGGATTCTAGGAAGACTATTCTCCCTAGGCTAAAGCTAACGCTTCTGAATACTTAAGTCTGACCAACAGGAATAGTCAACAGATAAGGTATATATCTCTGTGCAACAGTCCAGTAGCTGAAGCAAAAATAGACTTTGCGAAGTGAGGTCCCAAAATCCATATTGTAGCCCTAAAGAGAATTACCTAATAAAGGATTAAAGGCATCTTCCTGCTGGGACAAAATTCCAGAATCAGCACAAAAAAGAGGGAATATGCTTATAACATGAAATTATTTCTGTGTTTTCAAAGGTAAGAAACTTCATGTGTTTGTGCTTTCTCCCCTGTAGCTGCCCAACTTTTCCTCAGTCCCTTGTAATTTTTGAGCCCAACAGCCAATTCCAACCTGATTTGATTGGGATGGGGGGGAAGTCTCAGAGAAATCAAAATTGTGCTGCCACTGAAAGAAAAGTGGTTTATGACTTAGCTCTTTTCCAACAGGCAGCAGCCAGGAAACACACATCTAACACTAATAGCCATATCATGTGCTGCTTTTGACCTAGTCAAATAGGTAGGAACGAGAGAAGGACCTGAAAATCAGTGCCAAGTGAATTATGATGTGTCTAGGGAAAGTAGGAAATTAATAGGAAATGTTGTAGGAAATTAGGCTTTAATTCCAGTCTTCATTAGGCAGCTTGCTTTCTTATGTTTGTCTAATCTGCATGCCCATAGGTCCAGTATAATTACACCCTTCAGGTATTTCCATTAAGGATTTTTACCTAACTTTTTTTTTTTACTTTAAAACAGTAATAAAAAAATACATATAACACAATTAACATATCCACACACATTTTTTTTAATAAAAAGTGTTTTATGCACAGTGTTACGCAGTATTTTAACACTCCCATCATGACTGAAATAAAATCCCTTCAATGATAACTCCTCGATAATTTCCACTGTGATACCTCTCTGTCACTTAAAGAGGCAAACTGATCCCTCCTTCCCTGGCTGTATAGTCCTAGTCTCAGTTTTTTGCCCTCTCTGGCATTCATCTCATTCCTCAGTGAGCTGATTCACCTCCATAGCCTTTACAAAATAAATGGCCACTTTTTTGCTTGATAAGTTTTCTGCCAAATTAAAGAGTAGGTTTGGCTCATGGAGAGACTGAACTAGAACTGACACAAAGGAGAAATTATCATAGATTGGATGGGAGGACGTGAGGAAGTGGAACTGTGCTTTTCCATGTCAGCCAACTGTTGAAACAGCTTTGCTGTCTTTTCTAATCACAGCCCAAGTCCTAAAACTTTTTAGCAAATTTAATTTAAAACTCAAGAATAACTAAACTCCATGGAGATTTTTTCTGCTACACTGCTTCTTTGGCAGCACCAGGCAGCAGAACGGTGAGTTCTGTGGTGGGGTGGACATTTGAGGGGGTGGGGGCTTCCCTGAGCCGGGAAAATCCCAGAAAAACCCAGGCGGGAGCGGGGCGGGTGGTGCTGGGCTCCTGACAGCCGGCAAACGCTGGTCCGGCGCGGTGCCTCATGGGAGGGGGCGGTCCCGGCAGCTACTGCGGGAGATTTAAACGGTCCCTTGAGGGCACAGCAAAGAGGAGTGTGGTAAAGAGGTGTGGGACATGTTATTGTCATGCAACAGTTTGAGCGGGGAGGGCAAGCAGGCAGGGTGCACAGAGGGGCTAGAGACTAGCCAGAAGACACTGAGGACCATGGTGGCCACCCGGCAGAAGATTAAAGCCACACCAGGTGCTGCAGCAAGCAGGATGGATGCTGCCAACCAGACAGAGCCTCAGTGGGTGCATGCAGCTACCCAGACCCCGGGCTGCAGGCAGTGCCCCCCTCACACAACAGCTTGTGTCTGTTACTGGCTCCACTTGTGAAAGCTGTGCTCGTCTAGGGGGACTCCGTCGTCGTATGGTGGAGGAGCTAAGGGGGGAGGTAAAGAGAGTGAGGATTATCAGGGAACGTGAGAGGGAGATAGACCAGTGGAGCGGTGCCCTCTCACTAACTCAGCGGGCTGCTGGAGCTGGTGTGCCTGAACACAACCCATCTGCAAACTGTAAGGTTGGGGCAACAAGAGATGGGGAATGGCATCAAGTTCCTGCCAGATGAAGGAAACCTGCTCCCCCCACCAATACAAAAAAACCCCAGATCCCCCTGAAGAACAAATATCATAGAATCATAGAATAACCAGGTTGGAAGAGACCCACCGGATCATCGAGTCCAAACATTCCTATCAAACACTAAACCATGCCCCTTAGCACCTCGTCCACCCGTCCCTTAAACACCTCCAGGGAAGGTGACTCAACCACCTCAATGGGCAGCCTGTTCCAGTGCCCAATGACCCTTTCTGTGAAGAATTTTTTCCTAATGTCCGTTTTCCTAACGCCGTTTCTGATACAAGCCAAGATGCCATTGGCCTTTTTGGCCACCTGGGCACACTGCTGGCACATATTCAGTCGGCTGTCAACCAACACCCCCAGGTCCCTCTCCTCCAGGCAGCTTTCTAGACAGAATTCTCCTAGTCTGTAGCACTGCATAGGGTTGTTGTGCCCCAAGTGCAGGACCCGGCATTTGGCCTTGTTAAACCTCATGCCGTTGGACTCAGCCCAGCGGTCCAGCCTGTTCAGATCCCTTTGCAGAGCCTCCCTACCCTCCAGCAGATCCACGCTTCCACCCAGCTTAGTGTCATCCGCAAACTTGCTAAAGGGTGCACTCAATGCCTTCATCCAGGTCATTGATAAAGACATTGAACAGGGCTGGACCCAGCACTGAGCCCTGGGGAACCCCACTTGTAACTGGCCTCCAGCTGGAGTTAACGCCATTTACCACCACTCTCTGGGCTCGGCCATTCAACCAGTTTTCCACCCAGGAGAGTGTGCGCCTGTCCAGCCCAGAGGCTGACAGTTTCTCAAGCAGAATGCTGTGAGAAACTGTGTCAAAGGCTTTACTGAAGTCCAGGAAGACCACATCCACAGCCTTTCCCTCATCCAGCAGCCGAGTCACTTTGTCATAGAAGGCGATCAGGTTAGTTTGGCAAGACCTGCCTTTTGTGAACCCATGTTGACTGGGCCTGATCACCCAGTTCTCTTGCATGTGCTTCATGATAGCACTCAAGATCACCTGTTCCATGACTTTCCCTGGCACTGAGGTCAGACTGACAGGCCTGTAGTTTCCTGGGTCCTCCCTGCGACCCTTCTTGTAGATGGGCACAACATCAGCCAGCCTCCAGTCCACTGGGACTTCCCCAGTCTTCCAGGACTGTTGGAAGATGATGGAAAGGGGTTTGGCCAGCAGATCCACCAGCTCCTTCAATACCCTTGGATGAATCCCATCCGGCCCCATAGACTTGTAGGTGTCTGGAATATGAAATATGAAGCGCTGCAGGTGGAATCTGCCCCCAAGGATGAGGATGATGGCTCCCACAGCCTAAAATCTTTCCCTAGGCTGCACCATCCTCAGAAAAAGATGAAAACATCCTCCATTAAGAAGAAGAGGAGGGTGATTGTTGTAGGGGAATCCCTTCTAAAAGAGGTGGAGGGACCCATATGCAGACCGGACCCGCTCCACAGAGAGGTCTGCTGCTTACCAGGGGCATCAGTGAAGGAGGTAACTAGAAAACTTTCTTCCCTGGTCCAAGAGATGGACTATTATCCTTTGATAGTATTCCAAATTGGTAGTGATGACACAGAGAACAGAAAGCCCAAAGCCATTAAGAGAGACTTCAGGGCTCTAGGGAAAGCGATGGAGGGCTCTGGGTCTCAATTAGTATTTAGCTCTATTCCAATGCTAAATACAGATGAGCAAGAAGTCAAGAAGAAGAAATTGATTAATGCCTGGCTCCAAGCCTGGTGTGAGGAGAGGGGCTTCGGTTTCTTTGATCATGGGGTGGCCCATGTACCCCCAGGCTTCCTTACTAGGGATGGGACACACGTCTCTCCTAGCAGGGCTAAAGCCCTTGCTAAAAATCTAGCCAGGCTCATAAACTGAGCTTTAAACTAGATGTGAAGGGGGAGGGGGATGAGACCAGGCTAGATGGGAGTGAGCCTGGAAGTGGGGTACCAGTGACTCGGAGATGGTGTGCTGGTGAGGACCACCAGTACATCACCACAGGGCAAATGGGGGCAATTACACCTGATGATGGTGTCACAACCCGGACCCATGAGCCATGCGCTCGTGTCCGCCCCTGACGGGGGGGAAAGTGGATTCGTTTGTCTGTGTGGCGATCCGGAGGCCAATAAGGTCACTCCCAGGGTGAATATCAAAATCAGTATTTATTTCTGGCTCCGGCAAGCATAATCACACCAAGATACTGGGGTGCACAACAAAGACACGGGGAGGTGGAACCACCCAAAGTTACAGAAATGAATCCCCGAAAACAACCTAGGTCCCTCGGATCCGATCCAACACGCACACCATAAGATAATGGGGGAGAGAGAGAGAAAGAGAGAGAAGAAATCACCACATCGAAGGCAGCAGATGATCTTGGGAACACGTAGTCCAAGCCGTGTGGTCCAGGCTGGCCTGATCGAAGTGTGTGAGTGAGAGCGAGCATGGAGGTGAGAGCGAGACTGCCCCTCTGCTTCCTTGAGAGTCCTTTTATAAGGCCAGCCCAACCCCCATCAGCCTGTGTTTTTGGCGGCCCCGGAAGCCAGCAGGTGGGGGGGTAGCGGGGGCAGCAGCAACGGCTGCATCCCCTCCCCCTAGCAAAGTCAGCTCTGGGGCCCGACTTCACCCAAGCGAGGGAGAGGTGTGCCTGCTCCTGCACTGCCCCACCACTGAACCTCAGCACTACAGACAAGCTGGTGCCACAAGTGGATAGTCCTCAGACAAAATGTTTAAGGCAAACAGATAAACATAGCCTGACTTTACATTCCACCCCATGACTTAAACATTTGTCACAGAAGTCAGATCAAAAACTCAGGTCCATGCTGTCCATAGTGGTGACACTTGAGGGTGCAACTTGCTCAGTCAAACCCGCCGCTGAGTCACATCCACCGAACTGCAGACAAGCAAGGGAGAGCGGTGCCCGTTCCTACGTTGTTCTTCTGTTGAACCCGACACACAAGCAGGCAGTCTTCAGGCAAAATGTTTAAGGCAAAGAAAGCTGACTTTACAGATGGTAAGGAAGATACTGGCACTCTGGTGTTAGCTACCCTAATGACCAGCCAATTGGGAATGAACTCTATTCGCTCTATGAGGGCTGAAGATTCGCCAGCCCAGCTGAAGTGCATTTACACCAAGTGCATTTAGATCCAGCCCGGATCTAAAGGAAAAACCTCTCATGGATGCAGAAGATTCCTGGTACACCGATGGAAGCAGCTTTGTGAAGCAAGGACATCGCAAGGCTGGTTATGCAGTGGCTACCACCAGAGAAGTGATTGAGGCCAGACCATTACCCCAGGAACATCAGCCCAGAAAGTCGAAATAATCGCCTTAAGTCAAGCACTGGAATTACACACTACAAAGGTCACCAGAGAGGTAATACTGGCTGGAAAATTGGTAACAAATTGCCAGGAAATTTTGAGGCCAGGATGGCTGCAGAAAAAGGCAGAAGTAATATCTGCTTTGATTCCAGACGGTAAACTTCAAATCCCTGATTCTGATTTAAAGTTGGAGAAATATTTAAGGGAAGATAGAAACTTGATTATCAATATGGCAAGAAGAGAAGTAGACAATGGGTGATTTTATGTTCCAGATGGACAAATAATAATGCCATCAGGAGTGCTATGGAAATTGGTCTTAGAGGAGTTACAAATAAAACAACAAAAAACCAAAGAAAACCAAACCAAACCCTTTGGGGTGTAAATAATAGGAATGCAAATAGATCTCTCTGAACTCCCAATAAAAGGCGGGGGACACACACTGGTATTCATTAGCATTAACATACTTTCTCAGGTTGGCCAGAAGCTTTTCCTTGCAGGACAAATAAAGCAGAAGTCACAAGAGTATTGTTGATTGCAATTATACCTCGTTTGGAGTGCCTGCAGTAATATTGTCAGGTAGGTGTACACATTTGTGCTAAAGTGGTAAAAAGATTAGTGAAATTTTAAGAATTGATTGGCAGTTACATTCTCCATCCTGACCACAGGCTAGAGGCCAGGTGGAGAAAATGAATCATTAGATTGTTGCTGATAAAACAGCAATCAGCTAAAATTTGTCAAGAAGCAAATCTATATTGGCCTTGCTTAGGTTTTGAAATAAAGAAAGAAAAGTATTAGCCCTGTATACCAATTGCAGTATACAGGAGAAAATCTCACAGAATTAGGTGAGAATTTGTCTAATCAGCTAACAAAACCAGCTGAACTTGCTTGAGAAACAAACAAAAACCCAAACAACCAAACAACAAACAAAATAAAAAAGAACAAGCTGCATGGCCTAGAGGTTTAAGATCAACCTGTACATCCTTTTACACCTGGGGATGAGTTTTCTGTTAAAGATTTTACAGGAAAACCACCGGGAGAACTGTGGAATGGACCATACCAAGTATTGTTAACAGCCTTTGCAGCAATCAAGATGAAAGAACTTGGATCAAGTGAAGAAAATCACCTACCAGTCAGTGGACAACAGAACGCTTAACACCTTTAAAAATTAAGGCTAACTAAAGTGAACTGTAAAGATGAAAAATTGTTAATATTATTGTTAATGTGTCCATTAAGAGAAGCCTTATTTTCCCATAGGTTAGATGCCTCTGTAAACATTTGGGAAAAACTTGCTTGTATAATATACAACAGTATGGCCTTTTGTTTAAATGCTGTTTTTTCAGTACAACATATATATATTCCATGTATTTTGGGAATCCCCGCAAGCATTCAAACCTTTGGAAACTATACATGGTTGTCAAAACTGTCATATAAACCTGAAACTACGCTGGCTTCCTTTAAACACCAGGAGTAGCCATGCCCATGAATTATAATAATTTAAAGAGATTTATTTTTAAGTATGCAAGGAACCTCAATTATACCCTGAGCCTTGGAGGCCTCAAATCTTGAAACTAGACAACTTCAGCATCAGTTTTAGAAAATAAAACTGCAATTGATTATCTGTTATTAAGATACCATAAATGCTTCTCTGATTTTGAGGGCATGAGTTGTTCCAATTTGACCAATCAGTCTCAGACTGTAGGAACTTCTATAAAAATTAGTATGGCCTTCTTAACTCAACACAAGAGGGGGGGGGTATAGATATTCCTTAGTTAAATTCCTAGCTCCTAAACTTGTCCTGGTTGAAACAATCTTTTCTCAGTGTTATAGCATTGGGACTATCAGTTTTGTTAACCCGTATAGTGTTTCAATGTGCACTTTGGTGTTGTCAGTGAACAGCAGAAGGTTAGACATGGAAAAGAAATCAGGTCAGACACCCATTAGAGTCAGGAAAATATTTTAAGAGAACTTTAAACAATAAGGCCTCTTGTGACTCTTTTGCAAAAGAATTTGCAAAGGCCTTGAGAAAGGGGGGACAGAAACGGTGATTTGTAAATGGTGGGATGGAACATCAACTGTAATGTGTTAGAACCAAGATCAACTAAGATAGCCTTAACGACCCTTATCCTTTGTCACCCAGAGTCGTTGAGATTGACCACTCAGATATGGCCACACCTTAACGACTCTGAGCCGACCTAATTGCATTCCCCCTGGATATGCAAGAAAGTTCCCGGAATAAAGTACAGTTGTCATTTCGAGGAAACAGTATGAATTTGAAAACAATCCTGTATATAAATTTTCCGTGAAATCACTGCTCAGCAGAAGCACTCTGAGGACAAATCCCGAGTCTTCTCCAGCGCTGAATAAAGTGTACCTGCCTTAATGGTTAAATTAAACTATTAAGCGTAAGTTTGTTTGTTTCAGGTAATAAGAAGGAGGAGTTGGAAGCTGTCATATGACAAGGAGGCTGTGATGTCGTTTTCATCACAGAAACGTGGTGGGATGACTCATATAACTGGAGCGCAGCTATGGTGAGGCACAAACACTTCAGGCGGGACAGGAAGGGTAGGAGAGGAGGCAGGGTAGCCCTCTTTGTAAGGGAGGACTTGGACTCCGTTGAGATGGATTGTGGCGATGAGGAGATTGAGTGCCTGTGGGTTAAAATCAGAGGAGCCCACCAGAAGGTAGATTTTGTGATGGGAGTCTGTTACAGACCACCCAGCCAAGGAGAAGCAGCTGATGAGCTCTTCTATAAACAGCTGGGGTTAATCTCTAGATCAATGCCTCTTGTTCTTGTGGGAGACTTCAATCTTCCAGATATCTGCTGGAAGTACAATAGAGCAGAAAGGAAGCAGTCTAGGAGGTTCCTGGAGTGCGTGGAAGACAACTTCCTCGCACAGCTGGTGAATGAACCAACAAGGGAGGGTGCCCTCCTGGACCTGCTGTTTGTGAACGGAGAAGGCCTTGTGGGGGATGTGGCAGTAGGAGGACGCCTTGGACAAAGTTGCTAGCAGAATGACAAACACATAACCACACTAGGAGGTTATATGTGGTGCTTTATTTCGAGGCCCCGGGAACCAGGGGTACGCACCCAGATCTGGTTCCAAAGACCATCACATCGCGTCCGCATTTTATTCTCTAAAAGTTTCACAATCTAATGTATATTCAACAGGTTACAACATTCTCTAATACATATGCATAGGCTCATATGCATATGAGTCCATAGTCCATTATCCACAACCTACACCACCCTGCCATTCCCAGGAATGTCCTTAGTTCATGTAGGTTCCGGGGTTCTGAAATCGCACAAATTGCTCTAACATGATACATTCCCAACCTCCGTTGTCCCTGTGTTATCTCACATCCAAGGTACAATACGGTTATGCATGCAATTTGAGCTTTTTCTTTCGAAATCTTGTATCCATTTAGGCCTAGTTGGTTTAAAATTTCAGTAGTCACCTGTATGCATAATGATTCTTGTTCTGTTGCAATGAATATGTCATCTACATATTGTAACAAGAGATACTGTGTTCTCGGTACCTGAATTTTTCCTTGCGCAGTCCAAACCTCCAGTTCTTTTGCCAGTTGGTTTCCAAAAAGTGTTGGGCTATTCTTGAATCCTTGCGGGAGCCTCGTCCACGTAAGTTGCGTCTTTTGTCCGTTATATGGGTTTTCCCATTCAAAAGCAAAAAGTTTCCTGCTATCTTTGTCAAGGGGAATGCAGAAGAAGGCATCTTTTAAATCAATTACTGTAAACCATTTATATTTTTCCTTCACAGATGTCAACAATGTATATGGATTAGCTACGACTGGATGTATATCTTTCGTAATGTTGTTGATGGCCCTCAGATCTTGTACTAACCTATACTCCCCATTTGGTTTCTTTACTGGAAAGATCGGAGTATTATATTCTGACTCACATTCCTCTAATATCCCAAATTTTAAAATTTTTTCGATGATTTCTACTATTCCGTATCGGGCTTCCATTTTTATGGGATACTGTTTTATTCGTACTGGCTTTGCTCCCTCTTTTAAGTCCACTATTACCGGTTGAGCAGTTTTTGATTTTCCCGGAATACTTGTTTCCCAAACTGTAGGGATCACTGCCTCCTCTACCTTCTTAGGTATTTGGGGTTTGGGATTCTCCTTTACTACTAGGATTTTTCCTACGTTTGATTCTGGGACTTGCATAATCAATTCTCCATTTTCAAAGCTAATTTTTGCATCTAGTTTAGATAACAAGTCTCGTCCCAGAAGAGGAACCGGGCAGTCGGGTACATATAAGAATTCATGTGTTAATTCCTTTCCCCCAAATCGTAATTCTAAGGGTCGCATGAATGGTTGTATTTCCTCTTTCCCTGTGGCTCCCACTATTGTAGTAGTTTTATTTCCTATTTTTCCATACAAGTCATTTAAAACTGAATATGTTGCACCAGTATCCACCAAAAATTGCACCTCTTCCCCTCCTAGTCTTATTTTTACTAGAGGTTCACCGCTATCTAGTTCTAGTCAGCTTTGGTTTCCGTAATCTCCCAGAACCATCGCTTTTGCTGCCTCAGCATTTCCAAATGAACTCCCTGTCTGTCTTATTCTTTGTGGACATTCATTTTTCCAGTGTTCCTCCTGCTTGCAATACGCGCACTGGTTGATCGCTAATCTGGCCGGATAATTGAGCCCAAATCCTCTTCCCTGTCCACGCACGGTTCCTCTTCCCCTACCTCGGTTTCCGAATTCATTCTGATCTCTACCTTGCATTACCGCCAGCAGATGCCGCTGCTGCCTTTGCGCACTATCTTTTTTTACGATTGTTATAGACCTTCCAAGCTGTTTCCAGTAATCTATCTAAGTCTCGCAACTCCGCGCCCTCTAGTTTTTACAACTTCTTTTAATGTCATCTTGCGACTGTCCTAAGAAAATCAGAGCTAACTGGGCTTTAGCCTGTTCTGTCTCCACGTCCAGATCTGTGAATTTCCTAGCCATTTCTTTCAATTGCTCTAAAAATGCAGAGGGAGACTCCGTCTTCTCCTGTCTAACGCTATACAGCTTTGACCAATTAATTGTTTTGGGCATAGCTTTCTGTACCCCAGAAGCTACCCATTCCTGATATCTCCTCAAGTTCCTCATTCCTCCCATAGTATTATAATCCCACACGGGATCTTCAAGAGGAAAATTCTGATCAACCATCCCAGTGACAACACCCTGTCTAATATCTTCCCTGACCCGCTCATGGGCAGTTCTCAACACCATCTCCTTTTCTGTAGAATCCATCAAAGTGTCCAATAACACCTGAATATCATCCCAGTCAGGATTCTGAGTCTTTAGAATCATTTTTACTACCCTAGCTACCTTGTCTGGGTTTTCTTGATAAACTCCAGCAGACTGTTTCTAAAGCATCAAATCTCCTGGCGTAAAAGGCACTTTAACACATACCAGACCCTCTGCTCCGACCCCCTGATGTAGTGGTGCTAGTAATGCCCTAGATGGCTGATGTCCAGCCTCCCTCCCCTGGATTTCTCTTTGCCGCGTTCGATGAGAGATCGGAGTACCCGGATAATCTTGCTCCTCTTCATATTTGCATTTTCTGTCCCCCCCATCTCTGCTGTTCCCATCATTACCCGATCCCCCCTCTCTGGGGTCAGACAATGTTGATGGGGCTGAGGGGGTTATCAATAGGTCGAAATCATCATCTTGCTGGTGTCGTGAGGCATTTTCTACCGCTAAACATTTTATGCACTTTTTCTCAACCATACAACCATCACATTGCCCATTTGATTTTACACTAACGACCATTAGTCCGCATGCTCTTTTCCATTCATCATTCCGTCTTAAAATAAAGAACAGTTCTACATATGGTACTTCATCCCATTTTCCCTCTCATCTACAAAACAACATTAGTTGCAAAATCGTATTATAATCTAAAGTCCCATTTTCCGGCCAATGGACCTGGTCTTCCAATTCATATTGTGTCCACCAGACATTACAATATTCAATCAACTTTCCTTTTTGCATATCCTGCCCAAATCCTCCCTCCTTCCAGTGACTCAAAATACATCCTAACGGAGATGACTTAGGTATTGATGACATTTTTGTTGAGGTATTACCACAAACAGCTTAAGATAGATTAGCTAGATAGGAAAGTATAGATTACGATTAACTAGATAAGAAAGTATAGATTACTGAGAGCAGGACAAACAATTGAATTACACAAAGCATAGAATACCAAAAATACCAGAATTCTGGAATTACCAGACCAGACCACTGATGCCGAACCTGCAGAGCTTTCGCCACTGTCTTATGGATGGCGCCTAGGCTTCCCGTCAGAGCTCCATAGCCCAACCAAGCGCAGCTTTCGCCGCGTCTGACAGGCAGGCTTTACCAGACCCCAAATGGTACCATTCCCGATAAAGCACCGTGTCTTACCAACATCCCTGGTCCGTTGGGAGCAGCAGAGGTCGGTCGTGGTTGATGGCTCCCCGAGAAACACTCGGTGCCAGCTGGAGCGGGATCGATGCACGAGTCACCTCAGCAATGCCCGCGAGGTCCCATCTGGGTCGCCAAAACTGTTAGCAGAATGACAAACACATAACCACACTAGGAGGTTATATGTGGTGCTTTATTTCGAGGCCCCGGGAACCAGGGGTACGCACCCAGATCTGGTTCCAAAGACCGTCACATCGCGTCCGCTTTTTATTCTCTAAAAGTTTCACAATCTAATGTATATTCAACAGGTTACAACATTATCTAATACATATGCATAGGTAGGTTACTTCATCGCCTTATTGCGACATCAGTCTCTACTGCGCCTGCGTAGCCCCCTCTGGTGGTCGTCCTGATGAAGTAAGTAGTCTTCCTCAGATGAAGTAAGTAGCCTTCCTCGCGTTGTCCTTTTCACCTTTTGTTCTTTTGGCAAACTCGTCAATTTTTCTTGGCTGGATCTGCTCTTATCTCCACTTGACCGCTCAGGTATATCTTTCGTGCCTCCTGAAACTTATTCTTCTGTCTTTTACAAAATTTATGATGGTCTTTTGGCTATTGCAGGTGTATGTTCTACTTGGATAGGGTAGCTAGTACATACTTTTCCTAAGCATACCTTAATCCTATTTACCATATAAGGTCTATTAAACATGTACCTTAGGTTTTTTTACTAGGATACAGAACAATACATTAGAAATCAATAGAATCATACTGTTCCTACATCCAATCCTAGTTATTGATTCATCAATGATCAGTGTTTCTGTTATAGTTGTTATTTTAAATGTAACAAAGTGATCACGAGATGATAGTGTTTTCAGTTCTATGTGAGGTGAAGAGGGTGGTTATCAGAACAGTTGCATTAAGCTTCCAGAGGGCAGACTTTAGACTGTTCAGAAGGCTGGTTGGCTAAGTCCCATGGGAGACAGTACTCAAGGGCAAGGGAGCCCACGAGGGCTGGGCGCTCTTCAAAAAGGAAATCCTAGCAGCTCAGGAGAAAGCCATCCCAGTGTTCCAGAAAAAGAGGGAGGATATACAGTCCCTATTGGATGCAGAAGGAACAACAGTGACAGGGGATGAGGAAAAGGCTGAGGTACTTAATGCCTTCTTTGCCTCGGTCTTTAATAGTAAACAAAGC
Source organism: Phaenicophaeus curvirostris (assembly GCF_032191515.1). Classification (NCBI taxonomy): domain Eukaryota; kingdom Metazoa; phylum Chordata; class Aves; order Cuculiformes; family Cuculidae; genus Phaenicophaeus; species Phaenicophaeus curvirostris. The sequence continues at coordinate 1,783,122 of NW_027206663.1, read as the reverse complement.
TGTTCCCTCTGTGTACAAACCCAGGGATTAGAGGAGCAGAATGAGGCTCCCATGATCCAAGAGGAGGCGATTAGAGACTTACTTGCCCAGCTAGAAACCCTCAAGTCTATGGGGCCAGATGGGATCCACCCAAGGGTATTGAAGGAGCTGGTGGATGTTCTTGCCAAACCCCTTTCCATCATCTTCCAGCAGTCCTGGAAGACTGGGGAAGTTCCACTGGACTGGAGGCTGGCTGATGTTGTGCCCATCTACAAGAAGGGTCACAGGGAGGATCCAGGAAACTACAGGCCTGTCAGTCTGACCTCCGTGCAAGGAAAAGTCATGGAAGAGGTGATCTTGAGTGCTATCATGAAGCACATGCAAGAGAACTGGGTGATCAGGCCCAGTCAACACGGGTCCACAAAAGGCAGGTCTTGCCAAACTAACCTGATTGCCTTCTATGATGAAGTGACTTGTCTACTGGATGAGGGGAAGGCTGTGGATGTAGTCTTCCTGGACTTCAGTAAAGCCTTTGACAGTTTCTCACAGCATTCTGCTTGAGAAACTGTCAGCCTCTGGCCTGGACAGGCGCACACTCTCCTGGGTGGAAAACTGGTTGGATGGCTGGGCCCAGAGAGTGGTGGTAAATGGTGTGAAATCCAGCTGGAGGCCAGTTACAAGTGGGGTTCCCCGGGGCTCAGTGCTGGGTCCAGCCCTGTTCAATGTCTTTATCAACGACCTGGATGAAGGCATTGAGTGCACCCTTAGCAAGTTTGTGGATGACGCTAAGCTGGGTGGAGGCATGGATCTGCTGGAGGGTAGGGAGGCTCTGCAAAGGGATCTGAACAGGACGGACTGATGAGCTGAGACCAATGGCATGAGGTTTAACAAGGCCAAATGCCGGGTCCTGCACTTGGGGCACAACAACCCTATGCAGTGCTACAGACTAGGAGAAGTCTGTCTAGAAAGCTGCCTGGAGGAGAGGGACCTGGGCATGTTGGTTGACAGCCGACTGAATATGAGCCAGCAGTGTGCCCAGGTGGCCAAGAAGGCCAATGGCATCTTGGCTTGGATCAGCAATGGTGTGACCAGCAGGTCCAGGGAGGTTATTCACCCTCTGTACTCGGCACTGATGAGACCTCTCCTTGAATACTGTGTTCACTTCTGGGCCCCTCACCACAAGAAGGATGTTGAGGCTCTGGAGCGAGTCCAGAGAAGAGCAACAAAGCTGGTGAGGGGGCTGGAGGCCTTATGAGGAACGACTGAGAGAGCTGGGGTTGTTTAGCCTAGAGAAGAGAAGGCTGAGGGGAGACCTTATTGCTCTTTATGACTACGTAAAAGCAAGTTGTGGAGAGGAGGGTGCTGGCCTCTTCTCCCAAGTGACAGGGGACAGGATGAGAGGGAATGGCCTCAAGCTCAGCCAGGGGAGGTTCAGGCTGAACATCAGGAAAAAATTTTTCACGGAAAGGAGGTGGTTGAGTCACCTTCCCTGGAGGTGTTTAAGGCACGGATGGCCAAGGTGCTGTGGGGCATGGTTTAGTGATGGATAGGAATTGTTGGACTCGATGATCTGGTGGGTCTTTGCCAAGCTGGTGGTTCTATGATTCTACGATCTTATTCAGCAGTTTTCCATACATCTCCTCTAAGCAAGTTTTACTTTAAGTTCTGAAAGATTTAAAGCCTTCAGGGGACACATATGGGTAGGGAGTGCCTAAAAACCATTTAGGTGTGAAAAATAACAGAAAATTAGGACAGCATTACTAGATGTTGATATTCAGGATATTCTACAACTCTGGGACTTAAAATTTTCTTTTGGGGAGGGGGTTGTTGTCAGGCCCCCCCCAAAAAAAATCCAAAGTTGGGGAATAACCTTGATACCAGCATCCTATCACTTTCATATTGTATTTAGCATCCTGAGTCATATTAGAAACAATTTACTAGTGGTATTTAGTATTCTTTGCTCAAAAGAATTCAATCTGGACAAGACTGCAGGGCTTTTTGTGCCCAGAGAGAAATATTCAGGATACACATTTTTCTCTGGAAAAGTATTAAGTGGTGCAAACCTGTTTTTCAAAGTAGACATTTAGGAGCATATTGAGTTTTTGAAATTGATTGCCCGTTCCATAATGGTAGAATCCTGTTGTGAATTAAGAAAAGTGGTGATTTGTTACCGCAAAGCAGAGAAAACTAATGGCTTTGCTATAGCAAAGGAAAGACAAGGTACTTTATATTTCAGTTACTTTCACTCTAATTTTTTCTGATTCAAAGAAGATTAAAAAGTAAGGAAACTCCAAAGCACATGAAAATTTATTCAGCAGTTGGGAAAACGTTGTTGGGAAAAATAAAAATTTATATAAAGAATAAATAGTTTTGTCACAAAAATCATGAGCATAACAAATCTGAATCTTCGATTTTGACATACTCATGAGAAAGTGAGTACTGAAAGCTAAAGGTGAAGCTTTGGCTCTTGAAGATAATATAGATTTTCATTGCTTTCAGGAAAGTTAGTTTTTCATAATAGTACATTCTACCAACAAATAATACACAAAGAATTCAAATCACCTACAATAGTAATTAATACTTTAATGTGTGATTTTTACCTTTGTTTTCTATCATTCACAGAATTCCTTTTTTTTTGTCTTACCAGTACAAAACTAACTATGAAAAGAGAATCTTTAAAGTAGATATTACATCCAATGACATATCCACAGTGGCTTCCATATTAAGTAATGTGTCAGAAGCAATGGAAATCCTCACATGAATGACAGGAAATGGTTCCTGTTCCAAGTTCTGTAAATGGAGTGAATGCCTTTGGCTTGATGGTTTTCTCAATAAGCTTTGGTCTGGTAATTGGAAGCATGAAAGAGCAAGGTCAGGCATTAAAAAACTTCTTTGATAGCCTAAATGAGGCTATCATGAGATTGGTAGCTCTAATAGTGTGATAAGTATCACTTTATATATTAAGTTACTAACCATATTTTTTCATCACAGTTCTGCACTGGGTAGTAAGAGTCTGTTTGGCAGCAAGTCAGACAATAAGATCTTAACTACCTTGTACCTTTTTTCATAAATGAATGCAAGAACTGTTATTCTATATATCAATAATTTGTCCAAACATACGTATTCTTTCAGTCTGTTTAGTCTTTGACTTAAAAAGATCAGGGTATGTGGCAGAATTTGCCAAGCTTATACAGAAACATTCTGTCTTCATAAAGACAACAATCACAAGAGTAAGCTATCAAAGATTCCTTATTACCTACTCTGACTTCACTAAAGGAAAATTACAAGCCTCTCCCATAATCTTATTTCTACAGCGAGATCTTGTTATCATTAGTTTCCAACACTACTGATTCCTGCAGTTGTGTAGTGCAGATGTATCTCCTTGTATTGTAGCTGCACTTCTTACAGATACACATAATTTTGCCACTTTACTGTATTCAACAGGTAAATAAAAATAGTGCCTTTTCCTTGAAACATTAGGTATGAAGGCTTTTCAGCAATGAAGATTCATTATTTTTCAGGTAGAAGATAAATTATGAAAAGAAGTTGTGTGCTGTTGCCTTCTTTACTACAGAAAAACAAACAAACAAACAAATCAACTCCAAAAGCATTAAAAACTACCCAAGAGTGCACACACAAATGTTATAGTACTAGATACAAAACTAAAAATAAGTATAATTTTTCTGTAATTAAAATTCTATTCTGCCAGGAAACAGTTATACAAAGCAAAACTTTTTCTCCTTCTTTACGAGCTCACTTAAGATGATAAGGCAGTGGATAGAAAGTATTACATTTGAGACATGTCTACATGGATTTAATGGCTGAAAGTGCAATTGACATAAGCTGAATAAATTTTGTTCTGTGGCAACTTAGTATAAAATTTCAAGGGGACATTTGTGGAAATAAGGCTATATCAAAAGTCCATCAGCAGCAGAATTATTGTAAAGATTTATGCTCAGCACTAGCTCTTTCTTCATCTGTAGCTGTGCTTGCTGATAGGAAGAAGCAGATTATACCACCTTTATTGCTGCCCTACAATGCAGCTAACCTCTGTCACACAGATGGCTTCATGCTAAAGTATTTATCCAGTGCCCCACTGGCTATAATGGGGCATGGCCAGAAGCAGCTCGAAATCATCAGAAGTTAGCCTTCTATGTGGGTTCCTTCCCCAACAACATGGGAAACAACACTGGAGAGATAATAGAACTGGGCACTTGGCATAGTCTCCAACTATGTTGATTGAGTCTCCATTCATATAGACAGAATTATTACAGATCTGGCTAAACTAGCTGTGTGAGCCAGCTGTGGGCCCAGAGGCAGGTGGCTTTTTTGCATACATGCTAACTTTCGCCTCCAGCAAAATATTTCTGATGTTGTGATCCCATCTATTTCTGATTATGGGATAGCTGCTTGTACAAGATCATTCCATATTTGTTTCCTCATCACCCATGCTATAACTCCTTTTGGTTTTGCTGATTTCCCTTCATTCACCACCCACAAGGATGGCCCTGCAATTGTATCCACAATTTCTCTCAAAGCATTTATTAGGGTGCCTATGTTACCTTTAACATTTGTTACTACTGGCATAATCGAGGATTTTAGTGAGGCAGGTGCTCCTCTCAATAACTGCATTCTGATACCTTTCATTACTGCTGCACCATTTGGATTGGATCCCATATCCAATGCCTGAGCCATCCCCATCTGCCACACCACATTAGACCTTCTCGCATTGTATACCAGTTTCTGAGGGATGACGCTAATTCAGCTGTTTCTGCACATGCTGTTAAAAGCGCTGTACACAACCACTGATAGAGCACAGGTGCAATAATGATTCACCCATCAGGACCTGTAATCTGTTGCAACTGAGCATATCCTCTCTCTCTCTGATCATCATTAGTTATAGGGCTTAATAAGTCTTTTTCTTTAACTAATAAATTAATAGATGCCACTCCACTATCCCAAGCTCTTAAAATCTACACCAGTATGCTTTCACCACTCCTTTGCTGATAGATCTCTGAAACTTCCCTTAACTCTTTCAACATATAAGTACGTGTAACCTGCACTCCCCTGTCCACTTGTTCCTGCTACCCCAACATTTGTATGAAGGGTCATGCTTTCACCACCTCCGTGCATTTTAAGTCTGGATCAAATTCAAACTCAGTCTTGGAGTCTGAGGATTCACTCCAAATACTTCCATCCCATTTCTCAGGATCCCATGACTGTTTAGTGGTGAGAGCATGAACCTGAGAAGTCAAAACCTTACTTTTCCCATAGTTGTCCCTTTGTTTATCAGCAATGCGTGCTACTAACCAGTCTAGATTACCCTGCAGCCCAGAGCACTGCTGTGTTTGAGTAGTAAATACTGCTTGTGCAATCGCTTATGCATCTCGTAAAGTCCTGACCTCTTTTTCCAATTCTTTCATTCTATTCTGAAATGCAACAACTTCACAGTTAAAAGCTCTAAGACTGGTAACTAATAACCATCCCAGTCTCCCCACTAATTTGCGAGAAGAACTTGATGCCGCTTTCCACGGCAACCCACACATAGCCATTTCAATTGCTAGGGGGGTTGTAGCGATTAAGGCACAGACTTCGTCAATGGGGATGACAATCGAGATCAACTTTACTGAGAGGGTGCAAACCTTATATAGCGCCTCTGTATCCAGTAACAGCTATCCCAGTGAATTACCACCCATGAGAATCCCGCAGTACAGTGACAGAGTGCAACCCCCCTGTTTTCCACAGATGTGCCCCTTATCTTCATGTTTTCTGCCTAGTGCATTCCTTTCCTATTAACCCACGGGTCTTAATAAAGATTCCAAGGTCTCAACAAGCTAGCAAGCATGAGAACGTTGGCCGTTTGTTCTGTGCTTGCTGCTAATATTGCAGATACACCAAGGCATCAGCTGTTTGCCCCAGCATACATGCAATACTGGAATCTTTATTCCCCCAGGAGGTAACTTCCCTATCATCTATTTCAGGTCATGCCTCCAGCAGAGCCCAGAAAAATGCCCATGGGAGTCCAGACCTCAGTACTGGTCCATCCTGGAATATGGGAAGTCACCAACATGGCCTCCCCAGTCCCCAATTTTTTCCTTAGCCATGGCATGGCTGTTCCTGGGTACTGCTGACTATGCCAAATGTGTGAGCCAAATGTAGGCAAAGCACAGGAACAACCACAAAGCCACAGATAAAATGAAAGAATAAATTTATTCCTGTTACCTTGCAATCCAGGGCACCTCCAAAATCAGCACCTGGCAGAGGGAACGCAACAGGGAATGCAGGCACTGCAGAGCTCGGTCCTTGTTTATGGTCCAGGGCGGATCTAGACAGCACCCAGGCAGAAAGGAAAACGCAAGTGGGAGAACACAGACAACACAGAGCTCAGGCCTTGCTAGCAAATGTGAGGGCAAACTGCTTCTTTTTCCCCTGTTTATCAGAGGAGAGCCAAGTCTTTTGATCTTTCTCTTGTTAGAGCTGGAATGTCAACACGTTATAAGGCCTCAAGTTTCACAGGCCTTTGTTATCTAACCATAAGAGCTCTGCTCATTAAATACACAAGGCTAAACAACCATTAGTATGATTTCTGTGGTTTTCTACATCCCAGCTGCAAGACCTGTTGAGCGTCTGTAGTTCCTCCTTGCCAATCTACCGTTATATTCCCACACTAGCTTGTAAATGACACTTGGGTTCCAAAGAGAGGTCATCTCCTTACATGTCTGAAAGGCATGCTATACATCTTCTTGAAATCCTTATCAGACTCTGAATCCAACAGAGTCTACCAGAAAAATTCACTGCTGTGGTTTCATCCAAGTTAAACTGTCATCCTACCAGCAATATACTACATTCATGCACGCATATAAACACAAAAGGTATGGATAGGGGAGTGGATTTCAATTTTGTTCAGTGCAAAACTAATTTGATTTCTTATTTGCAGGTATGCTCCACTTGGAATCCTATTTTTAATTGCTGGAAAAATTGTTGAGATGGAAGATATGGGTGTGATTGTTGGTCAACTTGCCATGTATGCTGTAACAGTTATCATCGGTTTGCTAGTACATGCTGTCATTGTCCTGTTGGGAAATGGTTAAGTGAACAAGGACATGTTCCCTTGAAGGAGCTGTATAAATAATCTCCCTGTTAAACGATGAGCTAAGAGCAGCTGGCTGTACAAGCAATTCTTTTTGATAACATTAAGCCTGACTATAAGATAAGTTAGCACATAGCCTAGAACACCTTAACCAAAACAAGACGTTGTGTCCTTGAACATAGAAACCATAACAGGATGTTAGAAACAAAATAGCACGTAGTAGTTAATGAATATTAACATAGGGGCAATATGAATATAGCCAATGAACATGTATTTGCATGCTGTTACTAACCAATGAAACTGTAATACGATGATGTAATCAAGTATAAGGAAAGTATATAACCTAACTTCTTTTGAATAAAGTCGACCTTGCTTTATCAATCATATTGATTTGACCGCATGGTTCCTCCCACCGCGGCAGTGGCGCCCGAACAGGGACCCAGGCAGTTGACTGGACCGGGTCCTGGCCGCTAAACTGGACCGGGAACGGCGGGAGCTTGGAAAAGCACCGGTAGCAGCGACCGGGGGGCAAAAGATCAACGCTGGCTGGAATAGGAAACTCGATCCGTGCCTGAACCTACCTTATAGAAGGGGTTCACCGTCCGAGGAGGGCCAATGCAAAGTAAGGCTGCACCATTTATTTGATATAGGGAAAGTTACCGGTAACAATGGAAAAGCAAGTGGCCCTAAATTTACTTCTACGCTTTTTAGAAAAGCGAAAAGTACAAGATATAAGTCCTACAAAGGAATTACCATGGCTGACAATCCCTTTGATCCGGGTCTAATAGACACCAACAAGGAGCCCGACATGATACCATGACAGATTAATTCGTAGCGAATTGGAGACTGGAGAGGCTGAACAGACGGGACGCAGAAAGGCCAGCCAAAACCATCCTCGCTGCCCTGGCAAGAAGACCAGAGATGGCATAGTTTTAAATAGTTTTAGGCTAGACGTTAGGAAAAAATTCTTTACAGAAAGGGTCATTGGGCACTGGAACAGGCTGCCCAGGGAGGTGGTTGAGTCACCTTCCCTGGAGGTGTTTAAGGCACGGGTGGATGAGGTGCTGAGGGATATGGTTTAGTGTTTGATGGGAACGGTTGGACTCGATGATCTGGTGGGTCTCTTCCAACCTGGTTGTTCTGTGATTCTGTGATTCTGTGATTCTGTAAATTACTTTAAAGCGGAGTGCTCTGCTGGTGTGAAATTGGATCTCGCTATCAAAAGGTGAGCGGTCGGGGAGGAGATGGGGTTGGACGATTACAAGAAAGAAGGTGTCCTAAAACTCCTCCAACATATCCTCTCTAAGAGGGGGAAAAAATATGATGCCTCCGTTATTAAAGCATTTTTGAACTGGGTCTGGCGCCATAAATTAATCCCAGGAGCACAAGTCACATTCGAAATTCCTACCTGGGAAGCAATAGGTCATGTATTATGGGATGCAGCGGCCAAAGGAGGCAAGGAGGCCAAGTTCAGATCGGTGTGGAGGGAAATAGTGGAGGTGCTGCGGACAATGAAAGGAGAGAGATCAGCAGCTGCAGCGGCTACAGCGGTACTCGGAGCGTCCGGGGCTCCCGTATCGCTTGGCACAGCTCCACAGGCTTTCCCAGCAACCTCACTCTTCTCCCACACGCTAAACATCCCACAACGGGCCCCACTAGAATCTAGCCCATTTAATGTATATGGTGCTGTCGGCAGAGTGCTCACCGCCCCTGCGGCTGCATCTAACAAAATTTTAGTAAGAGAGATGCCAAAAGCGTTACCTCCCCAGACGGAGACAGACAAAAAACCGTCTGATAAACCCCAAGAAACTGTGTTAGTGAGGGAAGATGCAGAGGAAGGAGGGGCTGCCTGTCATCCTTCTGCGCCTCCAAAAGAATTAACCCCCGATAACCCAGATGTGGCAACAACAGGAGATGGTACTTCTGGAGTGGCTGCAATGCCCTCGCTTGAAGGGGAGTTGAAAGAGTTAGTGAAAGCATTGCAACAATTGGCTATTCAACAGAAGCCAGAGCTGCCATCGGCTCCGGAACCCCCTGCACATAAAAATTATACCTTTACGGATGGATCTGGTCAAACTCTCACAATTGCCACAAAATGATTATCAGTGCAACCCTCATTTGTCAAGCCAGACCCTGAGATAGAAGAAGCCCATAGTTGAAAATGGAAAGGCATAATCACGAATGCAATTTTAGAAGGAGATTTCATAACTGTACCAGAAGCATTTCCAGTAATGCATGGTGCAGGAGGTCGATACTGGGAACCGATCAACTGGAAACTGTTGGAGAAACTCAAAGCTGCCGTAATCCAGTATGGCCTTAAATCACAAGTTACAACATCACTAATACAGTACATCTTTCAATCGCATACCCTCATTCCGGCGGACATATGTACCCTAGCAAAATTGATTCTTGCAGCAGCCATCTCAGCACTGCACTCAGATAATCCCCCACAGAAAAGACAAGAAAAACTAGCTACCTTTTTCGGAGTAAGACAGGCTAATCCAGTACGTAGAATGTCTGCGTCCACATGCAGGACCGCACAGAACTTAGTCAAAACTGTGCTACGTAGTCAACCATCAGCACCTGCCGATGGTCCCTTTGATCCAGGGCCAGCAGCCTCTGAGAGAACTTTGATTTATTTTCATCAGTGGAGGTGCAGTGACCCTAAACAGCTACAAACTTTTCCTGGGAATTGTTTGCGGGAGGCCGGAGACTCAAAAACCTGTAGAGAAAGTACTAACTGCTCTGCTACCGCCGCGGGGGGGGGGGCGCTGCCCTGGGCTGAGGGGGGGGCGCCCGCCTGCTACTGCTGCGAAACCCAAGCAGTTTCAGCATTGCAGAAAGGACTGTTAACAGATACGATAAGAAATGGCTTGATTGAACAATGTTAGTAGCAGTTCAAGAATCAAGACAGTTTGAATAATGCAATTTTACAACAGATGCAGCTTTTTGGTTTATCAAACACTTATAAAGATACCGGATGTTGTAAAGTTGAAACAGGCATGACCCGTATATGGTGATTAAATAGATCAAAGGATGTGCTTGACAAGCAAGACAGCCGAGCAGTTACAGAAGCCTTAGTTTTGCAATCAGTGACAAAAAATCCTAATGATGAATGTAGAAAGATATGATGCAGTCTGAAAACTCCTACAACAACAACTAAAATCATCTACCTATCAAGCACAGCTGGTAGCTGCTGCCCTGACTGTAATCTGGGACAAAAATACGTTTTGTTAGAGACGCGGTAAAGAGAGACATTTTAAAAGAGACTGCAACACGCAACGCCAGGAGAGAGGGCCTAAAATCTACCCTCAGTGTGGAAAGGGCAAACATTTTGCCAGTTGGTGTAGATCAGAATGAAATAAGAACGGGACAGTATTGTTAGAAAACCAGGAGCAAAGCATGGTTCAGAGGCATGTACCAACACAGATGCCTCCGCAGCAAGCAGCAGCTCTCACCTCAGAGCAAGAACCAGAGGCAGCACTGAGATAGACGTAATCACCACCATCGCAGCAGTACTGCAATCATCTGCACTTCACACAATACCACGGAACGTAAAAGGACCATTGGAGGGTGGCTTTACTAACTTGTAATTAGAATGATTGTTAATAATTTGGTTGGGAATCTTTGTTTTACCCAGGGTCATTGATGCAGGCTGTACTGGAATAATTCAAGCAAGAGTATGGATGCTGTCTCCACTAGTGTTATGAACACCATTTCCACTAGTATTAATACCAACAGATAGCCGGATAGTGTATTTAATTTTATTCAAAGCAGCTGTGTTCCAAGCTGACTCTGTAGAGCATGGCTCACAAGGATTTGAGTCCATAAGAATCCCTGAAATATATTTGGCTTAGTCCCTACAAACTCAGCCTCTTATGTTGAAGTGTAGTGTAACCCTTAGTTGTGCACGTTCCACTAATCTTGTGGGGGAGAGATGTGTTAAATGCAATTGGAATAGGCATTGGAATCTTGAACGAGTGAAAAATTGGGTACATTTCAAAATTTAGTGGAAGAGCAAATAAATCACGGGCATACAGTCCCATTTAATAGTCCTTGGAACGCACCTGTATTTGTGATAAAAAAGAAATCTGGAAAATGGCGTTTATTACATGACTTTTCTAGACAAACTACAAGAGGCCTTAAATAAGCAAGCAGACAATATCGCTGCTAGGTAAGTGTTGCTTAAATGATTAGCCTTAAAGAATGCAAAGATGGACTTAGTGCACTGTTAATTGCATGATCACCTGTTACAAAGATTGCTTGTTTTACCAGAATTGACTGATGCCGACTTTACGAGAGCGATGCAAGTAATAGTTTGGATGCCTATGCCTCCTGACTTTATATCAAAGGACACTAGAATCACTCATCTGATTTGTTTTTCAGCAATTGTACCCCATGAAGAGACAGAGGTTGTGGTTCAACTAACCAGTCCATGATTCTATCAATACAGAAACTACAAAAGACTACCATAAGTGAAATATTTGTTAGACAATCGATATAAGCCTTATTAGATAACGCATGTACATATTTTAAGTTTTGTATATTCCCAGTACCATGTGTAGTTTAAATATCCGTAGCATGGAAAAATTGTGGATCCAATAGTGATAACCAACATTGTATGAATGTATTCAGCTAGCTGAGAAATGAGTGGTTGTGTGTGTGTGTGTTTGAAGTACTTCAAACGTTTGTAAGACTTACAACTTGGTTTTGATTAATCTTGGAAATATACCTCTGGGACCTTTCAATCTCAAATGTCCACTAAGCCGGCAAACAGGTAGATTTACCTGGGGATCTTTGGAATGAAAGGTTTCAGAAGGAAAAGTTTTAAAATACCTAGCAAAACATGCAGCTGTATGTGTGTGACTGCCCCCCCACCCCCCGCCCTCCCACCCTTCTCCTTCCTTTCTAATTTTTTTTTTCTTTCAGCTTTGCAGAAGTCCAGAGGAGTTAACGGTGTTATCTCTCTAGGGGAATGCCAATTTGTGAGAACACTGTGCATTCCAGTCTTCACTCATCAGCAACTACTGGGTCCTAGTGCAGACAACCTTTAGGGATAATTGAGGCAATGATAGAGGAAAATTCAAAAGATTCATTACGAATTATTGAGTGGATATTTTGCCACACTAACCCCCCAAAAAAACAAAGTCACTAAATTTGAAATGATTACAATGATAATCACCGGGAGAAGAAAAAAAGTGTTCAGTTATTAGGCCAAGACTCAACAATCATTTATATCCCAGTGACAAAGGAATATGCTAAGTGGTGCATGGCAAATATTTTGAATTTACAAGTAGATCTAATAGATTATCCAGAAAGTATTGATATCCATTTACCAAGTCGTGCCATTATTGAACGTACCCATCAAGTAGTAAAAACATTGTTATCAAAAAAAAAAAAAAAAAGGGGGGGGGATCAGGAGAGACACTGCAAAACAGATTGATAAAGGTGCAATATGTAATGTATTTTTTGCAATTAGCAGCAGATGATCAAATTGTGCTAAAGTTGAAGCACGTACAAACCATGTCATCAAAATTAGAGCAAGTACAAGACAACGTGAAAGTGCTATTGAAAAACAGTTATTATGGGCAATGGACAGGTCTGTATAAGCTGCTAACATGGGGATGAGGTTATGCTTGTGTTTTAACAGATACAGGACCACTTTGGGCACCTGTGAGGTGGATCAAGCCCGCATTGCTGCATGACAACTGTTGAGCCCCAGCCACGAAGGCAGTCAACAAGAATGAGGAGGACGTTAACATTATGGGTGCTCTTAATCTTATGGGTGGTAGTTAAAGGATGTCCCTGGGTGATTGATTCTCGAAAGAATGGGTGGATAACAAGATAGGTATGAGAACTGTTGGTCAGAGGAGGAATGTTGTTTTTATTGGTGTTGATTGCTTTGACAATTATCCTGTGTGTTACAGTGTATACAACATCAAGTCGATCATATGTTTCACCTGAACGCTTTAGTCGAAAAACAAAAAGGGAGCTTAAAGAATTTGATGCTTCCTGCATAGATGAAATACAGTTTTGGTCTACTTCAGGTTTTACTGCTTTAGCTTTGTTTATTCCTGCCCAGTCAACCAAAGACAAGTGTCCAACCGCGACTTGTGGCTGTCGGAGAAGTAATCAGAAAGGGACGATCACGAACACTGGCATTAAGTGGGAATGAGCCCGACAGCATCCATATTCCAATGACAGTGGCCGACTGGGAATGGTGCATGCGACATTCTATACCTTTACAGCTTGCGTTACTGGGATATAGTGGACATGTATCCACGGGCATGCCGGTGGAAAAGACTGGACACCTTCTAAGGAATTATCAATGGATTTCTATTCCTTGCTGTAAGGAAAGACCCATACAAGGGGCATTGACTGTCTTTACTGATGCCGGTAAACGATCTCGCCGAGCAGCAATCACTTGGGAACATAATGGACATTGGTCTCACCAGATACTCAACACAGAAACAGGACACTTATGGGTACCCAGCAAATGGACCCGTGTTAGTACAGCAGAAAAGACCAGCTCTACTATAAATCAGGAAGAACATGAAGAGAATGACCCATGCATTTTCTAGTAACTGCAAAGATACGGTCAAGTTTTGGAACCCAGAAACAATCATAGCAGTCTCAATTTTAGCTCCGTGAGTAGCAGCCGCCGGAACCTTGGCCCAACTGAATCAACTGGGATGCTGGCTCTCCAAACAAACAAATGCTACATCCAAAGTGCTGTCTGAATTGTTGCTTGATGTAGACTCCATGCGACATGCCACGTTACAGAACCGGGCAGCCATAGATTTTTTATTGTTAGCACAAGGCCATGGTTGTGAAGATTTTGAGGGAATGTGTTGTTTTAATCTCTCTGACATTTGACAAATGGCTAACAACAGTGTTTGACAATCTCTCTCCATGGCTGGTATCGTGCATGAAAGAAGTTTTACGTTGGCTTAGAATTTTATTGTTAATCATAGTTGTAGTTCGTTTGGCGTATAGATGCATAATGAAACAAATATCAACCTTGTCACAAAAAGTATTGCTTGTACAAGAAAAAGAGGGGGAATTTGTTGGGAAATGGTTAAGTGAACAAGGACATGTTCCCTTGAAGGAGCTGTATAAATAATCTCCCTGTTAAACGATGAGCTAAGAGCAGCTGGCTGTACAAGCAATTCTTTTTGATAACATTAAGCCTGACTATAAGATAAGTTAGCACATAGCCTAGAACACCTTAACCAAAACAAGACGTTGTGTCCTTGAACATAGAAACCGTAACAGGATGTTAGAAACAAAATAGCACGTAGTAGTTAATGAATATTAACATAGGGGCAATATGAATATAGCCAATGAACATGTATTTGCATGCTGTTGCTAACCAATGAAACTGTAATACGATGATGTAATCAAGTATAAGGAAAGTATATAACCTAACTTCTTTTGAATAAAGTCGACCTTGCTTTATCAATCATATTGATTTGACCGCATGGTTCCTCCTGCCGCGGCATTGTCCTACCTCTTCTCTACTTCCTGATCATTTATAAGAACCCTTGGGTGTTTATTGGAGGTCTAATCCAGGCATTAGTCACAGCTTTGGGAATGTCTTCCAGGTATAATACAATATTTAAAGGTCATAGTGTTTTATAATATTATTGGTTTGAGAAACAATTTTGCCTAATATAATTGGTTAACTCCATATTCAAATATTCAACTTGGGCAGTTTATTTCAGTTCTGCTGCCCTCCAACAGAGATTATTATTATTGTTATATTGACTTGGAGTATATTTTCTATGGCAACCCCTGAACAGAGATGAAATAGGTCTGTTTGGTGATGCAGACCATATGGCTGGAACCCTTGTAACTTTGATCAGCCTTGGTGTCTGAGATTTGTGAGTAGTTTGCAATGGCTTGCTGATAAAGGATGCTACTAGCAAGGGAAGTTTTATGTTTGTGCATGGCAAAATGGAGCAGCAAACAAGAAGGTTCAGAGGGGATTATGTGAGAGCTTGAGAACCCTTCTTGGTAGGTGACATTCTGTGCTCAAAATCCTGATAGCGAATCCTGGATATCAGAAATGCAATAGAAATGCCATTTTTTGCTCTTTGCTGATGAAATCATAGAGACTTCATATGAATAAAAAAACCCGTTTGCATCTATGTTGAAAAGAAACATTATATAAATATATATATTTCTAGACCACATTACCTTTCCTAAAACACCTTCCATTTAAATAGATTTTAAAAGCATCTCCCAAAGACAGATGTTTTCAGTCAGCAATTCCATATAACTAGTCTCAAGAACCTGCTATTTGGGATTATTCTGAAGATCTGAATGAGACATTATAAGGACCAATAATGTTGAATTTGATTAAATTTTGTATCACTGAAAAAGTCCTCTAGGACTTTAAAAAAATATGCCAGTATATTAATGGATAGAGAGGTACAATTATTAATTTCATATTTGACATTTTAATATCAGTCCTTGGAAATTTGTGGAATACCTAAAAGGGAAATTGATTAATGATTATTTTAAAAGGAAGATAATATAATTAATTCTAGTCAACATAGTTTAAGAAAAAAAAAACTGGTGGGGGGGGTGGGGTGGGGGTGGCAATGTCTGTGTGCTTCTGAACTGCCTACCAGGATTAACCCACAAGTAGAAAAATAATGTAATCATCCATTAGAATGCCCTTTCCAGAAGAGCCAGTAAATAAAGATGAGAAAACATGCTGTTTACTGAAGGGATGAATAGTTCCATTTGTATAAATTCTGGAAAATTATGCTTAGGAGTGATTCAATCATAACTTGCTGACATCAGAAACAGGAAACAGCAATTTTTAAATAGATCCTTCTGCCTAGCATGCTAAAGTATAACAAAATCTGGTGTCAAAATACTGAAGTTAGACACATTCAGACTAATGACTACATAGAGAGTGATAGTAATTATCCATTAGAAAAATCTTCCAAGAATATCAGGATAACCATCATCAGAATTTAAATCCAGACTTGGCGTTTTTCAAAAAATATACTAATAGATCACATAAAAATAAGACAATTGGAATAATCTATCTTGTCATCACAAAGCATAACATTCTTTTCATTCCCTCTTTGTAGAATTTATATCATGTATTACCTTCTTTCTTTTTGTTTCAGTTCTGCAGCACTCCCTGTTACATTTAAGTGTCTAGAAGACATAAATGGCATGGACAAACGAGTTACAAGATTTGTACTCCCAGTTGGTTGTACAGTAAATATGGACGGAATTGCTTTATATGACGCTTTGGCTGCAATTTCCATTGCACAGGTTAACAACTTTGATCTGAACTTTGGACAGATTATCACAATCAGGTACAGAAGCCAATATTTTGTGATGACTCCTTCTTACCATTATATGTGGGATTAAACAAGAGCATCTAGAGCTAAAAATGAGAACTGTCACAGTAGCTGAATAACTGTAATGATTTACATCATCTGTACAGAAGAGACCCCTCAGCACATATTGTCCATTACTAAACCTTTAAAAAACTGTAGCATGACACACCTATCACTGGACTTATAAGAATCAACAAGAAGAGTTTTTCATGACTTTTTACATTTTCATTCTTAAGAACTCATGCAGCTTTTGGGTACCAGATAGTTTCTAATGCGTATACAAAGCAGTAACGTAAGAGCATCACAGTGGCATGGTACAGTGCTAATGCTAGGAGAGGTACTGTTTTCCTAGTCATGATTGTCTCAGGATAAAAGTAGAGCAAGCTGTGCAAAGAGCAGTAATATCTTATCTACACCAATGCATGCAGCACGGGCAATAAACAGGAGGAGATAGTATTGTCAGGCAGGAGGACTATGATAAAATTGCTCTCACAGAAACATGGTGGGATGACTCACATAACTGGAGTGCTGCTGTGGAAGGCTACAGACTTCAGGTGGGATTAGTTAGGAAGGGGGGGCAGTGGGGTAGTCCTCTATGTTAGAGAGAGTTTCGACAGCCTCGAACTAACTGATGGTGATGATAGGGTTGAATGTCTACGGATGAAAATCAGAGGTGCACCTAATAAGGCAGATTTCATGGTGGGAGTCTGCTATAGACCACCCAGCCAGGATGAGGAGGCTGACAAGCAACTCAGAGAAGTCTCACAATTACTAACCCTTGTCCTTGTGGGAGACTTCAATTTACCAGATGTCTGCTGGAAGTATAATACAGCAGAGAGGAAACAGTCTAGGACGTTCCTGGAGTGTGTGGAAGACAACTTCCTGACACAAATGGTGAGTGAGTCAAATAGGGGAGGCACCCCACTGGACCTGTTGCTTGTGAAGAGAGAAGGCCTTATGGGAGATGTGACAGTTGGAGGATGCCTGGGGCACAGTGGTCATGAGATGATAGAATTCTTAGTTCTAGGAAAAGCAAGGGTCAGTAGAACGGCCACCTTGGACTGATGGAGGGAAGACTTTGGTCTGTTCAGAAGGCTGCTCGATCAAGTTCTGTGGGAGACAGTCCTTAAGGGCAAAGGAGTTAACGAGATCTGGATGCTCTTTTTAAGAAGGAATTCCTGGCGGCACAAGAGCAACCCATCCCCATGTGCTGGAAAATGAGCCAGTGGGGAAGAAAAGCGCCCTGGCTGAGCAGAGAGATCCTGGTGGAAATCAGGAAAAAGAGGAAAATATATGAACTTCAGAAGAAGGGGCAGGCAACTCGAGAGGACTGCAACGATGACGTGAGATCTTGTAGAGATAAAATCAGAAAAGACCAACTAGAACTTAGATTGGCCCAAGCAGTGAAAGATAATAAAAAATCCTTCTACAAATATATGGGCAACAAAAGAAGGGCCAAGGAGAATCGCTATCCTTTATTTGACACAGCGAGAACAAAGGATAAGGACAAGGCTGAGGTGCTTAATGCCTTTTTTGGCTCAGTCTTTAAGAGTAAGGTAAGATGTTCCCTGGGCACTCAACCTCAGGAGCTGGTAGACAGGGAGGAAGAGCAGAACCAAGATCCCATGATCCAAGAGGAAATTATTAGGGACCTGTTCAGCCAATTAGACATTCACGAGTCTATGGGGCTGGATGTGACCCACCCAAGGGTATTAAGGGAGCTGGCGGAGGTGATAACCAAACCCCTTTCCATTATCTACCAGCAGTCCTGGATGACTGGGGAACATCCATTGGACTGGAGGCTGGCAGATGTTACACCCATTTACAGGAAGGCAAGAAGAGAGGATCCAGGGACCTACAGACCTGTCAGTCTGACCTCAGTGCAAGGGACGGTCACGAAATAATAATAAAAAGCAAATTGTAAAGGCTAGCAGCTCTGTTCATTTAATTTTTACTCCTTTTTATCTCTCCTTCTTTACTCGGTTTTCCTTCCTGCCTATTGCTCTCTGGAGCTAGGATTGGCATTTTTTGTATATTGATGCGCATTACCTGTTAAGCAAGAGGCTCCTCGAAGTCCCTCTCATTGACTGGGCAGTGGCCATCTGTCCTCATGCCATGAAATTGGTCAAGACAAGAAGCAGCACAGAATTTGTTAGCTCCCATGCAGTGGAAATTTTAAATCTAAAAGCTGCACTAAATTGGTGAGGTTTTAAGCCCTTTCAGCATAGTGCTTTTGTCCAGAACATGCACTGTCCCTACTGTATCTAATTTCAACCTTCATAAAGGCAGAGCTCACCACAGAGAGAAAAAACAGAGAAAGAATGAGCAACAGATGTGGTGTACAGTCTTGCAGAGAAAGCCAGTCCAAGGACTGTGACCTTGTTTCCTCCTCCTTCCCTCAAGTGGATTCACAGGCTTTGCAGTAATCCCAGGAGGATGAAATTCACCCCTAATCAGGCAGTGTGGAATCTTTATTCAGTCTGACATCTAGTGGTCCTAAATAGAAACATTTTCAGTGACTCAGGACTTTTTCCTCAATCTTCCCGTTTCTATTATAGTACATGCTAAGCCTAAACACCCTGAGAAACTTTATTCTTTCACATTAAGGGCACGTGTCCTTTCCTAGTATTTTTCCCTGAAAATTATTTAAATCGGTATTTACATCTGAACTCTGCTTATCTTTCAAGCAAAGCAAGAACCTTTAAAAGTATAAAGATGTCAATCAATATGCAAAATAATCAGTTTGTTGTGGGTCTTTCCCAAGCATACACACGTGTTGCAAAAGAAGAACAGCTCTGATACATGAGAAGTGAAATAACTGTACTATGCTACACAATTGCCCTTTTTAAAAAAAATACTCAAATTACAGATTTTTTTGAATAACAATATTACCTTTAGACATGTGTCACAGCCGACTTTAAAAGAAAGTGAGCTCTTTATCCTTGTACGTTGCCAGAGCAATCCAAAATCACTGAAGAGGAGGTGCATGCCCTTAAAACACTGGATTCAAATGACCTGTATGCAATAGAGCACTGACAGGAAAAATCGCAGCCGCTAAAGTTACTGGAACAGCCCGTCAGTTGGCAACAATCGGCAACATTGTAACAATCTGCTTAACCAAACTGCTAAAACAGCAGAGAACCCTAATGCTGCTGGAATCAAACCCAAAATCAAACCAAAAACCACTGCAGCTGCACATGCTGCAAAGAGAAAAGGGAGAGAAAAGGGAGAAAAGAAGGAAAGGAGAAAAGATAGAAATAGTTACAAGAGAAATAGGAAAGATGGGAGATGGTCACCACCTTAGGAACTCCACATGTAGCAACACGTGTTCCTTTGTCCAGCGGGTCCAGAAGATGGTGAGTGTCCACATGTAATGAGTAACAGAAAGTAATTTGCTTATCAAGCCAACTAAAGGAGCAGCGATCTTTCTGTTTCAAAGCACAGGAACATCTTGTTTGGTAAAGAAAGACAAAGCCACAATGCTATCTTAACTAAATGCTATAAGTTAAGTATCTACTGAATTTACAACCAAGCCTTCTGAAACCTCCTGAAGCAAGAGTTCAGAGACACAGATAACCTCGGGCCCCAGCAGACATTGACTAGCCAGCTCAAAGAATGCGGCCTTATGCAACTAAGGAACAAATGGCCCAGAGATAAGGAGAAAGAAGAGTTAGGAATTGTTTGATGAGAAGCCGGACTACCACCTTGAAGACTGCTGATCTGGCCATATGGAGATTGCATGTACCCTAGAGGAAGGAGGTGGGGGGGGGCATCTTCAAAGATGTGACACGAACTCAGCGGGGGATAAAAGGGGTTGCTCAGCTTACCTAACTTTGTGAGCCTTGGTGGAGCTGTGACTCCCCCACCGGCCGCCCAGCGCTGCTTTTGCTTTCCTATCTAAATAAATAGTAAATTGATCCACGTTTGGACTTTGTGTTGTTAATGCAACTATAACAATTTGGTGCCGTGACTTGGATCCAGACAGTTGACTTGGACCTCAACTCTGGGAGGGCGCCCCATCTTCGGATGGTCCCAGAGGAGAGTTCCGATCTAACTTATCTGGCTTTTCCGAACTGAGATAGGAAAGCAAAAAGAAAGAAGAAATACTGCAGTTCCCCATAATTTTCGTGCACGAAGAGTAAAGTGGATACCGCCTGGCTGCACCGGGTGAAGACTCGAAAAAGAGTAAGTGGATAACGCCTGGTTGCACCAGGTGAAGACTCGAAAAAGAGTAAAGTGGATACCGCCTGGCTGCACTGGGTGAAGACTCGAAGAAGAGTAAGTGGATACCACCTGGTTGAACCGGGTGAAGACCCAGGATAGGGTAAGTATTTGGATACCGCTTGGTCGGGGACTTTTGGGTACCCGGAGTGCGAGTGAGTGAGACGTCCAACAGACTTAGGAGTCCACCGGACGAAGTGAGTGTGGACCTCCAAATAGTGCGGTTCCTATTGTCCGCGAGGACGTGGGCCACGAATGGAGGGAAGTGAGAGGATTGTGTGTGAGAAGGCACTTTCGGAAGATGGGCCAGAAGAAGAGTAAAGTTTCTGGTTCCATGCAGGAGGAAGGGGTGGGGGTTGGCTCCCTGATATACCCCCAGATAGCCCCTTAGGATTAGTGATTAGACATTGGGATAGTTTCCCCTCTCGGAGAGGGAAGTCCAGGGAGAAAATGATTCACTATTGCATGGAAGTATGGGGAGGAAAGCAGATAAAGACAGGCTTATATTGGCCAATTTATGGATCCTCCAAGGATTGGATATGTCAGCAGTTAAATATATACGTTAACAACAAGCAATCCTTTATTAAAGAGGAGAGAATTTAAAAAGGAAATGGGGCGCTTATTAGAAGACCCACTAGGGGTCGCTGAACGTCTTGATCAATTCCTCCGTCCAAATATTTACACCTGGGACGAGATGGAGTCCATCTTAAAATTTTATTTACTAATGAAGAGCGGGGAATGATCAGAACCACAGGTATGAGGCACTGGGACCAGAGACACCAACACGGTCCTGCTGGAGATATAAAATGGCCCCTACAAAGACCCAATTGGGGTAACCAGGATCCCGCACATAGAAATAACATGGTTGATCTCCGGGATATGATAATTCAAGGAATCAGGGAATTTGTACCCAAGGGACAAAATATTAACAAAGCATTTAGTGAACAACAGAAAAAGGATGAAAACTCCTACCGAATGGTTGGAGAGATTAAGAAAAAGCTTACAACTATATTCAGGCTTAGGTCCCGATAGCCAAGTGGGTCAAGCTCTTTTGAAAACCCAGTTTGTAGCAAAATCCTGGGTGGACGTAAGGAGAAAATTAGAAAAGATAAAAGATTGGCAAGAAAAAGGATTGGATGAACTATTACGGGAAGTGCAAAAGGTATATGTGAGGAGAGAAGAGGAAAATCAAAAAAAAAAAGACAAGCCCCAATTTTGGTAGCAGCCGTAAGGGAGGGGCAAACCCAAGAAAGAAAATTTAACCCGGACAGAGGATTTAATCAGGAAAGAAGGAGAGAGATCCTCCGGGAAGGCCTAGTAAATCCCAGGAGAAGTTTTGGCCCCTCAGCAATAGAATGTTTCTATTGCCACAACAAAGGACACCTGCAGAAAAATTGTCCTAAGAGGCTGCAGGATGAGGAAATCTTTAAAGAAGATTAAAGGGGTCAGGGGCTCTATTTGCTGGGGACTCCTAAAGTTTCAGAGCCCTTGATAAAATTGGAAGTTGGGTCCTCAGCATGAGGTGTTCGAGTTCCTTGTGGACTCGGTGCTGAAAAATCAGCTGTTCAGAGGCTGCCCTCTGGATGTGTCGAATATAAAGAAAAACTCCAAGTAATTGGTGCAAAGGGGGAACCTTTCAAGGTATCCCTGATAAGGAATGTGACCATAGAAACTCCCAATAAATGTGGGGTGGGAACATTCCTCTTGGTCCCGGAAGCCGACTACAACCTTTTGGGATGAGATTTAATGGTAGAATTGGGAATCAGTTTAGAAGCAAACCAAGAAAAAAATTGAAAGTAAAAATTATGGGGTTTTTTTTGACCACAGAAGATGAAGCCAAAATTAGCCCTGATGTTTGGTTCAGCCCAGACTCGGTAGGGAGATTGAATATCAAACCGATCACGATCTCTATTAACGATCCAGACCGACCAATTTGGATAAGACAATACCCCATATCTAGAGAAGGGAGAGAAGGGTTGCAGCCAATAATTGAGAGACTTTTGGCTCAAGGACTTTTGGAACCCTGTATGTCTCCTCATAATACTCCTATATTACCGGTGAAGAAATCAGATGGGTCCTATCACTTAGTGCAAGATTTAAGAGCTGTAAACAAGCGAACAATTACCCGGTTTCCTGTAGTGGCAAACCCCCACACTATACTAAACCAATTAAGTCCAGATTATAAATGGTATAGTGTTATAGATTTAAAGGACGCCTTTTGGGCTTGTCCTTTAGAAGAAAAATGTAGAGATTATTTTGCATTCAAATGGGAGGACCCTAAAACACATAGAAAACAACAATTACGATGGACCGTATTGCCCCAGGGGTTTACGGAATCCCCAAACTTGTTTGGACAGGCTTTGGAACAACTCTTAGAATCTTATGAATTAACCGAAGGCCTGATCCTGATACAGTATGTGGATGATTTACTGGTAGCCGGGAGGACCCAAGAGGAGGTTAGAGGTGAAAGCATCAAATTGTTGAACTTTTTAGGCCTTAAGGGGTTGAAAGTCTCCAAATCTAAATTACAATTTACTGAAGAAGAGGTAAAATATTTGGGACATTGGCTTACAAAGGGATACAAGAAATTGGACCCCGAAAGAGTAAAAGGAATACTATCTCTAACTGCACCCAGTAACAAGAGACAGATAAGACAATTATTAGGATTATTGGGGTATTGTCGACAGTGGATAGAGAACTATAGTAGCAAGGTAAAATTTTTGTAGGAAAAACTGACCAAAGATGGGTTGGTGAAATGGACTCCCGAAGATGAGAGTCGTTGAGAAGAGATACATAGAGATTTAATAGAGGCATCTGTCCTTAGTTTACCCAATATTCGTAAACCCTTTCAACTCTTTATCAATGTGGACAGTGGGACAGCGTATGGGGTTTTAACCCAAGGGTGGGCAGGGCAGAGAAAACCCGTAGGGTACTATTCAAAAATATTAGACCCTGTCAGCCGAGGGTGGCCCACCTGTTTACAAGCAATAGTGGCCACAGCATTATTAGTAGAAGAAGTCGGGAAAGTCACCCTGGGGGGTGAATTAAAGGCATATACACCCCATAACATTCACAGAGTACTGCAACAACGAGCCGATAAATGGCTATCACCAGATGGTCGAGAGATTCTTCCAAAAGGCCTAGCAAGAGGAATATTAAATAAACTACACCTTAAAACTCATTGGGGGGTTCAAGCCCTAGTAGATCAATTTGAGACACACTATACTTTTATCGGGATATATGGCCTGGCTAAAAGGATTTTGGAAGGATGTTTGACTTGTCACAAAGTAAACAAGCAACAACTAAGAGAAAAACTCCAAGCGGGGTGTGAATTAGCTAAAAGGCCATTTGAAAAGGTGCAAGTAGATTTTACTGAATTACCAAAGGTTGGGAGATACCAGTATCTATTGGTCTTGGTGGATCATCTTACTTATTTTGTGGAAGCCTTTCCCGTAATTAGGACTACGGCAAAACCAGTAATTAAAGTACTCCTCGAGGAAATTATTCCTAGATACGGAGCCATTGCTGTGATTGACTCAGACCGAGGCCCACATTTTATCTCTAAAATAATAAAAGAAACAACCGAATTATTTGGTACAAAGTGGGAATACCACACACCCTGGCATCCACAAAGTTCGGGAAAAGTGGAAAGGATGAATGGAGAAATTAAAAAGCATTTAACTAAATTGATGGTGGAGACAAAAATGAGTTGGGTTAAGTGCTTACCACTAGCCTTACTCCATATTAGAACTCAACCAAGAACTGATATTGGTATATCCCCTTTTGAAATGTTATATGGCATGCCCTATGACTTTGGAATACTAACAGAACATCCAAAAGTTGAAGATAAAATTTTAACAGAATATATTTTGGAACTTTCAAAAAGAAGACACGAGCTTAGAAGAAAGGGTCTGGTGGTACAGAGACCTCCTTTGGATATTTCTATACACCAAATAAGGCCTGGAGATCACATTTTGATTAAATCTTGGAAAGAAACCTCTCTAACACCTCGCTGGGAAGGGCCTTTCACTGTTTTACTCACTACAGATACTGCCATACGGACTGCAGAAAAGGGATGGACACATGCCAGTAGAGTCAAGGGACCCGTGCACCCAGAAAACTGGACTGTGACATCCAAGCCAGGGGATCTTCGATTAAAGATAAGGTGGAATCAAAATACTGATGAATGAGTCACCCCAGGAGGAAGTAAGACACAACCTAAATCGGTGGTTCCAAGTATTCCCCAATATCCCTTACAAAAGGTATATTTCGCACCTTGGAGAAGGGAAAGAATATCCGATCAATCAGGAGGGACCGGATTATATAAACTCACAAGAACTTTGTAAATTTTTCTTTTTGTTGTGAACTAAAAGTTGAAATATTTAGAACTCTTAGGACTGAAAGGTTGTTTGGAATACCGCACCTAAAACACCCCCTTTTTTGGGTCATTGGGCTTGTGTAACTTGTAAATGTCTAAATTGTAATAGAAAATGGTTTTGTGTTTCACTTAGAAGGCGACCTTATTGTATGAAATGTCGCAATAGTATCATATCTACTGAAGGAAGAAAACAAGCAGAGGTTTGTAAGATATTTTGTGGATGGGAACAGTTGATACCCGAACTCTGGGAAATATATGAGGCTGATTGGTATAAAGTGTCAAGAAGATGTGCTGTGAGGTTTGCTTGGAAAGGCTTTGTAGCAAAACAAATGAATTTTGAAATAATTCAATAAGAACCAGGGATCCTTTAAATAGGTCAAGGGGGAGAATTGCGTTAAGCCCACGCGGCACCGTAAATACAGGAGGATTAAAGAGACAACCTAAGACTTCCCTGAAGATTACCTACTGCCGTCGAGAAGATAGTATTATCCCGTTGCTCTATGCAAAAGAGTAGACGAGGAAGACGGAGAGGTATCATATAGTGGGAACGTGACTCTATTAATAACACTGGTTGTCATGGCCTGTACGGTGACAGCGGACTTAGCGCAAGGCCACTATCCTCACCAACCTTTCAAGTGGATCTTAGCTCGACTGGAGGATTCGGAAGTGATAAGAACGAGTATCACTGCAGGCGCTCCAGAATTTATTGTTACTAATTGTGATTTATTTAAACAAATATTGGGTAAGGAATGTAATCCTGATAGATTATATGATATGGGAGCCACAAATTTAAAATGCACTTCTTGGTGTCCAAGCTCAGATCCCGGGAAAAGCTATTGCAATCAACCTGGACAATATTATTGTGCCTATTGGGGCTGTGAAACAATAGCCTCCAAAACTGATTGGGGTATAGATTCTAGAGATAAATTTCTTCAAATTAAGTGGGGACCTCCCCAGTGCCAGCCGCCTAAGTATGATTACGCTGGGGGTGTTCGTTATTCGAGTACATGCAAACATTTAATAGTAAGCATACTCGACCCAGGTAATAATGGTTGGATAATAGGGAAAGTGTGGGGCGTGAGGTTCTGGGAACCAGGAACTGACAGAGGGACTATGATCATGATTCAAAAGAATCCAATAATTCCCCAGCCACCACCAGTAGGGCCAAATCGAATTATCGCAAAGGAAAAGAAAAAGAAGCAACAGACTAACACTGCCACAGGTATGAACCCAACAATTACTAGACAGGAGAGTTTTACTACCCTGGCACCTCTAAGGATCTCCAGTACAATGGAAGAAAGTAATCCTTTATGGTCTGTGATGCGAGCAGCCTACCAAGCTTTGAATACAACCAATCCTAACTTTACAGATTCTTGTTGGTTATGTTATGACATAAAGCCTCCTTTTTATGAAGGGATAGCCCTAACATCCCCTTTCCGTACATCTACCAAGGACAACCCCCCCAAGTGCAATTGGAAAGAACGAAAAGTAGGAATTACCCTCCAACAGGTGAGAGGAAGGGGTTGGTGCGTGGGAAAAAAAAGACGAAAAGCATTATGCAAAAATCATAAAAGAAATTTCAAGCGAGATGTCAAATGGGTTTTACCAAGTCCAGGGGCTTGGTGGGTATGTTCTATAGCTGGATTAACACCGTGTCTGTCTATAGATGTCCTCAAGAGAAACGAGTCAGAATTTTGTGTACAGGTTACTGTGGTACCTAGAATCCTCTTACATGAAGAAGAGACCATGTATTTACACTGGAACAATTTGGGACATGAAATTAGAAAAAGAGAGCCAATAACAGCAATCACTCTAGCTACCCTACTTGGTTTGGGAGTTGCAGGGACTGCTACAGGAGTAACCTCTTTGGTCCAACAACATCAAGGCCTAACCTCCCTAAGAGTTGCGGTAGATGAGGACTTAGCCCGAATAGAGAAATCTATTTCTTATTTAGAAAAATCACTGACTTCATTATCAGAGGTAGTCCTACAAAATCGAAGGGGGTTGGATCTTTTGTTTCTACAGCAGGGAGGATTGTGTGCTGCTTTAGGTGAAGAATGTTGTTTTTATGCTGACCATACTGGAGTAGTCAGGGATTCAATGGCTAAACTGAGAGAAGGATTAGAGAAAAGAAAACGAGAACGGGAAACCCAAGCTTCCTGGTATGAATCTTGGTTTAATCAATCACCATGGTTAACTACCTTGATTTCCTTGGCAGGACCTCTCGTCATGTTGCTATTGGCTCTTACCTTTGGGCCTTGTGTTAACCTTTGTTAAAAGCAGGTTGGAAAAAGTACAGTTAATGGTGATGAAGCATCGGAAGATGAAAATTTTACCCAACAAAGATCATGAGCTGGCTGCCGCTTGTGAAGTGCTATCCAGGTTTGATCAGCAAATTAAGGGTAAATAAAAGAAAAGGGGGGAATTGTAATGAGTAACAGAAAGTAATTTGCTGATCAAGCCAACTAAAGGAGCAGCGATCTTTCTGTTTCAAAGCACAGGAACATCTTGTTTGGTAAAGAAAGACAAAGCCACAATGCTATCTTAACTAAATGCTAAAAGTTAAGTATCTACTGAATTTACAACCAAGCCTTCTGAAACCTCCTGAAGCAAGAGTTCAGAGACACAGATAACCTCGGGCCCCAGCAGACATTGACTAGCCAGCTCAAAGAATGCGGCCTTATGCAACTAAGGAACAAATGGCCCAGAGATAAGGAGAAAGAAGAGTTAGGAATTGTTTGATGAGAAGCCGGACTACCACCTTGAAGACTGCTGATCTGGCCATATGGAGATTGCATGTACCCTAGAGGAAGGAGGTGGGGGGGGGGCATCTTCAAAGATGTGACACGAACTCAGCGGGGGATAAAAGGGGTTGCTCAGCTTACCTAACTTTGTGAGCCTTGGTGGAGCTGTGACTCCCCCACCGGCCGCCCAGCGCTGCTTTTGCTTTCCTATCTAAATAAATAGTAAATTGATCCACGTTTGGACTTTGTGTTGTTAATGCAACTATAACACACACACAAGACACAGACACAAGACAACACCACATCACAAGTTTTCTCGGTGATTTTTAAGCTCTCCGTCCCCACCCCTCAGTAGATCAGGTGGGGGAAGGACAGATAAAAGGCTTGGGCATGCCCCTCCTCCCTAGACAAGTCCAGACATGTTCTCTAGCACTTCCAGTCTTGCCACTGGGGGCCATCACCTGCTTTGAGCCATTAACCCATGCCATGCTGGGTCCATACAACATGGCACTGAGAGGAAATTCATATTCCATTTTATGTACTTTGTTCTTCAGTTTTTGTTATTCTGATTTAAGGATTTAATATCTCTTTCAACTCTAACTTTCAAAAAGAGATCCAAGAACTACTGGTATAGAATGCAGTATCAAAGAAAGTTTATGCCCAGAAAGGATAGATAAAAGCTGAAAATAGTTGTGTTTTTTCCAGTCAGGCAAATAGCAACTCCTCACTGTTCATATTTAGCCATATAATTAAAAAAAAAAATACACAACAGTATAAAGGTTCTTCCAAGAAAGGCAAGAGAAATTATATTAGAGGCGTGGAAAACTTTCCAGGTGAAAGGAGTATAGAAGGAATAGGAAGCCACCAAGGCAAAGGGCTCCAGAGTGGAGGACCATGCCAGGTGACTCTTCTTAAAGCAGCAAAACTGAAGTGGCTAAGGCACCAAGGGAGAGAAGGTTCCCCAGCCCTCCAAGAGGGAAAGGACGAGCTTCTGATGAGTAGTAGCTCTAACTTGGCACAGGCAGAGACGGGAGTGATGGTGGCCAATTCACCTCACATACAAGAGCAACCCCAGGGAATGCGAGTGACCAGGAGTGTGATGGCCAGGACAGGCAAACAGTGTGGCATGGCAGAAGGGTGTGGCATGCAGTTCATGCAGGCAGGGCATAGTCCCCCTCCTGGCTCTAGGGAGTAACTCAACTTGTGCTCACTGCCCTCCCAGAAGAGGACCTAGCTATGGTTTCCACTCACTAGAAAGCCTTCACTAGAAAGAACATGGAAACACAGATGGAGCTCCCACACAAAAATGCAGCTGTCCAGGTCTCCAGATGTAGGGAGTGCCTGAGCCTGTCAGCAGTTCCAGAAGGCAATGGAGACAAAGGCTGTTTTCGGTGTGATCAGGTGAATGATCTCCTCAGCCTGATGGCAGAGCTGAAGGAGGAAGTGGAAAGGTTAAGAAGTATCAGGGAGATAGATTGGTGGTGCTGAGGTGCTGAAGGGCATGGTTTAGTGATTAATAGGAATGGTTGGCCTCGATGATCCTGTGGGTCTTTTCCAACCTAGTGATTCTGTGATTCTGTAATTCTGTGGTGGAGCCATACCCTACCATCCCTGAGGCCAAGGCAGCAGGTGGAGGCTCCACAAGAAGCTGAGGATCCCCTACCCTCCTGCAACCAAGTAGATGGAGGGGACCTAGGAAACAAGGGGAAATGGAAACAAGTCCCTGCTCAGGGAGGCAGACAAATCTCCTCCCAGACTCCCTCACCTCCCCAGTTGCCCTTACACAACAGTTATGAAGCTCTGGGACTTGAGGGCCAGGCAAATGAGGAGGTAGGTGAAGGTCCATCCAGGGGGTGGCCTAGGGAGTGTCAGTCAGCCCTAAACATTGACTGCCTCCGTTAAGGAAAAAAAAGATGGTAATTGTCATTGGCAATTCCCTTTTGAGGGGAATGGATGGCCCAATATGCTGACCAGACCCATCCCGCAGGGAAGTCTGCTGCCTCCCTGGGGCCCAGGTTAGAGATGTTACTAGAAAACTCCCCAGTCTGGTAGGGCCCTGTTTTACCACAGAGGGGGGCCTTTAGCAAAAATCATCATAAAGTCCCAGATTCAGTGAAATCGAGTTTTACTTGTTATTACAGTAAGAAAGAAAACAAATGATTAGTAGAGATCAGTCACGAGTTACCATTAACTGCCTGTAAAGGCGATGTGTCTAATCATTACCGTAAGAGAAAAAGTACAGTGATTAAGAGAAATATAACACCAATTGCTTTATCATCATCCAGATCCATGGTCGCCCTGGGCGGGGCGGGGGGGAGCCTTTCTTTTTCGCAGCGAGGATTCAGAGAAAAGCAATTGGGAAATCACACGGTGTGTCCACCCATCTGAGGTCTCCCCAGCCCTTGTTCCGAGAGACTTAGCCTCTATACCACTGAACAAACAACTTACATCATAATCCCAAAATGCAGAGTCTGGCTCTAGCCGCTTACTGCCCTCCTCCTAGAATGTGGCCAAGGTCCCAGGAGAGGAGAGGAGGAAGCGGCTGGGAATGTCTTATCTTTAAGCTAAGGGGCTGTAGAAATGCAGCATTCCTGCCCAGCTCCTCTCTCTTTCACATGGCACAATTCTGCTGATAATGAAACGCTTTCTCACACACTTATGTATGAGCAATAGCACAGTACAACCCTATTGATGATAGCAATATGGAAAGTTACAGACTGAACAGTGCACATAGCAATGCAATACGAAACATCCATGGGTCATCCATATCATATCAGACCTCTCAATGAGGCCCTGTCACTTCAGGCCCTCTGATTATTACCCGCTATTGGTTATACAGGTGGACAGTAATGAGGTTGCAGAGAGAAGTCCAAAAGCCATCAAAAGGGACTTCAGGGCATTGAGGCAATTGATTCAAGGATCAGGAACACAATCAATGTTCTCTTCAATCCCATCAGTGGCAGGGAAGAACACTGAAAAGAACAGGAAATCTCACATGATTAACATGTGGCTCAGAAGCTGGTGCCATCAGTGGAGTTCTGTTGTTTCTGATCATGGGGAGGATTACACGGCACCGGGCCTGCTGGTGACAGATGGAGTTCAGCTGTCTCAAAGGAGGAAAAGGATATTCATTCATGAGTTGGCGGGACACATTGAGAGGGCTTTAAACTAGGTTTGAAGAGGGAAGGGGATAGAACCAGGATCACTAGAGATGAGCCATGGAGTATCATGCCAATGTTGGGAGTGAAATCCATAGCCCAGCTCAAGTGCATCTACACCAATGCATGCAGCATGGACAACAAACAGGCAGAGCTGGAAGCCATTGTGCAGCAGTTTAGCTATTAGTTGCCATCACAGAAACATGGTGGGATGACTCTCGTGACTGGAGTGCTGCAATGGGTGGCTATAAGTGTGGAGGCATTTTATAGGGAAGAAGGACTTCATGCTGTGGGCCTTGTTGACATCGAACAACTCTGACAAGACCTTGAAACAGAGAGCTGAGAGAAAAACAAGAGCTAGTTCAGTGGGAAGAAGAAGCAACTGAGAGAAAAACAAAAGAAGAAAAATATCAACATGCTTAATTTTAGTGTAGCTTGTTTATTAGCATGCGCAGTTGTTTAGCCAATAGTATGTTAGTAATAGCCTCGTGGACAGGCATCTTTAGCCAATAATACACTGTAGATAGCCTCGTGGACAGCCACCTTTAGCCAATAATAAACTGTAGATAGCCTCGTGGACAGCCACCTTTAGCCAATAATAAACTGTAGATAGCCTTGTGGACAGCCTGTTATGTAACCCAAAAGGGTATATAAAGAAACAGCTAACTCAATAAAGGGTCTTTAATCCATCAGATTGAAGTCCGTGTCTCAATCCTCTTGTCAAATGGTGACCCCGATCGTGATGCGACTGGCAGCCTGATTCTGGACCAAGTAGGCACAGAGCTTGAGAAGGAGAAGAAATAGAAGAAGTTCCAGAACTACCTGTTCTCATCAGGATCAGGTGAGCAGCTGAGATCGTAATGGGTGTGAATATGTCAGCAGAATAAAAGTCAGTGTTGAAGATGTTTAAGCATATTTTAAAGAAACGGGGGGTGCGTATAGAAGGAAAAACCTTTGAACTTTTATTGACCTGGTTAAAGAGTAAAGGAATGCCCCCAGAAAGCCCTCAAGCATTTGATTTAAAGATATGGGAGGATGCAGGTGATTTATTATTTGATCATGCGTCACGAGGAGACGTGACCGCAAGCCGAGTTTTAACAACATGGCATATGATTTTAGAAACTTTGAAAGCGATGCGTGCAAATCATAAAACAGGCAAGGCGATAAGGGAACATTTATGGAAAGATTGTGTAGTAGAAGACTGATGCTGGAGGAAATTCTGAAGGGGAGGAACCTTATTGGTCAGTGGCTGTGTAGACCTCTGATAGTGAGCAATCCTCTTTGGAGACAGGGACAGCGATCTCTAGTGTCAGCAGCAAAATAACGAGAAGGAAAAGATTACGAAAGAAAGCTAACAAAAGCACTTGGCAAGAACCTAAAAGTGACTATATCAGCAATAGCTCTGAGGAGCAGGAGACTGAACCAGTAGATCTTGTATCAGGACCAGGGTATGATCCCCGTGAGTGTTGGAAGAAGGTATAGACCGACAGTTTAAAGGATGGAGAAAATCTTGGACTAATTTTGCCCATTGTTTACCGCCCAAATCAACCACCACAATATCAACCATTTGACTGGCCGGTGGTGAAGGAGTTAAGAAAAATGGTATCAGAGCATGGCTTGACTACCCCATATGCACAATCATTGCTGGAGAATGTTTTTATGGGAACGGCAGTGGTTCCGTACAACATTAAACAAATAGCCACCCTGATTCTAACAAAAACACAAAAGATATTGTGGCTAGATAGATGGCGTGAATATGCAGAAAACAAAGCAATAGAAAACCTGGGAAGACAGCCTGGAGATCCTCAGTATGGGATTGGAACTGATCACTATTTGGGTGAAGGGCAGTTTGGGGACCCTCAAGTTCAATTGTGAATCTTACCAGATGTCTTACGTGAAACGGCGTCAATGGCGTTGCGGGCGTTTGTGACAATCCCCGAAACAGGAAAGCCAATCATTTCATTTACAGCAATACAGCAGGGAGCATCAGAGCCGTACATAACTTTTACCGACAGACTGAGGGATGCCATTGAAAGGTAAATAGAACATCCTGAGGCCAGGGAATCCTTATTATTAAAACTAGCAGTGGAGAATGCCAATCCAGATTGTAAAAAGGTGTTAGTGGCGCTGCCGAGAGCCTCAACCTTAATAGAGATAGCAGAAGTGGCGAATAGAGTGAGCGCTATGAGAAGCCAAGCCATGGTGGCAGTGGCCTTTTCGACTACGGTGGGTCGTAATCGCAAATGCTATAATTGTGGACAACCTGGACATATAAGCTATCAGTGTAATCGTGGATGGCCGGAAGGCACAAAGTCAAAGCAACCAGGTATTTGCCCCTGATGTCACAGAGGTTGCCACTACACAAATCAATGCCGATCACGATTTGACAAAGGGGGTCGCCTACTGAATCAGTTAAGCATGCAGGGAAATGGCAGACGGAGCATGACACAGGGCCGTGTGATGACACAAATGCCCCTGAATGTGAATTCCGGCCCCCCCTCAAGGGACGACAACAACCAGGATGTTTGGAGCAGTTCACAGAAAAAACTCGTGAAAGTGCCAGAGTGGATGTCATAGCGACAGAACATAAAACTCTTTTTGATTCTAAGGTAGTAAGGATTTTAACCACTGTGTGTGGCCCATTAGGTTTTGGACTTAGTGCATTATTACTAGGACATTCAAGAATTACCTTGTAAGGCTTATTCGTTTTACTGGGTATAATTGATGCTGACTATTGTGGACCTGTGGGCATAAAGATTCCAGTATTGCGTGTATGCTGGGGCAAACAGCTGATGCCTTGCTGTACCTGCAATATTAGCAGCAAGCGTGGAACAAACGGCCGATGTTCTCATGCTTGCTAGCTTGTTGAGACCTTGGAATCTTTATTAAGACCCGTGGGTTAATAGGAAAGGAATGCACTAGGCAGAAAACATGAAGATAAGGGGCACATCTGTGGAAAACAGGGGGGTTGCACTCTGTCACTGTACTGCGGGATTCTCATGGGTGGTAATTCACTGGGATAGCTGTTACTGGATACAGAGGCACTATATAAGGTTTGCACCCTCTCAATAAAGTTGATCTCGATTGTCGCCCCCATCGACGAGGTCTGTGCCTTAATTGCTACAAATGGTGCCCAACTTGAGAGAGACCCACACCTCTCAGGGCAAACCCTGATATTCAGGGTCATAACTGCTGGATAGAAGCGGCCGTAGTGACGCCCAGTTGGATGAATTTTGGTCAGTGTGAAACACTGAAGCAGTCCGGAGGAGTAAGATCCTTGAAAAAAGGTGAGCAACTGGGAACTTGGGAATAATGGGGTCTTCGATGTCTGCGGAAGAGCAGACTACACTAGCTATCTTAAAATCAAGATTGAAGAAACAAGATGTTAATTATGCTGAGCGACGACTCAGGACTTGATTAAAATGGATACAGGGTCAGGATCCAGGTTTAGATTTGACTCCTGCATATGATATAGAAGTCTGGGACGCCGCGGGATTTAAATTGTGGGATACGGCTACCAGGGACGACCCTGGGGCGGTAAGCCTGTTATCTACCTGGAGATTAATGATCAAATCATCAAAACACTTGAGATTGCGCAAAGATTTAGCGGAACCACGAAAAAAGCAGGAGGACAGTAATATTCCCTATTTGGAGACTGGTGCAGGGCCATCAGCAACAGCCGATAATCCCTTTGATCCGGGGCAAGCAGACCGTGACTGAACTTTGATTTATTTTCATCTGCGGAGGCACGGTGACCTTAACCAGCTACAAACTTTCCCTGAAATTTGTTCGCAGGAGGCTGGAGACTCGAAAACCTGTAAAGAAAGTACTAACTGCACCACAGGCTGTGGGGGCCCACTGCCCTGGGCCGAGGGTGGGGGGGAGGCCGCCCGCCGCCACTGCTGCTGCTGCTTTCTGTAATGCAGGCAGTTTTTAGAAATGACAGTGGTAGTAGTTCAAGAATCAAGCCAGCTTAAATAATACAAGTTTACAACAGGCACAGCTTTTTGGCTTATCAAACGCTTATAAGGATATTGGATATCAGAAAGTTGAAACAGGCACGAACCGTATACAGCATTTATAGACAGATTGAAGGATGCGCTCGACAAGCAGGTAGACAACCAAACAGTTACAGAAGCCTTAATTTTGCAATCAGTGACAAAAAATCCTAATGACAAATGTAGAAATATATGGCGCGGTCTGAAAATCCTACAACAACAGCTGGGACCATTAACGTATCAAGCACAGCTGATGGCTGCTGCCCTGACTGTAATCTGGGACAGAAAGATGTTCTGTTAGAGACGCGGCAAGGACAGACATTTTAAACGAGACTGCCACACACAATGCCAGGATAGAGGGCCTAAAATCTGCCCTCAGTGTGGAAAGAGCAAACATTTTGCCAGTTGGTGTAGATCAAAATGGGATAAGAATGGGACAGTATTGTCAGAAAACCAGGAGCAAAGCATGGTTCGGAGGCGTGTACCAACACAGATGCCTCCACGGCAAGCAGCAGCTCTCACCTCAGAGCAAGAACCAGAGGCAGCGCCAAGATAGACGTGGCCACCACCATTGCAATAATGCTGCAGTCGTCTGCGCTTCACACAATACCATGGAACGTAAAAGGACCATTTGGGGGGTGGCTTTACTGCCTTGTAATTAGAATGATTATCAATAATTCGATTGGGAATCTTTGTTTAACCTGGGGTCATAGATGCAGGCTTTACTGGAATAATTCAAGCAAGGGGATGGACGCCATCTCCACTAGTGTTATGGACAACATCTCCACTAGTGTTATGGACAACATCTCCACTAGTATTAATACCAAAGGATAGCTGGATAGTATAATTAATTTTATTCAAAGCAGCTGTGTTCCAACCTGACTCTACAGAGCATGGCTCACAATGTTTTGGGTCCACAAGAATCCCTGAAATACATTTGGTTTAGTCCCTACAAATTCAGCATCTTATGTTGAAGTGCACATTAAGTTGGGTTTTTTTTAAAAAAAAAAAAGCGGGGGGGGGGGGGGGGGGAAGCCAGAACATCTTAAAATGTCTGTAGTGCAACCCTTTGTTGTGCACATTCCACTAATCTTAGGGAGAGAGATGTGTTAAGTGCAATGGGAATAGGCATTGGAACCATGAACAAGTGAAAAATTGGGTGCATTGCAAGAATTTAGTGGAGGAGCAAATAAATCAAGGGCATATAGTCCCAATTAATAGTCCTTGGAATATACCTGTATTTGTGATAAAAAAGAAATGTGGAAAATGGCGTGTGTTACATGACTTTTCTAGACAAACTACAAGAGGCCTTAAATAAGCAGGCAGGCAATATCACCGCTAGAGAAGTTTTGCTTAAACAATCAGCCTTAGAGAATGCAAACCCAGACTTAGTGCACTGTTAATTGCGTGATCGCCTGTTACAAAGATTGCTTGTTTTACCAGAATTGACTGATGCCAACTTTATGAGAGCAATGCAAGTAAAAGCTTGGATGCCTGTGCCTCCTGGCTTTATATCAAAGGGCAGTAGAATTACTCAGCTGATTTGTTTTCCAGCAATTGTACCCCATGCAGGAAACCACGTACGGGGAGGCAGAGGCTTTGGCTCGACCAACCAGTCTGTGATTCTATGAACATAGAAACTACAAAAATCATGAACCTGCAAAGTATGACACTCACAGAGCAACAAAGAACAATATCTACCAGAATTGAAATACTTGTTCTGTTATTATCGAGTAGACATAACCAACATTATATGGATGCATTGAGCTAGCTTTGAAATGAGTGGTCGTGTGTGTGTGTGTTTGAAGCGCTTCAAACGTTTGTAAGACTTACAAATTGTTTTTGATTAATCTTGGAAATATATCTCTGGAACCTTTCAATCTCAAATGTCCACTAAGCTGGCAAACAGGTAGATTTACCTGGGG
Organism: Phaenicophaeus curvirostris; assembly: GCF_032191515.1. NCBI lineage: Eukaryota > Metazoa > Chordata > Aves > Cuculiformes > Cuculidae > Phaenicophaeus > Phaenicophaeus curvirostris. The sequence goes on along the minus strand of NW_027206663.1, from coordinate 1,746,264 downwards.
ATCTTTGGAATGAAAGGCTTCAGAAGGAAAAATTTTAAAATACCTAGCAAAACATAAAAAAAGGAAAGAGAGAGAAAAAAAATGGGAAAAGCCCGGCCTTGCAGCTGTATGTGTGTGAGTGCCCCCCTCTTCTCCTTCCTAAGTTTTTTTTTTCTTTTTACCTATGCCAAAGTCCAGAGGCGTTAACAATGTTATCTCTCTAGGGGAATGACAATTTGTGAAAACACTCTGCATTCCAGTGTCACTCATCCGATCAGCAACTGCTGGGCCCTAGCACAGACAACCTTTAGGGATATTGAGCCAATGATAGAGGAAAATTCAAATGATTCATTACCAATTATTGAGTGGATATTTTGCCACACCAACCCCAAAAAACAATAGTAACTAGACTCAAAATGATTAAGATGATAATCACCAAAGGAAGAAAAACAAGTGTTCAGTTATTAGGCCAAGACCTGATTAACATTTATATTCCAACAACAAAGGAATATGTTAAGTGGTGCACGGCAAATAGTTTGAATTTACAGGTAGCTCTAACAGATTATCCAGGAAGTATTGATATCCACTTATCGAGTCATAAATTGTTTTCTTCTCTGTAAACATTACAAATAGAACAGAAGACTTTATGTAGAAAGCGACTGGTTGACAGCCCTACAGTATTTACTGATGGCTCAGGAAAAACAGGAAGAGCAGTACTAACGTGGAGAGAAAATGGACAGTGGACAAATAAGGTGTATATAATAGAAGGATAGGCAATAGTAGAACGAGCCCATCAGACACTAAAAAATATGTTATTAAAACAAAAAGGGGGAATGAAGGGTCAGCAGCTAAACAAGGAAGGACCATATCAGTTAATAACGTGGGGTCGAGGATATGCTTATGTTTCCACAGCTCAAGGACCCAAGTGGATGCCAGCGTGGTGTGTCCGTCCGTATCTAAGCAGAGATAGCAATTATGATGAAGGTGATGACGATACTAATATGGACAGCAATACTGCTGGGGCTATATCAACACTCATGGATGGGTCAAAGAAGCTTGAAGATGAATGATGACTGAAAGAAAAAAAAAACCAACTTGTTATAAAGGATTCTTAAGTCAGAAAGCTAGCTGAAGTCCTTAGTCAAAATCACTTTTCTTGCATTAGTATAATTCTGTGTATCTGTAGTAAGATATTTCTATGTTTAATCATGTGTCAATCATGTTTTCCGTGAAAGGTACAACAAACAATTGATGGTTTATATAGTTTATAATGTTTATAAATAAAAGAAGGGGGAAATGTGGGCATAAAGATTCCAGTATTGTGTGTATGCTGGGGCAAATGGCTGATGCCCTTGTGTACCTGCAATATCAGCAGCAAGCATGGAACAAACGGCCAATGTTCTCATGCTTGCTAGCTTGTTGAGATCTTGGAATCTTTATTAAGGCCCGTGGGTTAATAGGAAAGGAACGCACTAGGCGGAAAACATGAAGATAAGGGTGCCTTAATTGCTACATGGACCAATTCAGGCAACGGTATGGATCTCCTCCTGTTTCCATACAAAAGGGCACTCACTTTGCACAATTAATACCATTTATCACTCAGGTCCCTCGTGTTTTAACAAAAGGAAGAGGAAAAGGAGGATTAGGATCAACGGGTCAGGAAAAACAGCTATTATGGGCAATGAGAATTCAAAATCAGAAACCAAAAATTTTGGTACGAATGGTCTTGCAAGATCCAATAACCATGACCAAAAAAGGAGATGGAAAAGAAATAGAGATGTTGGTTGACACCGGAGCCAACGTCACGTCAGAAAAATCACGCTGGCCTTCTGATTGGCCTCTATCAGTATCAGATGGAACATTGACAGGAGTCAGAGGCTTTGCGGGTGAAACAAGGATGAGCCAAAAGACCGTGACTTTTGTGTTGCCCGATGGTGTATGCTGTTTCACCAGACCTTATGTGGTGGCAATCCCCATGAACCTCATGTGGAGGGATTTGTTATCACAATTAAAATGTGTTATCAGTACACCGGCAAAGGCTCCTTTTCAATAATGGCCACTGAGAAGGTGCAGGCCCAACCACCATGGAAGTATTTGGGTTGGAAGACACTTGACCGAACTGTTGTACCACAAAAGTTGACAGTACAGGTTGACATCAAAACAGTAAATGATGTGCAAAAGATGTTGGGAAATATCAATTGGGTACGATCATTGCTAGGAGTAGACAATCAGATGTTAAAACCTTTATTTAATTTATTGAAGGGCGATACAGATTTGAACGCCACACGAAAATTGACAGAAGAGGCAGAATGGGCATTAGAGCAAATTGAGAAGGCCATTGAACAGTGACAAGCACATCGAGTGGTGTTTGAACAGCCTGTGATTTACTGTTAATTAACAATGAAGTTCAGCCTGTGGGAATTATAATGCAATGGCTGGAAGACAGAGTGGAAAGTGATAAATTGGGAATTACAGAATGGTTGTTTCTTAAACATCAGATGAACAAAACAATAGTAACCAGACCTGAAGCTTTTGCCACGCTGATAATTAGAGGTAGAGAAAGAATTTCAGAGTTAAGAGGATGTGAGCCAGACAGCATTATAATTCCCATGAAAGAAGAATATTTACAGTGGTGTTTGCAAAACAGTTTAGCATTGCAAGTGGCATTGGAAAATTATACAGGACAATTAAAGACACATCATCCTAGTAGTAAGTTGATAACGTTTTTAGAGAATCAAGTTATTGAAGAGAAAACAAAATTACGCCCGGTGCCAGAAGCAAGGCCAGACTGGTTTTACAGACGGAAGTGGAAGAACGGGAAAAGCAGTAATTGTATCGTTGGAGGGAAAAGAATAGAAAAACATAACATTTTTGACACAGGCATTTTCATAAATTGTAGAGTTAAAGGCAGTGGTCGAGGCTTTTAATAAATGGCCTGTCCAACCTTTGAACGTTATCACTGATTCAATCTATATAGCAGGAATTGTGCAAAGAATGGAAAGATCATTTCTGAAAGAGGTTTCAAATTAGCAATTATTTGAGTTATTAAAACAGCTGCTACAGTTGTTGAATCAGTGAAGGGCGATGTATTTTGTATGCCATCATAGGAGTCACACCAGTTTGCCAGGGTTTTGTGCAGAAGGAATTGCTAGAGCGGACAAGTTAATGCAACCTGGTTTTTTTAGCATCGCAACCAACACCTGATTTGTGGCAGCAGGCATGAATTTCTCATGACTTTTTTCATCAGTCAGCAAAAGTATTAAGGAGATAGTTCAATTTACCTATCGCAGAGGCAAAAGCAATTGTGCAAGCCTGTCCGGATTGTCAATAAGTTACCAAAGGTCCGTTGTTCGCGGTCCCACGAGGATTAAAATCATTACAGTTGTGGCAAACTGATGTGACTCACATTGCAGAGTTTGGAAGACTGAAATATGTACATGTTTCTATAGACACATACTCAATGGCAGTTGTATTGACCGCGTTATCAGGGGAAACATCACGCCATGTACAGACACACTTTAGACAAGCTTTTGCCACTTTAGGAATTCCGCAGATAATCAAGACAGATAATGGACCAGCATATGTTTCACAGAGTACGCAAGCCTTTATAAGAAAGTGGGGTGTGTCACATAAAACAGGAATCCCAAATTCCCCCACTGGCCACGCCATTATTGAATGTACCCATCAAGTGGTAAAAACATTGTTGGCAAAACAAAAAAGGGAAGAATCAGGAGAGACACCGCAAAACAGATTGATAAAGGTGCAATATGTGATGAATTTTTTGCGATTAGCAGGAGATGATCAAATTGTGCCGATGTTGAAGCATATGCAAACCATGTCCTCAAAAATAGAGCAAGTACAAGACAATGTGAAAGTGCTGTTGAAAAACAGAGAAGGGCAATGGACGGGTCCGTATAAGCTATTAACATGGGAGCGAGGCTATGCTTGTGTTTTAATAGATACAGGACCACTTTGGGCACCAGCGAGGTGGATCAAGCCTGCATTGCCACGTGACGACTGTGAAGCCCCAGCTACGATAGCAGCCGACAAGAATGAGGAGGATGTTAACATTGTGGATGCTCTTAATCCTATGGGTGGTAGTTAAAGGAGGTCCCTGGGTGATCAATTCTTGAAAGAATGTGTGGATAAGATTTGCGAACGTGACAGGTCAAGACTCATTTTGTCTATCTTTAGCCACTCCAGGAGACCCATTTAGATCGTGTCTGATAGGATTACCATTAACACAAAGAGACTATTTGAGTTTTAAGCTTTTCGTGAATGATAACTCGACCCTCACAGTATGTAACGCCACAGATGTCAAAAACTCAATACTAAGTTTAAAGTACACTGGCTTGGAGCCTCAAGAGTTAGGACTGTTAGGTTCACTGAAAAATGGGAGCTGCATATTTTGGTATGGACAGGAAGCCCCAGGAAGTTGGGTAGGAACTTCTAGCTACCAATTCGTTTATCCCGAAAGCAGGTGGTATAATGTATCATGATGTTGTGAAGGAGGAAAAGAGGTGACAAAGAAAATCACTTTATTGTGTAGAGGCAAAGCCTTATATAGCCTTATATTTCTCTACCCAGCAAGCAGCTACCCCAGTTAATTTCCACTTCTAAAAATCACAGAATCACAGAATCACTAGGTTGGAAAAGACCCCCAGGATCATCGAGTCCAACCATTCCTATCAAACACTAAAACATGCCCCTCAGCACCTCATCCACCCATCTTTTAAACACCCCCAGGGAAGGTGACTCAACCACCTCCCTGCCCAGCCTGTTCCAGTGCCCAATGACCCTTTCTGTGAAAAACTTTTTCCTGATGTCAAGCCTGAACCTCCCCTGGCGGAGCTTGAGGCCATTCCCTCTTGTCCTGTCCCCTGTCACTCGGGAGAAGAAACCAGCATCCTCCTCTCTACAACCTCCTTTCAGGGAGAGCAATGAGGTCTCCCCTCAGCCTCCTCTTCTCCAAGCTAAACAACCCCAGCTCTCTCAACTGCTCCTCATAAAACTTGTTCTCCAGCCCCTTCACCAGCTTCATTGCTCTTCTCTGGACACACTCCAGGACCTCAACGTCTTTCTTGTGGTGAGGGGCCCAGAAGTGAACACAGGATTCAAGGAGCAGTCTCACCAGTGCCGAGTACAGGGGGAGAATGACTTCCCTAGAACTGCCGGTCAGGCCGTTTCTGATACAAGCCAAGATGCCATTGGCCTTCTTGGCCACCTGGGCACACTGCTGGTTCATGTTCAGTTGGCTGACAACAAACACCCCCAGGTCTTTCTCATCCAGGCAGCTCTCCAGCCAGACTTCTCCTAGTCTGTAGCACTGCATAGGGTTGTTGTGTCCCAAGTGCCGGACTCGGCACTTGGCCTTTTTGAAGCTCATCCCATTGATCTCAGCCCAGTGGTCCAGCGTGTTCAGATCCCTTTGCAGAGCCTCCTGACCCTCCAGCAGATCGACACTTCCCCTGGGTTTAGTGTCATCTACAAACTTGCTAAGGGTGCACTCAGTCTCCTCATCCAGGTCATTGATAAAGATATTGAACAGAACTGGACCCAGCACCAAGCCCTGGGAAACACCACTTGTGACCAGCCTCCAGCTGGATTTCACTCCAATTATCACCACACTTTGGGCCCGGATATCCAGCCAGTTTTTTACCCAGCAGAAGGTGTGCCTGTCCAGGCCAATGGCTGCCAGTTTCTCAAGCAGAATTCTGTGAGAAACAATGTCAAAGGCTTTAATGAAGTCCAGGTACACTACATCCACAGCCTTTCCCTCATCCATCAAGCGGGTCACCTCGTTATGGAAGAAGATCAGGTTAATTTGGCAGGACCTGCCTTTCATAAACCCATGATGAATGGGCCTGATCACCTGGTTGTCCTGTGTATGCTGTGTGATAGCACTCAAGATGACCAGCTGCAAGACCTTCCCTTGCACTGAGGTCAGACTGACAGGTCTGTAGTTCCCTGGATCCTCTCTTCATGCCTTCCTGTAAATGGGTGTAACATCTGCCAGCCTCCTGTCCAATTGAACTTCCCCAGTCATCCAGGACTGCTGGTAGATGATGGAGAGTGGTTTGGTGAGCACCTCCGCCAGCTCCCTTAATACCCTTGAGTGGATCCCATACAGCCCCATAGACTTGTGAATATCTAATTTGCCGAGCAGGTCTCTAACCATTTCCCCTTATATCAAGGGAGCTTTGTTCTGCTCTTCCTCCCTGTCTACTAGCTCATGAGCTTGAGTATCCAGGGAACATCTCACCTTACTATTAAAAACTGTGGTAAAGATGGCATAAAGTACCTCATCCTTATCCTCATCCTTTGTCATTATTGTTCCCCGTGTCCAATAAAGGATGGAGATTTTCTTTGGTCCTTCTTTTGTTATTGATTTATTTGTAGAAGGATTTTTTTGTTATCTTTCACAGAATGGGCCAAACTAAGTTCTAATCGGTCTTTAGCCCTTCTGATTTTATCTCTACATGATCTCACTTCATCTTCATGAGTTTCCCTCCCCTTCTTCCAAAGTTCATATATTTTCCTCTTTTTCCTGATTTCCATCCAGATCTCTCTGCTCAGCCAGGCTGGTTTTGTCCCCCGACGGCTCATTTTCCAGCACACAAGGACAGCCTGGTCTTCTGCCACCAGGAATTATTTCTTGAAGAGCATCCAACCCTCATGAGCTCCTTTGCCCTTAAGGACTATTTCCCATGGTACTTGATCGAGCAGCCTTCTGAACAGACCAAGGTCTGCCTTCCAGAAGTCCAAGGTGGCCATTCTACTGACCCCCCGCCTTGCTTCTCCTAGAACTGAGAATTCTATCATCTCGTGGTTGCTATGTCCCAGTCATCCACCAACTGTCTCCTACAAGCTCTTCTCTGTTAACAAACAGCAGGTCCAGGAAGGGCACCTTCTCTAGTTGGCTCACTCACCAATTGTGTCAGGAAGTTGTCTTCCACGCACTCCAGGAACCTCTTAGACTGTTTCCTCTCTGCTGTATTATACTTCCAGTAGACATCTGGTAAGTTGAAGTCTCCCACAAGGACAAGAGCTAGCGATTGTGAGACTTCTCCCAGTTGCTTATAGAATAACTCATCAGCCTCCTCATCCTGGCTGGGTGGTCTATAGCAGACTCCCACCATGAAATCTGCCTTATTAGGTGCACCTCTGATTTTCATCCGTAGACATTCAACCCTATCATCACCACCAGTTAGTTCGAGGCTGTCGAAACTCTCTCTAACATAGAGGACTACCCCACTGCCCCCCCTTCCTAACTAATCCCGCCTGAAGTCTGTAGCCTTCCATAGCAGCACTCCAGTTATGTGTCATCCCACCATGTTTCTGTGAGAGTAATTATATCATAGTCCTCCTGCCTTACAATAACTTCTAGCTCCTCTTGTTTGTTGTCCATGCTGTGTGCGTTGATGCAGATGTACTTCAGTGAGCAGATCCCGATACCCTCCTAAGGGGAACAGTCTTATCTCCTAAGCAACTACTCACTGAATTATCCAACCCTTCTCTGGAGCTATTTGAAGTGCTATTCCTCACTTCCTGTGAGGTGGTAGACCAAGGGTCCTTGCCAGCACACCATCCCTCAGAAACTGGAGTGCCATTCCCAGGCTTTATTCAATCAAGCCTGGTTGTTTCCCCCTCCCACTTCACATCTAGTTTAAAGCTCTATTAATGAGCCCTGCTACCTTCTTGGTGAGTATCCTTTTGCCCCTAAGGGACAAGTGTACCCCATCCTTCGATAGCAAACCTGGTGATTTGCCCATCAACCCATCATCAAAGAACCCAAAGTTTTGCTCCTCACACCAGGTTCAGAGCCAGTTATTTATTTCCCAGCACTTCCTAATTTTTCCCTCGTCATTGCCAGTAATAGGAATGACAAGAGAGAAAATAACTTGTGCCCCCAAACCCTTCACCATACTTCCCAGGGTCCTAAAATCCCTTTTAATTACTCTTAAATTTTTTGTTGGGATTTTGTTGCTACCTAATTGGAAGATCAGCAATGGATAATAACCTGTGGGCCTGAGCAGCATCGGTAGTTTTCTCACTACATCTTTAACCGAGGCCCTAGGAAGGCAGCAAACTTCACTGTGTAATGGGTCTGGCTTGCAGATCAGGCCTTCTGTTCCCTTTAGAATGTATTCCCTTATGACAATAACCCACCATTTCTTCTTATCAGAGGCCATTTTAATGGAAGGCTTGTGTCTTAACCTAGGGAGCATTTCTAGGCTGCAGGACCCACCTCATAGAGGTTTGATTCCACTTCCAGAGCTTCATATCTATTGCTCAAGGGAACCTGAGAGGCTGCAGTTAGCACAGGGCAGACATGCCTGCTGCATCAGGCAGGAACCTGCTGCCACTCCCTTGCATCTCCTAAATTTCTCTCCTTGGCTGAATGGAAAGAGGATAGGGAGTCCTCTGTCATACAGCCCGCCTGTTGAGTATGAGACAGGGAGCATAGGGTGTTATTCCAATGGTCAATCTCCCTCTCACACTTTCTGATGGTCCTCAGCGTGCTCACATCTTCCCTGAACTCTGTCACCAGTTTGAAGGAGTTCCTCCACCCGAGCGCAACTCCCACAAGTTAACTCCCCACTAGTGTCTGATACTGAAGCCTGCAATCTTGGTGGCAGCATTCACCCACTGGGGCTCTGTCTGCAAGGCTGCATCTGTCACAGCTGGTATGAAGCTTGGAGCGGCCCTATTTTTCTGCCGAGTGGCCATCGTGGTTCTCTGGTCCTTCTGGCCAAGCTCCACTGCCATCCCTGCTTGTCCTGCCTGTGCAAACTGCCACACAAACTGCCGCACCATGCTTTTCTGCCGTGCCACGCACCCGTTTGCCTGCTCCGGTCGCTGGCGTTCCCTGGGGGCCATTTAAATCTCCTGCAGTTGCTTCCGCGACCGTCCTGCCCCCTTCCTCCGCAGCGTCAGCCTCCACCTAGGAACTGCCGCTTCCGGGAGTCAGGAGCCACCTATCCCTACTTCCTCCAGGGTTCTCGGGCTTCCCCTGCTCTGACAACTACCCCTTTGCCTCGATCTAGTGCCCGGCTGCAGTACTTACCGTGTCTGCCACTGATCCATGCCAATTGAGCCATTCTTTACTGGCTACGGGGAGAATGTTGCTACCAAGGATGAAGAAAAGGACACTCACAAGTCTATGGGGGCCAGATAGGATCCATCCAAGAGTATTGAGGGAGCTGGCAGAGGAACTTGTCAAGCCACTCTCCATTTTTTATCAGCAGTCCTGGTCAACAGGGGAGGTCCCAGATGAATGGAGACTTGCCAATGTGACACACATCTACGAGAAGGGATGGAAGGAGGATTCGGGAAACTACAGGCCTGTCAGCTGAACTTTGGTACCGGGAAGACTATGGAGCAGATTATCTTGAGTGAGCTCACCAGGTATTTGCAGGTCAATCAGAGGATCAGGCCCAGCCAGCATGGGTTTATGAAAGGCAGGTCCTGCTTGACCAACCTGATCTCCTTCTATGACCAGATGACCCACCTAGTGGATGAGGGAAAGGCTGTGGATGTTATTTTCCTGGATTTCAGTAAAGCCTTTGACACAGTCTCCCACAGCATTCTCCTAGAGAAGTTGGCGCCTCATGGCTTAGACAGGTGGACTTTTTGCTGGATAAAAAAACTAGATGTCTGAGCCCAGAGAGTTGTGGTAAATGGAATTAAATCCAGTTGGCAGCCAGTCACAAGTGGTGTTCCCCAGGGCTCAGTGTTGGGGCCAGTCTTATTTAATAACTTTATCAATGATCTGGATGAGGGAATCAAATTCTCCCTCAGTAAGTTTGCAGATGACACCAAGTTGGTGGGAGTGTCAATCTGCTCAAGGGCAGGAAGGCTCTGCGGAGTGATCTGGACAGGCTGGATTGATGGGCCGAGGCAAATTGCACGAGGTTCAACAAGGCCAAATGCCAGGTCCTGCACTTGGGTCACAACAACCCCATGCAATGTTACAGGCTTAGAGAAGAGTGGCTATTATTCTATGATTCTATGAGTAGTTGGAATGCTATTAAAGATGACATTAAGTGGCCAAGATCTCCATTAAGTGGAGATATGCCATTTATGTTCTCTTCTAATGAAGGACCAAAGTGGCAGTCCATGAAATGAGCAGCTGAAAATATACACATTACAGTTATTTGCTTCAGATTACATTGAGGTGAAGATTTCAGCAGAATCCTGAAGAGTTTCCCTGTTTGTAAAAACAATGAGAACTTCCATATGGTTGGACTCAATGATCCGATGGGTCTTTTCCAACCTGGTGATTCTATGATTCTATGATTCCATGCTTGTATCAGATACATTCATAGACAAACTTTTTAAAGGGACAGAAATTCTCATGCCTCAGGGTACCCAGCAGACTCTGCGTGACGAGTAGAAGGAAAATCCACCTCAGGCATGCTAGATCACATGCCTTTTTCATCAGTTTTGCACTTTCTCTGAATCTCTGGCTTGCTATTTTTGCCAAAATCAAATTATCAAATTAAGTGAACTGGAGGTCTGATCCAGGATGGCAATTCTCATGTCCCCAATTACCACAGCAGTATGTGAAAACAAAAGACATATATGTTTTTACTAGAGGAGAGGAAGGCAAGAAAGCAAGAGCCTGTGAGACAGATGCACTGTTATCATCACTACTACATCATACATCTCCTGTCATGAATTTGCCAAGTTCCATTTTAAAAGCAATTAGAATTTGGCTTTTTAGCTCTATCACTATAATTGGGAATCTGTTTATTAACTTATCCTTAGGTATTTCCTTTTAATTTACTATTTTTATAAAAATATTTTTTATCCATTTGTTCTTATTCCAAATACTTTCTAGCATTTAAGTAGATCTTAGTTCTCACCTTCAGCTATAGTATTCTCTCTCAGCTTTCTTTCTGATGGACTAAAAGTAAATCTTTTGCAGTCTTCTTCTGCACTTGAGCCCTTACTCTTCTTGCATATAATCAACCAGAATTGCTAATGGTATTTCAGATGAAGTTAGGAATAAACAAAAACATTAATTCTTCCTAATAAATAAGAAATATTTTGCTGACACATCCCAAGATCACATTCACTGCTTTACTAGCATCTCATTCTCTATCTTTATGTAGTCATCCTTTAAACATTATCTCCCAGTTTATAGCAAAAATTCTTGTTATTATTCCTTAAGTGGAATGACTTCGCACTTTGCACCAATTAATTTTGTTGCATTTAATCATTACCTGACTTCTTTTTATATCAAAGTCATTAATAGAATCATTGAGATTTGTCTCAAGTGAGGAACTTTACTACTAACTCCCCCTTCAATGTTACTCTTCTCTTCCTCTTTTAACCAGTGTCACAAACTCCTAAGCGCTTCTATACAAACCTATCTAGCAAATTATTTCTGTCAAGAAAATTAGTTATAGTTAGAAAGAAAATTATATAGCAAGTTTGGTTTGATCTACATCTAGTGAATCCACACTATTTTATCCCATTTCATTTGCTCCCCACATCTCGCTTCCTTCTGGTTTTTTCTATGTCTTTACGTTCTATTAAGCTTAGGCTAGACTGGTATCACAGCAATGGAGGCTTCAGAGGTCTGTACAGCCTAAGTACCTGTGCAGAGGCAAGATCAGGTACAACTAACATTATATTTGACAGATGTTTGTCCAACCTACTCTCGAAAACTAACATGGCTGTGAAAATCTTCAATTAATCACATACAGTGTTACACTCCAGTTAGAAGTATCTCCTACTATTTGATTCAAGCCCTCTCTGCAAGAAAAGATGATGGGTTTTTCTTGCTCTTTTTCCACATAGAACAAAACTGTTGATTACCTTCCTTTTTTATAATAGCCTTGCTATATGGATAGACTGTGGCTGTTTCACAGTCATCTTTCTTGCACTTCAAACAAGCTCAGTTCTGTGGTGATGAAGGAGACACAGACCTTGCAGTTTTCTCTAACTATATTCTTTTAATCAGCATGACATAGATAAGTCACATTAGGAAAGTACACTGGCTTCTCTCTTTCAAACTGATTTACATCACTCTTCCGTTCCTGAACTAAGAAGACAAACAGGATATATTGTTTTGTCTATTCCATACCTACACTCTCATTCCCAGCTGCATTTTTCCAGCCTGGCTTTCTCACACTATCGAGATTCTTGTTCACTTGGTCTTTTTAATAATGTTTATTCTGATAAGCTTGGTACCAGCTTCATGCTTTATCTTAGTCCCAATTAATAGCATGCCCTCCCTCCTTGCTCTCTCCTTGGGGAACTTGTCTTTTGTCTTTACACAAAGGGGGGGGGGGGCAGGGGAAGTATTGGGTACTGTAACAAGTCCATGATACCGACATTCAATACCATGTTAGTAAGAGATTAGATCTTGCAACAGGACTGAGGACAGGAGTGTTACTAATTCTGCAGGAATTTACGCTACATCATCATTGGCTTTATTACACCAGGTGTTTCAATCCCATACTGTTCATCATGCCCTGCGGTAATACTGTCCAGTGATATCTTTTCATGGGTTCCGGATTATTTATAACAGGTACTGAAAATGCAAATTACTTACAGTCGTCTGGATGTAGGGGGATTGTAAAGAAACAGTCTTTCCAAGCTATTATAAAAAGGTACCAATCAGCAGGTAACATAGTTGGATTTGGTAATCCAGGCTGTAAGGCACCCATCAGCTACATTACTGCGTTTATAGCTCTTAAATCTTGCACTAATCACCATTTCCTGGACTTTTTAGGAATGACGAATATGGGAGTATTCCATGGACTGAACAAAATATCCAGCTTCTAATTGTTCTGCTACTAAACATTGCAGTTGAACAAGTTTTTCCTCTTTAAGAGACCACTGATCAATCCAAACAGATTTCTCTGTCAATGAGCAGGGGCTTTAGATCAGTGACCTTTAGGATAAATCTGTTCCTGTAGTAGTGATAGGTACATTCCATTGCTTTAGTAAGTCTCTTCTCCATACATTTATGGATGTTGGCATTATATATTGTCGAATCCATGTTCATGAATTTTCTGGTCCTGTCACTGGAAATAGTTTGGCACTCTTCATAGGAATTTGTATCCCACCTATGCCTGAAACGGTAGTGAAAGCTGCATCAAGAGGCCACTGAAGGGGCCATTCAGTTTGAGAAATTATAGAAACATCAGCTCCAATATCCAATAATCCTGTAAATGTCTTTCCCCAAATGTTAATTGTAAGTGTAGGTTGTTTTGCTGTGACTTGCTGAGCCTGAGATACCTGGGCAGAATTAGTACTGCCAAATCGTCCCTGCTCTCGAAACTGAGGGGAATGGAAGAGGGTAACAAAATAATTTGTGCAACCTTTTGATTTATTGCTATGCACCATGGGGTTTGAAAGACAGCTAGAATTATCTGCATCTGACCTATATAGTCTGAATCAGTCATTCTCAGTAACACATATAAAGTTTGTTTTGAAATACTCAAACACCCTATAATGAGTCCTATATATCCTGTCGGTAAATGTCCACACATATTAGTTCCTACAGTTTGAAATTTATGTGCTTGTAAAAGCATTACTTCTGAGACAGTTGCCAGATCCAATCCGACACTGCCTGTTGTAGTAGCTGAAAGGTCGGAGATTAAGCATTTATCAGAGGTGGGGCATGGGTATATTGTACAGGAGCATTCAATACCCTGTTGGCTTGAGGGGCACTGGGTTGCACACCCCTCTTCCCTTTTCCCGAGAGACGTCACCCAGTTTTGTCAAGTTTAGATTTGCATTGATTACTCCAACGATATCCTTTCTGACATCAGGGACAAAGCTGTGTAGGTTTTTTATTTTTAGGCATCTGCTGCTTTTCAGGACATTCTCTGCTTATGTGTCCTTGTTTTCCACAATTAAAACATTTAACATGGTTCTGTTTAATTTGCAATTACGTTAATGCAGCAACAAAAACTGACACACTGCAAGTTTCGTACCAATGTTTTGACATCCTTTAATATATTCTCCTATGTTGGTTTCTTTTCCTTTCAATGGTAATAGCACTGTTAGACAGTGACTGTTAGCATTTTCAAAAGTTAACTCTTCATGAGCTGGGGAGTGTGTCTCTGTTTTAAGGGGGGGTCCCTGTTTTGCTCTTCAGTAAAGGGATTAGTAGGCAGTTGATGCTGTAGGTAATGTAGGAGTTAATGGTGGTGGAGGTGGGAGTTTCAACAGAGCAGGAGGGCGTATTTCTAAGGGCTGAGGAGGTAAAGGTAATGGAGATTATAAGTCTGGTTCCTCCTCTCGATTAACCAGATCAGGAACAAAAGGGTCTTCAGTCTCAGAGTCATTTGAGGCTTTTTTAAATCAATCATGTATATTTTGGCTTTCATCTCTATCTTTTTTAACAATAGCCTCTGATGGCTTGAGCTGTGCTAATGCAGAGTATAAGAATCACCATGTCACAAGAACAGACTCAGGGATTTGAGCACCTAATGATTTACATGCCTGTAAGCATTACCCTACTTGCTCTCAAAAAGTACTATCAAAAGAATCGTCTGCCGGGAATCAGTCACAATGCTCTTTTACCAGTAGTGTTAGAAAAGTTACATTTAAAGTATGATAAACACTGATCATCGATTAATAAAGAACTAGGACTGAATGTAGAAACTGCATGATTCTGTTGATTCTTAATGTATCCTAGCAACAGACCCCAAGGTACTTGTTCAAAGGACCTTATGTGATAAATAGGATCCAGGTGTGCTTAGGAAAAGTATGTACTAGCTACCCCATCCAAGTAGAACATACACCTGCAATAGCCAAAAGACCATCATAAATTTTGTAAAAGACAGAAGAATAAGTTTCAGGAGGCAAGAAAGATATACCTGAGTGGTCAAGTGGAGATAAGAGCAGATCCAGCCAAGAAAAATCGACGAGTTTGCCAAAAGAACAAAAAGTGAAAAGGACAACGCAAGGAAGACTACTTACTTCATCTGAGGAAGACTACTTACTTCATCAGGACGACCCCCAGAGGGGGCTATGCAGGCGCAGTAGAGACTGATGTCGCAATAAGGCAATGAAGCAACCTACCTATGCATATGTATTAGAGAAGGTTGTAACCTGTGGAATATACATTAGATTGCGAAACTTTTAGAGAATAAAATGCGGACGCGATGTGACGGTCCTTGGAACCAGGTCTGGGTGCGTACCCCTGGTTCCCGGGGCCTCGAAATAAAGCACCACATATAACCTCCTAGTGTGGTTATGTGTTTGTCACTCTGCTAACAGTTTTGGCGACCCAGATGGGACCTCGCGGGCATTGCTGAGGCGGCTCGCGCATTGATCTTGCTGCAGCCAGCACC
This sequence comes from Phaenicophaeus curvirostris, assembly GCF_032191515.1. Taxonomy (NCBI): domain Eukaryota; kingdom Metazoa; phylum Chordata; class Aves; order Cuculiformes; family Cuculidae; genus Phaenicophaeus; species Phaenicophaeus curvirostris. Next base: position 1,730,965 of record NW_027206663.1, on the reverse strand, counting down.
AAGTGATTCTCGGGGAGCCATCGACCGCGACCGACCTCCACTGCTCCCGACGGACCAGGGATATTGGTAAGACACGGTGCTTTATCGGGAATGGTACCATTTGGGGTCTGGTAAAGCCTGCCTGTCAGACGCGGCGAAAGCTGCGCTTGGTTGGGCTCAGGAGCTCCGACGGGAAGCCTAGGCGCCGTCCGTAAGACAGTGGCGAAAGCTCTGCAGGTTCGGCATCAGTGGTCTGGTCTGGTAATTCCGGAATTCTGGTATTTCTGGTATTCTGTGCTTTGTGTAATTAAATTGTTTGTCCTGCTCTCAGTAATCTATACTTTCCTATCTAGTTAATCGTAATCTATACTTTCCTATCTAGCTAATCTATCTTAAGCTGTATGTGGTAATACCTCAACCAAAATGTCAATACCTAAGTCATCTCCGTTAGGATGTATTTTGAGTCACTGGAAGGAGGGAGGATTTGGGCAGGATATGCAAAAAGGAAAGTTGATTGAATATTGTAATGTCTGGTGGACACAATATGAATTAGAAGACCAGGTCCGTTGGCCAGAAAATGGGACTTTAGATTATAATACGATTTTGCAACTAATGTTGTTTTGTAGACGAGAGGGAAAATGGGATGAAGTACCATATGTAGAACTGTTCTTTATTTTAAGACGGAATGATGAATGGAAAAGAGCATGCGGACTAATGGTCGTTAGTGTAAAATCAAATGGGCAATGTGATGGTTGTATGGTTGAGAAAAAGTGCATAAAATTTTTAGCAGTAGAAAATGCCTCACGACATCAGCAAGATGATGATTTTGATTTATTGATAACCCCCTCAGCCCCATCAACATTGTCTGACCCCAGAGAGGGGGGATCGGGTAATGATGGGAAGAACAGAGACGGAGGGATAGAAAATGTGAATATGAGGAGGAGCAAGATTATCCGGGTACTCCGATCTCTCATCGAATGTGGCAAAGAGAAATCCAGGGGAGGGAGGCTGGACATCAGCCATCTACGGTATTAGTAGCGCCGCTACATCAGGGGGTCGGAGCAGAGGGTCCGGTATATGTTAAAGTGCCTTTTACGCCGGGAGATTTGATGCTTTAGAAACAGTCTGCTGGAGTTTATCGAGAAAACCCAGACAAGGTAGCAAGGGTAGTAAAAATGATTCTAAAGACTCAGAATCCTGATTGGGATGATATTCAGGTGTTATTGGACACTGATAGATTCCACAGAAAAGGAGATGGTGTTGAGAATCTGGAACGAGTGCAGAGAAGAGCAACAAAGCTGGTGAAGGGGCTGGAGAACAGACCTTATGAGGAGCGGCTGAGAGAGCTGGGGTTGTTTAGCCTGGAGAAGAGGAGGCTGAGGGGTGACCTCATTGCTCTCTACAACTACCTGAAAGGACATTGTAGAGAGGAGGGTGCTGGCCTCTTCTTCCAAGTGACAGGGGACAGGACAAGAGGGAATGGCCTCAAGCTCCACCAGGGGAGGTTTAGGCTAGACGTTAGGAAAAAATTCTTTACAGAAAGGGTCATTGGGCACTGGAACAGGCTGCCCAGGGAGGTGGTTGAGTCACCTTCCCTGGAGGTGTTTAAGGCACGGGTGGATGAGGTGCTGAGGGATATGGTTTAGTGTTTGATGGGAATGGTTGGACTCGATGATCCGGTGGGTCTCTTCCAACCTGGTTATTCTGTGATTCTGTGATTCTGTGAGAACTGCCCGTGAGCGGGTCAGGGAAGATATTAGACAGGGTGTTGTCACTGGGACGGTTGATCAGAATTTTCCTCTTGAAGATCCCGTGTGGGATTATAATACTATGGGAGGAATGAGGAATTTGAGAAGGTACCAGGAATGGGTAGTTGTTGGAGTACAGAACGCTATGCCCAAAACAATTAATTAGTCAAAGTTGTATAGTGTTAGACAGAAGAAGATGGAGTCTCCCTCTGCATTTTTAGAGCAATTGAAAGAAGTGGCTAGGAAATTCATGGACCTGGACGTGGAGACAGAACAAGCTAAAGCCCAGTTAGCTCTGATTTTCTTAGGACAGTCGCAAGATGACATTAGAAAGAAGTTGCAAAAATTAGAGGGCGCGGAGTTGCGAGACTTGGGCAGATTGTTAGAAATAGCTTAGAAAGTCTATAACAATTGTGAAAGAGATAGTGCACAAAGGCAGCAGCGGCACCTGCTGGCGGTGATGCAAGGTAGAGGTCAGAATGAATTTGGAAACCGAGGTAGGGGAAGAGGAACCGTGCGTGGACGGGGAAGAGGATTTGGGCTCAATTATCCGGCCAGATTAGGGATCAACCAGTGCGCGTATTGCAAGCAGGAGGAACACTGGAAAAATGAATGTCCACAAAGAATAAGACAGACAGGGAGTTCATTTGGAAATGCTGAGGCAGCAAAAGCGATGGTTCTGGGAAATTACGGAAACCAAAGCTGACTAGATCTAGATAGCAGTGAACCTCTAGTGAAAATAAGACTAGGAGGGGAAGAGGTGCAATTTTTGGTGGATACTGGTGCAACATATTCAGTTTTAAATGACTTGTATGGAAAAATAGGAAATAAAACTACTACAATAGTGGGAGCCACAGGGAAAGAGGAAATACAACCATTCATGCGACCCTTAGAATTACGATTTGGGGGAAAGGAATTAACACATGAATTCTTATATGTACCCGACTGCCCGGTTCCTCTTCTGGGACGGGACTTGTTATCTAAACTAGATGCAAAAATTAGCTTTGAAAATGGAGAATTGATTATGCAAGTCCCAGAATCAAATGTAGGAAAGATCTTAGTAGTAAAGGAGAATCCCAAACCCCAAAAACCTAAGAAGGTAGAAGAGGCAGTAATCCCTACAGTTTGGGAAACAAGTATTCCGGGAAAATCAAAAACTGCTCAACCGGTAATAGTGGAGTTAAAAGAGGGAGCAAAGCCAGTACGAATAAAACAGTATCCCATAAAAATGGAAGCCCGATACGGAATAGTAGAAATCATCGAAAAAATTTTAAAATTTGGGATATTAGAGGAATGTGAATCGGAATATAATACTCCGATCTTTCCAGTAAAGAAACCGAACGGGGAGTATAGGTTAGTACAAGATCTGAGGGCCATCAACAACATTACGAAAGATATACATCCAGTGGTAGGTAATCCATATACATTGTTGACATCTGTGAAGGAAAAATATAAATGGTTTACAGTAATTGATTTAAAAGATGCCTTCTTCTGCATTCCCCTTGATAAAGATAGCAGGAAACTTTTTGCTTTTGATAGTAGTACTTTTTGTAGTACTAATTGTGTTAAATGTTTTTCAGTTTCTCTATAGCCAGTGGCATACAATACTTGTTGCAGTACTTTCAAAAATGTGTTGTGCTCTTGCAAAAGTGTTTGTCTCATTGCAATACGATCCCGTAACTTTCCTGTTCAATGGGCACTACTGTTCCTATTGAAAGAATGTGGCCACAAAAATTTTATAAAAATGAACAAACTCACTCATCAGATCATGCACTCACCCAGAAGAAGCTCACACGGAGCATCAATCTGTGGCAATGAAGGAGACTCAGACCTCACAGTTTTCTTTAAGCATATTCTTTTAATCAGCACGACATACAGAATTCAAATTAAGAAAGTACACTCCTCTCTTTCAAGCTGACTTATACAGGTCTTCGATTTCCGAACTAAGATAACAAACAGCATATTTTATTTTGTCTATTTCACACCCACACTCTCATTCCCAGGCATTTTTTTCCAGCCTGGCTTTCTCACACACTCAAGATTCTTGTTCAGAGCACCTGGTCTTTTAATCATGTTCATTCTGATATGCTTGGTACCAGCTTCATGCTTTATCTTAGCTTCAATTAATCTTCCATATACTTGGCATTGCTCCCACACAATTCCCTCAGTCTCGCTCAATAGCATGTTTTACAAACCTTTTGCATTTCTTCTTGTTCTTTCTGGGAATTTCTCCAGTTTAATTATATTTAAACTATTATATGTTCTGACCAATTCATTATAATTTACAGTATAATTTCTCTGCAAAATTGTAATTCTTATTTTAAGCATGAATGAAACTTAGTAACCAGTACAATGAGTACTTGTTGTGCAACATGTACATGGTATGCATGTGCCTGTACAAATAAATATACACAAGATCTGCCTGAGTCTGGTAACCAGTGTAGCCATTGTTTCACTGTATCTCAATCACATAGATGCACCTGCTGCCCATTCAAAGTATTTTTTCTCTTTCCTCTGCATATTTGAAGCCCTGGTCTTACAGACTTAGAAACTTAAGTCATTTGAATCTCTCTACAGAGTTCATTTCTACTGTTTTTGATGACTACTTCAAAAGAATTATTATTAGCACATACAAATCTACATTTTTTAAGAGTACCTAAGTTAGTTGAATACATTCATTGCATCCATGAACAGCTCAAAATTTCTACCAGTTTCTACAGTATTCAAAGCTACTAAAAATATTCAAATTACATTTCAGTCAATGTGTAACATTCCACTCCCAGTGTTCCTGCAAGAACTCATCACAGGGTAATCCAATGGTAACTGCCTGTCTGATTACAAAGTACTCTGATCTCTCTGGAAGTGACAGATCTTTGTAAACGGCTGCTGCTCTGCCACACTCATTTTGCTAGGAAAAGGGTGCTGCCTTCCCCTTGACTGATTCTTCGATAAAGCAGAAGGAAAGTACCTTACATTAAACAGTTGCAGAGGGTGCATATGCCCTGAAGGAGAGAGTTGGCTCTGTGAAAAGCTCTCAGAATGGGAGCATATGGGGATACTATGGTCTCTTCCTTTGCTTAAAATTGAATTTCTACATGAATGTCATGATTTAGCCCCACTCAGCTTGATCAGCAGCTAAACATGAGCAGTTCTGGTGGTCCAAATTCCCGCCCCTGTTGCTTTGGTGATAATCATAAATTTTAAGTGCTATCACTTCTAGAGGCAGACATTGTCTAAAAACATGCAGTTAACTTTCAGAAAATAAAGTTACTTAGACAAGGCTTTGCTGAAAAGTTAAAAAATCAATTCTACTTTAGCTCAAACCAGTACAATGGAAAACAATTTAAGATTCTGAGATAAAAATATCATCATTCTGCTGTTTTATGTTTTAGATACGCAGTTGTGTTCTGGACTCTACTCCAGTGCACACTTACATATTTATATCAAACAGTCAATTAATACAAACACATGGACATAGCTTGAAGCAGGAACTGAAAGCTAGATATTTTCTCTCAGGTGGATGAACAGCCATGTAACATTGCCTGCCCATGAATTCATTGAAACTCCATTTAAAACAACGTAGGTATTTTGATCCCATGATAATTAAAAGAGACTGGAGGAAGGTGCTGCTATGTTGGACTGTGCTCCCACAAGGATTCAAAACCAGCCTTAACTTGTTCAGTAATGTATGGGCAAAAGAACTGGAACAATGACAAGGTAACAACCATAGTGTAACTTTGCTGTGATGGGTGGATGATATACTGATAGGAGCTGATACCAAAGAAAACTGGAGGCAACGATCACCCTGCACAATTACTTGGGGCTAGCAGGATATAGAGTCCTAGAAAAAGGCTATAGTGGCAAAAGAAAAATTTTGATATTTGGGTTTTGAAGTATAAAAAGGACAGGGGCTAAATATGCTTTCGTGGTTGTGCGTGCTTATGGGGATATTTGGAAGAAATGAGGGGTATTGAACTCCCAAGGAAATAGCATGTAAGTAACTAGCTTTTTGAACGGGTTTTTTGCTTATTTCAAAGCTCTCTTGTTTTCCTGCTTGAAGTGGCATTTATAACAGGTGAGATCAGGTGGCGAAAAGCTCTCTAGGCTAAGAATCTGTCTGAATATGCAAGCAGATTTCCTGAAATGACTAGATTCTCCTGGGAAATCTATTTCTGACAGAAACAACAAATCTGCCTCAGTCTGAGCCTTTCAAGCTCACACAGGTAAATATCTCAATGTCTTCATAGATTATTGCGTCTAAGTCATGTTTGCAGCCAGTTTCCCCACAGTGAAGATCTTCCAGAAGAAGACACAGTGCAGATCTGACATCTCTAGCCAGTCTGTGAAAACCCAGTTCCTGGCACTGACCTGTTTATCAGTTTCATATCATCTATGTGGGAACTGGATGTCACAAATAAATTCCATCCCTCCCTTTCCAGTCTATACGGGAAATGTGTGCAACATTTAATGTTAATTTGAAGTAAGAAATCTCTGCCATACATAGGCTGGAACAATTTTAATTTCAGAGAGTCAGCCAGCGTAACAATGCATGAGTTAGATATAAAAAGGGATGGCTCAGTAAGCAGGCCCAGCAGGGCAGTAGCACTCTGAACTGCTACCGGGGAAAGCTGAGTGCTGGTGGGAGCACCCTCAAAACAGGCAGGTTCTGGTTATGACATGCATGGCAGAGGTGGAAGATGAATTTTTACAACAGCAATAGTAGTCAAAGAATCATAGAATAGTAGGGTTGGAAGGGACCTTAAAGATCATCTAGTTCCAAGACCCTTGCCATGGGCAGGGACATCCCACTAGATCAGGCTGCCCAAGGTCCCATCCAACCTGGCCTTGAACACCTCCAGGGATGGGGCAGCCACAACTTCCATGGGCAACCTGTTCCACTGCCTCACCACGCTCATACTGAAGAAATTCTTCCCTATATCAAGCCTAAATACGCCCCTTTCCAGTTTATACCCAGTACCCCTAGTCATATCACCACAAGCCTTTATGAATAGTTCCTCTCCAGCTTTCTCGTAGGCCCCTTTCAGATACTGGAAGGTCGCTCTAAGATCTCCTCAGAGCCTTCTCTTCTCCAGGCTGAACAACCCCAACTCTCTCAGCCTGTCCTCATATGGAAGGTGCTCCAGCCCTCTGATCATCTTTGTAGCCCTCCTCTGGACCCATTCCAACAGTTCCATATCCTTCTTATGTTGAGGATTCCAGAACAGGACACAGTACTCCAGATGAGGTCTCACAAGAGAGGAACAGAGGGGCGGGGCAGAATCACCTCCCTCGACCTGCTGGCCACGCTTCTTTTGATGCAGCCCAGGATACAGCTGGCCTTCTGGGCTGTGAGCGCACGTTGCTGGCTCATGTTGAGCTTCCCATCGACCAGCACCCCCAAGTCCTTCTCTGCAAGGCAGCTCTCAATCACGTCATCCTCCATCCTGTACTGAAACCAGGGATTGCCCTGACCCAGGTGTGGGACCTTGCACTTGGCCTGGTTGAACCTCATGAGGTTCTCAGGGGCCCACTTTTCCAGCTTGTCCAGGTCCCTCTGGATGACATCCCATCCTTCCAGTGTGGCAACTACACCACTCAGCTTGATGTCATCTACAGACTTGCTGAGGGTGCACTCAATCTCGCTGTCAATATCATTGAAGAAGATATTAAACAGCACTGGTCCCAGTATGGAGCCCTGAGGGATACCACTTGTCATGGATCTCCATCTGGACTTTGAGCCATTGACCACTACTCTTTGAATACGACCTTCCAACCAGTCATGCATTGGCATCTTTGAAATGCTTTCTGAACATTAAGTATTAATTCAGGCCTTTCTGCTCCCTTCCTCTGTGACCTCTGAAAATGAGCAAAGCAAAATGCAAACAAGGCAACAAAACCAAAGCATAAGGCAGAGACGGGGAGTTACTGCAGTGAGTTACTGCAGTGAGATCCTCCTCATCACCACAGAAAGTGCCTCTGGGGCTATCTTGGCACATTCAGTGGCAGCAAGATATATATGGAAGTCTTTTGAGCAAAGGGAGCGGCCACTTAGATAAATTTGGCAGGCTTCCTTGTAGCCCTGGGAAGGTCTATGGTTCCAGCAGCAATTCCTCTCACCCTATGGAGAAACCTATTACTGCCTTCAGAATTAAACATTAAATGCTAAAAAACATAAATGATACACCATGGAAATCAGCCTGACCCAAAACACTCAATTGTTTTGCATCCCACAGATGTCTAGCTAAGTAGTCTAAATTGTGCACAAAGCCTGATATAATTCCGCTGGTGTCTCTAAAATTCACCAAAGTACAGGGCAAGAGATTTTTTCATAGAATCAGAGAATCGCTAGGTTGGAAAAGACCTTTGAGATCATTGAGTCCAATCATACATGTCCACTACTAAACCATATCCCTAAGCACTTAATCTACACATCTTTTAAATACCTCCAGGGATGGTGACTCCACCACCTCCTGGGCAACCTTTGCCAGTGCCCAATAACCCTTTCAGTGAAGAAGTTCTTCTTGATATCTAATCTGAACCTCCTCTGACGCAGCTTGAGGCCATTTCCTCTCATCCTATCATTTGTAACTTGGGAGAAGAGACCAACGCCCACCTCTCTACAACCTCCTTTCAGGCAGTTGTAGACAGTGATAAGGTCTCCCCTGGGCTTCCTCTTCTCTAGGCTAAACAACCCCAGTTCCCTCAGCCGCTCCTCATAAGACTTGTTCTCCAGCCCCTTCACCAGATTCGTTGCCCTTCTCTGGTCTTCCAGGACCTCAATGTCTTTCTTGTAGTGAGAGGCCCAGAAGTGAACACATGATTCGAGGTGCGACCTCACCAATGATGAGTACAAGGGCAGAATCACTTCCCTGGTCCTGCTGGCCACGCTGTTCCTGTTACAAGCCAAGATGCTATTGGCGTTCATGGCCACCTGGGCACACTGCTGGCTCATGTTCAGTTGGCTTTCAACCAACACCCCTAGGTTCTTCTCTGCCAGGCAGCTTTTCAGACACTCTTCCCCAAGCCTGTAATGCTGCATGGGGTTGTTGTGTCCCAAGAGCATGACTTGGCACTTCGCCATGTTGAACCTCATCCTGCCCATCGATCCAGCCTGCCCAGATCCCTCCATATAGCCTCCCTACCCTCAAGCAGATTGACACTTCCTCCCCGCTTAGTGTCATCTGCGAAAAGGCAAGTCAACAGGAATCGTCATCAGGGGCATTAAATTCTGCAGCTGAGTGCTACATTGAGGCAGACAGGTGGTCCCTGGAGCTAGGGAACCCCCAGGAGGGAGCAGGGGCAGGGGATTCCTGAAGTTCCGAAGTTTTGTATGCTTAGCTTACCTTAGGGCACTTAAATACTAAAAAAATAATCACTCTTACAGGAAGAGATCTTAGCTGTAAATAAGGCACCTCCTGATAATAGAATATTTAAGTAGAAGGCAGGCATGTGCATGGGGATCTTTTACTTTTTACTTTTGAAGTACCAATAAGAAAAGTGAAGTTTGCGGATGACACTAAGCTGGGTGGAAGTGTCAATCTGATGAAGGGTAGGGAGGCACTGCAAAGGGATCTGAATAGGCTGGACCACTGGGCTGAGACCAATGGCATGAGGTTTAACAAGACCAAGTGCTGGGTCCTGTACTTGGGGCACAACAACCCTATGCAGTGCTACAGACTAGGAGAAGTCTGTCTAGAAAGCTGCCTGGAGGAGAGGGACCTGGGGGTGTTGGTTCACAACTGACTGAACATGAGCCAGCAGTGTGCCCAGGTGGCCAGGAAGGCCAATGGCGTCTTGGCTTGTGTCAGAAACGGTGTGATCAGCAGGTCCAGGGAGGGTATTCTCCCTCTGTACTCGGCACTGGTGAGACCGCTCCTCGAATACTGTGTTCACTTCTGGGCCCCTCACCACAAGAAGGATGTTGAGGCTCTGGAGTGAGTCCAGAAAAGAGCAACAAAGCTGGTGAGGGGGCTGGAGAACAGGCCTTATGAGGAACGGCTGAGAGAACTGTGGTTGTTTAGCCTGGAGAAGAGGAGGCTGAGGGGAGACCTTATTGCTCTCTATAACTACCTGAAAGGAGGTTGTAGAGAGGAGGGTGCTAGCCTCTTCTCCCAAGTGACAGGGGACAGGACAAGAGGGAATGGCCTCAAGCTCCGCCAGGGGAAGTTTAGGCTGGACATTAGGAAAAAATTTTTCACAGAAAGGGTCATTGGGCACTGGAACAGGCTGGGCAGGGAGGTGGTTGAGTCACCTTCCCTGGAGGTGTTTAAAGCACGGGTGGACGAGGTGCTAAGGTGTTGACGGGAGCATCACAGAATCAAACGCAGAGATCAATATCATCAGCGAGTGTTCACTTTATTGAGCTTAGCTGTTTCTTTATAAACCCTTTTTGGTTACATAACTGGGTGCCCACGAGGGTATCTACAGTGTATTATTGGTTAAAGGTAGCTGTCCATAAGGCTATTACTAACATATTATTGGCTAAACTACTGCACATGCTAAGAAACCAAGTGACACTAAAATTAACTATGTTGATAGTTCTCTTTAATTGTTTTTCTTTCAGCTGGTACTCGTTCCCACTGAACTAGCTGCTGCATTCCTCCCAGCTGGCCCCTGTTTATCTTTTGGCTCTCTGTTTCAAGGCCTTGTTAGAGTTGTTCAGTATTAAACAATCTCACAGCATCCAGGCCTTGTTCTCTGTAGAATGTTCCCACACTAAGGGTTTAGTGTTTGATAGGAATGGTTGGACTCGAGGATCCCATGGGTCTCTTCAATTCTATGATTCTATGATCTTAGTTTTTGTTTAAATGTGTATAAATACCCTATAATCAAACTGACTGGGGGTGCTAGCTGTGTTGAATGCCTAGCATCCTTTTCTGATCAGAACTGAATAAATACTCTGTGTGTTAATTACACACCGGTAGAACCCTACTTTTGGGAAAATATTTTCATCTGCAAAGAAGTAAGTCACTTAAGAGTCAAGAGAAGTTTAAAACTGTACAGAGGAAGCTATGTCTACAAATACTGAGTATTAATTTTAGATCTAATCCTATAGAATAGTTTATTAGTATCAATCAGGATGTTTAAATCGTTTCCTATTTCCCTCTTAATGGGATTATATAATCTATCAAGATTACATTTTATCTCTTTCATTACTCACTCTGGTGATGAAGCTGTCCTCTTCTCCTACAACAAATGACCTGCAAATATCCCACAGAAATGCTTCCCTACCCTGCTGCCATAGGTCATGGAAAACGGTACTTTCATCTTTAAAAGAAAAAAAAAAAGACAAAGAAGAGGCATTGCTAATGACAATAGATCTTGCTGGCTACTGTGTATCTCACTAGGGTCAGATATATCTGTAAAAAACACTTACTGTAAATAAACCCAATAATTGGGTACTTAAGGGACGAATTTGGTGATCACAAAATCCTCTGAACAAGACCCTGACACTGAAAATGACCTTCCTGTTTGTGAAGAACATCTCACTGCTATAAATAAACTATGATATAATTGCCATCACAGAAATGTGGTGGGACAACTCACATAACTGGAGTGCTGCCATGGCTGGCTAAAAACTCTTCAGGTGGGATAGGCGAGGAGGGAGAGGTGGTGGGGTAGCCCTCTATGTTAGAGAGAGTTTTGATTACCTCGAGCTCAATGATGGTAATGATAGGGTTGAATGTCTATGGGTAGAAATTAGTGGAGCGCCCAATAAGGCAGATATGGTGGTGGGAGTGCGCTATGGACCACCCAGCCAGGAAGAAGAGGCTGATGAGATATTCTACAAGCAACTGGGGTAAGTCTCACGATCGCAAGCCCTTGATCTTGTCAGGGACTTCAAATTACCAGAGGTCTGCTGGAAATACAATACAGCAGAGAGGAAACAGGCTAGGAGGTTTCTGGAGTGCGTGGAAGACAATTTCCTGACACAAGTGGTGAGTGAACCGACTAGGGATGGCACCCCACTGGACCTGCTGTTTGTGAACAGGGAAGGCCTTGTGGGAGATGTGACGGTTTGAGGACGCCTGGGGCACAGTGATCACGAGATGATAGAATTCTCAGTTCTAAGAGAAGTAAGCAGGGGTGGCAGCAGAACGTCCACCTTGGACTTCTGGAGGGCAGACTTCGGACTGTTAAGAAGGCTGCTCGATCAAGTTCCATGGGAGACAGTCCTTAAGGGCAAAGGAGACCACAAGGGCTGGATGCTCTTCAAGAAGGAAATCCTGGTGCTGCAAGAGCAGGCCATCCCTGTGTGCTGAAAAATTCACTGATGGGGAAGAAAACCAGCCTGGCTGAGCAGAGAGAACTGGGTGGATCTCAGAAAAAAGAGGAAAGCCCCTCAGAAGGGCTAAAGCCCAACTAGCACATAGACTGGCCAACTCTGTGAGAGACAATAAAAATGATTTACAAATATATCAACAACAAAAGGAGGGCCAAGGAGAATCTCCATCCTTTATTGGACACAGAGGGAACAATAGTGACAAAGGACAGGGATAAGGCTGAGGTACTTCATGCCTTCTTTGCCTCAGTCTTTAATAGTAAGGTCAGATGTTCTCTTGGTACCCAGACTCATGAGCCAGAAGACAGGGAGGAAGGGCAGAACAAAGCTCCCATGATCCAAGAGGAAATGGTTAGGGACCAGCTCAGCCAATTAGACATTCACAAGTCTATGGGACTGGATGGGATCCACCCAAGGGTATTAAGAGAGCTGGTGGAGGTGCTCACCAAACCCCTCTCCATCATCTACATGAAGTCCTGGCTGACTGGGGAAGTCCCACTTGACTGGAGGCTGGCAGATCCATTTACAAGAAGGGATGGAGAGAGAATCCAGGGACCTCCAGGCCTGTCAGTCTGACCTCAGTGCAAGGGAAGGTCATGGAGCAGGTCATCTTGAGTGCTATCACACAGCATACACAGGACAACCAGGTGATCAGGCCCATTCATCATGGGTTTATGAAAGGCAGGTCCTGCCAAATTAACCTGTTCTCCTTCTCTGACATGGTGACCCGCTTGATGGATGTGAGAAAGGTTGTGAACGTAGTAGTGTACCTGGACTTCATTAAAGACTTTGACATTGTTTCTCACAGTATCCTACTTGAAAAAATGGCTGCCATTGGCCTGGACAGGCACACCCTCTGCTGGGTAAAAAAAATGGCTGGATATCCGGGCCCAAAGAGTGGTGGTAAATGGAGTGAAATCCAGCTGGAGGCTGGTCACGAGTGGTGTTCCCCAGGGCTCAGTGCTGGGTCCAGTTCTGTTCAATATCTTTATCAATGACCTTGATGAGGGGATCAAGTGCACCCTTAGCAAGTTTGCAGATTACACTAAGCTGGGAGGAAGTGTCGATCTGCTGGAGGGTAGGGAGGCTCTACAGAGGGATCTGAACAGGCTGGATCAATGGGATGAGGCCAATGGGATGAGGTTCAACAAGGTCATTTGCCAAGTCGTGCACTTGGGACACAACAACCCTGTGCAGTACTACAGGTTTGGGGAAGAGTGGCTGGAAAGCTGCCTGGCAGAGAAGGACCTGGTTGTGTTGGTCGACAGCTGACTGAATATGAGCCAGCAGTGTGCCCAGGTGGCCATGAAGGCCAACTGCATCCTGGCTTGTATCTGAAATTATGTGGCCAGCAGGGCCAGGAAAGTGATTGTGCCCTCTGTACTCAGCACTGGTGAGGCCACACCTCGAATCCTGTGTTCACTTCTGGGCCTCTCACTACAAGAAAGACATTGAGGTCCTGGAGCATGTCCAGAGAAGAGCAACGAATCTGGTGAAGGGGCTGGAGAACAGGTCTTATGAGGAGTGGCTGAGAGAACTGGGATTGTTTAGCCTGGAGAAGAGGAGGCTGTGGGGAGACTTTATCACTGTCTACAAATCCCTGCAAGGACATTGTAGCAAGGTGTGTGTTGGTCTCTTCTCCCAAGTTACAAGTGATAGGATGAGAGGAAACGGCCTCAAGCCGTGTCAGGGGAGGTTCAGATTAGATATCAGGAAGAACTTCTTACTGAAAAGGTTCTCAAGCACTGGCACAGGCTGCCCAGGAGGTGGTGGAGTCACCATCCCTGCAGGTATTTAAAAGATGTGTAGATGAGGTGCTTAGGGATTTGGTTTAGTAGTGGACAGGTATGATTGGACTCAATGATCTCAAAGGTCTTTTCCAACCTAGCGATTCTATGATTCTATGGTTTTATCATAACGATTGTCCAGTAACCTAGCAGTATATTTAATCAAAAGCTATCTCACTATCTTGGTAAACACAAAGATGTTTTCATTTCTTGGTGACACATGAAAACTATGCAATTTATTTTTTGATGCTACGTAATAGTAATTTAATTCTTAATTCTTTTTATATCCCTTTGGAATCCTTGTTGATTTGAGATACTATGTGCAACATATCCTGGTTTACTAAAGTAATCCAGTCTTTAATGCTTATTTTTTCTATCCTGTACAAGGCAACTTGGCAAGTTCTAGGTCTGTTAGATAATGCTGGGTTAGTACTATATCCTTCAATGTAGTGCCCCAGCCTTTCCACTCAAAAGTGGAATTTCTTTATTAAAGTCATATCAAATTCCTTTGACATTCAGATGTCTTTGTGTTACTGTATGAAACTTATTTTTTGTGGTTGGGTGCCTATCTGGAAATGCAGGGCATACCTTGTATGTCTTGAGTCAAATAAGCTAGCGATGCTGCCATCAAGCAGTCTTACTTTCTCATTGTTCCCTCTGCAACATTTTCTTTGTCCTGGCACAAGTACTTTCCCAGCCACAAAGTGAAGCACTTGGCAAAGCTAGCACAGGTAAAAAGAAATGTTAGTTCACTGACTGATATGGTTCACTACTGCATGAAAATCGGTGCTAGGACAGACAAGGGGCTGATGGCAGCAGTGAATTAGGAGAGCAGGACAACTTTGCTCTGGCAGTGCTAGCTTATGCCAACTTAAACCATCTACCTTAGTTTCAGTTAGTTTATTTCTGGAGTCATAAACTACTCTTAAGTAAAACTTTGTCAAGAAAATTAACCAGAAAATTATTGGAGCTTTGACCTATTGCTTAGTATCAATGATTCTGCAATTCTTGGAAAACTGTGGAGAAAACTAGATGCATTTGTTTCATTTATTAAAAGGACACAACATCCCTCTTGCCTTACACCACTGATTTGTGTTGTAATATCTCCATCTCTTAATGTAAAATGTTTGTCCTTGTATTTGTTCATCTTTATTTCACATTCTGTTTTAATTAGATGCCCTCCTCATTTTTTATAGCTTACACAATTTTATTTGCAAAACACAGTGATCCTTGTAAGTACTTGCTATTTCCAAATACATGTCCATCTTTCCTATATATACCTAAGTCTCACAGAAAACTTCACTCAAAACAGTTTTTAAGATTTCATCCTCTTCTTCAGTATTTCAGAAAGGCAGTTTTCAATTCACTCTGTCCATATGCATTTTCATTTTGAGGAAGCATTTTCTTTCAAAAAAATTAAGGGATTTAAAATATCAAATAATTATTGTAAGAGGTCATGGGAAGAGAGATCAACAGCTACCTATTTTTTGAGGCTATTACTACTCATTTGCTTATATCACTTGGCTGGGAAGCATGAGTAGCTAGCACCCCTGATTACAAGGAAGCTTATCTCTACTGTAGCACAGCATGTGTGAGGGTACCTTAGGCATGTCCAGGTTTGATAATCCATACTGTTGATTCCAACAGCCAGTATATTCTTCTCTACGCTGGTCCTTCAGCTATATGCATTTAGCCCTAAGATTTCCAGGAACAGACATGAGGCTCTTTGTGCTTCACCAGCTAGATCTGGTTTTTAATATGCTGTTGGAAAACTTGTCTCTTCTTCCTGTATCTCTTAGTGGAAGTGATTTCAGGTCATCTATATATTTTAGCCGAAAGCCAATAGCTTCTTATTTCCTGTGTGAGACCTCCACTGTGAGATGCCACACTGGCTGGTCCTTGCTGCATCTTTACAGCTTAGCTATGAATGTTGAACAGATTGAAAACTATCTGCTACTTCAGATGCTCTTCTGGTAAACAGATTTGGTAGTTGAGATCATTGGATTGTGGCAGGTGAACTATGACATAAATGCCCTAGCTAGATTGGACTTAAGAGTGTTGTGCTCTTATCTCCTTGGACTATCCTGACTGGCCTACAGTTACCCACTGCATGAGATGGTTCCCAGGATCCTCTCTCTTGAATAGGATTGCATTTGGGATGCTATAAGTGCATTAAATCTAGGCTTCTGGCAGACCAGAGACTTGCTCTAAACTAGCCAATCCCTCTGACACTGAAGATGATGACAATGTGGACTCTGGTGGACTGGCAATGAGGGTCTTTCCCTTATGTCCTTGGTTTCCTCAGTGTCAGTTACCTATGATACCTTGTCACAAAATCACAGGGTTTTAGACTGTCAGAAATTCAAGTTCAGCTCTTTGCTGAATATCTCATACAACTTATCATAGAACTGTCAGGTAAGCTGAGTTTTTGTCTTCTTTGTAGACATAATACAGCCTTTAGTTTCTTGAACTTGATATTTGTCAGTTTATGTGAAAACCCCCAGCTTCAACCCAGTACCTTCATATTATTGCCTGGGAGGTTTCCCAGCAGTACAGACCTATATCTAGGCACAGTCCAGAGAAACATTAATCACACCTCAGGTCTTATAGGTTGTACTGTTTTGTGCCAGCACTATAGCTCCTTACAGACACAGATTAAAAATAACTGCTTTGTGGGCTGCTATGCACAGCCTTTCATAGAGTCCTCTGGAAGATGTGGCCTGCAGCTGTGAAGAAGAGGTAAGAACACGAGAACTTGGAATGCTAGCAGCCCACAAGGCCTGCAGAGTTATTCTTGGAGGACTATTATAGACAAAGTGTCAAATTTACTGAGGGACACTGTATGGATCTGGCTTTGATGGAGTTAACTTTCCCCGTAGCAGCCCTCACAGTGCTTTGTATTGGTAGTCAGAAAGGTGTTGGTAACGCACCAGTGTTTTGGCTATTGCTGAGCAGTGATGGCACAGCATTAGGCTGCCTCTCCAACCCTAGTCCCCAAAGATCAGCAGGCTGGGGGTGGGCAAGAGGTTGGGAGGGATATAGCCAGGACAGCTGACCCAAACTGACCAAAGGGATATTCCATACCATATGATGTTTTGCTCAGCAATAAAAGCTGAGAGAAAGGAAGGGAGGGCATTCATTGAGGTGCTTCCAAAGCAACTGCTATGCTTCCTGAGGCCCTGCTTCCCAGAAAGTGGCTGGACATCACATGCTAATGGGATGTACAGAATAATTTTTCTTTGTTTTCCTTTGATTCTGCTCTTGATTTTCTTTCTTAAACTGCCTTTATCTCAGCCCATGTGTTTTTCATCTTAATTTCTCCCTCCTTTCCTGCTGAGGAGGAGGAGTGAGAGAGCAGCTTGGTGGGCACCTGGCAGCCAGCCAAGGTCAACCCACCACAACCACACAAGTCATGAGCAGAGCAACAGAAAAGAAGTGTGTGCTAGCTTCTTCTCACTGTCTAGGTTGCTTCAGCCAAGGACTCATTTAATTCCCCTCGGAATAGTGTACTTAGTACCTTAATAAGAAACTCTCACAAGTATTATAGATGTCACACTGAGTGACACACTCAAGGCCTCATAGGAAATTATTGGCAGACACTGGGATATTCCTCCAAATCAGGATCAGTTCATCAGATCTTCCCTTAGGTACCCATTTTACACCTTTTCTTTGTGATCTACTTAACTGGCAGAATGCCTTCCAATAACTTGGTGAGTGAGAGAACTACTGAGATAGATACCTCCTTCCACTACACTGCCAGCTCCTGCTGTGATAGTACAAGCATCAACAAATGTCATATCAGCTAAAACGTTGTAGATTGTCTATACTAGAGTGTAACCGAATCAGAGGTTATCAATGTCTGGAAATCTTAGTCTAAAAGGCAAGTAAAGATATCTTTAACAGGATTTCTGTAGGAGCATGATAAAATTTAGACTAGACATAAGGAGGAATTTCTTCACCATGAGAGTGATGAGACACTGGAACAGGTTGTCCAGGGGAGTTATGCATGCCCCATCCCTGGAGGTGTTCAAGGCTAGGTTGGATGGGGCCTTGGGCAGCCTGATCTAGTGGGAGGTATCCCTGCCCATGGCAGGGAGGTTGGAACTAGATGATCTTTAAGGTCCTTTCCAACCCAAACTATTCTATGATTCTGTGGGAAACCTCAGCTGCTCCGAGGAGTTAATGTGTGTGAATTTAAACGTTGGCCTTGAATAGATGCCCATGTATCCTTGGAGAAGCTGGAAGGCGGCAAGAAGAGCCGAGTAAACAAGATTAGGAAGCTGCCAGGCCACAGGTGGAATCACCCAATTATGAAGTTACAACTGAGAAGGAGTCATCCAATTATGAACTGTCGGTCTTCAGCTAAACCAATTGTGCATGGACATGCAGCTCGGGAAGGGATATAAAAGGTCTTGTAAAATCAATAAAGATGGTCTTTTGGCCCACAACTTCTACGTGTCGTGGATTGCCCCAACTGCGACATCTGGCGACCCTCGACGTGATCGCAGCACTTGGACCGTAGACGGTGGACCGGAGAGCTGTGAAGAATTGGACAACGGATCCGCAGAGCCATAAGAGTACCCAGAGAAGGTGAGCGGTGGAGGAGTGCGGCTCCAGAGCTGCAAGCTGAGCGGCAAAGGAAGAAAGTTTCCAACGCTGCCGGCTGACTGGTGTGGGAGAAAGTCTCCAGAGCTGTTCGCAGAAGAAAGCACCTGGATTGAGGTGAGCTGCTGGGAAATATGGGTACTTCCTTAAGTAAGGAGGAGACAACAATCGTTTCTATGTGGAAAACGATTTTGCAAAAATGGGGAGTTAAGTTAGAAGAGTCGGACTTGCGAAAAATGCTCCTATGGAGTAAAGAACAGGGATATGAAGCAACTACCGTAACTTCCTTTAATGTTACTATCTGGAAGGAGGTGGGCGATAAACTGGTTGACTCTGCTACGCGGGGGGATAAAGACGCAGCAGCACTTTTACCAACATGGCGTCTTCTTTATGAGACCCTGAATGATTTTAAGCTGCAGCGGGACCAGGCGGAGGGCATCGCTCCTGCTTTTGATACCGAACAGCATTTTGCGCCTCCCATGTTGCTCCTTGCAGAGGAACCAATTCCAGGATATAGGCTAGATTCCAGAGCACGCCCTAGAATTCATGACCCATGGAAGAGAGGGGAGCTTTGGGATGATTCTGACGATGGGATGTGCACAAGACACCCTTTCACTGCCGGCAGTAAAACTATTAGAATACCTGTAGAGCTGCCAGGAAATCTGGGATCGTTGCCAACTGATACCAATAGTATAGTTCTGGTAGAGCCATCGGCCCCACCACTTTCTCTGTTAGATGAAGGAGGACATCAGCACTGTGTAAATTTGTCAAGGTACCCCCCACTCCCAGAAGAAAGGCCTGGTGAATGGGATGATGAGATGTTTGGGGGTGGGGAGAAAGAGAACGAGCAAAGACACAGAGTAGAACGGCAGTCGGAAAAACCTCTTGGCGGTCCCTCTTGCAGAGGAACATCTCAATTAGGGAATTTGCCTCCCGCACGTGCTACTATCCGTGCACACAATCCTCTATCTTTTTGGCAGAAGGTAAAAGCACAGGCTTTACGAGAGGGGGATTGGAAGCTGTCTGAGATGATAGATGTCCCGTTAGTAGAGCCTGCTGCTGATCCTTCTGCGGCAATGGCATTTCCCGTTGTGAGGGGGGATCCAGCAAAGGGGGCAATGGATGAGCACATACCGTACTCATGGAAAGTGGTTCAAGATTTGCAGAAAACTGTGGCACAATATGGTCCAAATTCTCTGGCAACTATGCAGTTACTCAGGCCGTTGTCTATGGAAGAAATGACACCTTTTGGTTTTGCTATGCTAGCGCAGATAATGTTTCAACCAGTACAGTGCGCTGTTTTTACATCAATATGGGCACAAAAGGTTGAGGCCCAGGCACATCGGAATTTACAGCTTCCACAAGACGATGTGCATTTTGGTAATGGCGTGGACGTACTAAGAGGGACAGGACAGTTTTCTAACCTGCAGCATCAGGCACAGTGGCATCCGCTGGTTTTAGAGCAGGTCAAGGCTGTGGGTCTGGAAGCACTAATACGTACGGCCAAATTAGCTGAACCTAAAGCAAAATACACCACGATTTGACAGGGGACCACAGAACCGTTCTTACAGTTTGTTGAAAAATTGCAAGCTGCAGTGGAAAGGCAAGTGTTTGATGTGAATCTAAGAACTATGCTAGTAACTCAGCTGGCAAAGGACAATGCAAATGATGATTGCCAGAAGATAATTGAAATGTTGCCAGGGGACCCCACCCTGGACGCCATGATACAGGCTTGTGCCAAGGTGGGATCCATAGGGCATACAGTAACAGCCCTAGCCGCGGCCTTGGCTGCTGTGAAAACAGGGGATTTAAGATGTTTTGATTGCGCCCAGGTCGGGCATTTTAAACGAGCGTGCCCAAAAAAGAACAAGAGAGAGAACGCAGCTGAAGCAGCGGGGGCAGCAGGGATCACATGACTTATGTGTGGGAAAAGCGGCCACTTTGCAACACAGTGTTGGTTCAGAGGTTATCTAAATAACCAGCCCTTGCTGCAGGGAAACGGCAAGAAGAGCGCGAGGGGGCGCACGCAGACAAAAATGCTGCTGCATCAGCAAACAATCCATCCCGCAGCCATCCTCAAACACAGGCCTATGCAACTGGCTGTCAGGGAAAACCAAGGGATCAGCCGGCATGGATGTATCCACCGCCGACACAGTAACTCTAACAACACAGGGGGTGCATAAGGTTCCCTTGGATGCTTGGGGACCCATCGGAAATGGACTAAGTGCATTATTAATTGGACGATCAAGTGCTACTATACAAGGACTTATGGTACATGCGGGAGTCATTGATGCTGACTCTGAGGGACAAATTTATGCTATGGTTTCCACATCCACTCCACCTGTTACAATGGAAAAATGCACTCGCATTGCTCAACTTGTACCTTTTATGAGTTGTGTCCCTAGGACTGAACAGGTCACCCGAGGCACTGGAGCGTTTGGATCCACCGGACAACCACAAGTGCTTTGGATGCAAACGCTGTCTGACAGTCGACCACAAATGGTGTGTACATTATCCATGGATCAGGCATTGCCAATATCATTGAAGGTAAATGGACTATTAGATACAGGTGCAGATGTCACTGTTATTTCTCAATGAGATTGGCCTTCCTCTTGGCCTGTGATCTCTACCACTCAAGGCGTCATGGCCCTGGGGGGAGTCACCAATGGTTTCATGGCAGCGAAACCAGTACTCATCACCAACCCGGAAGGACAAAAGGCTACTGTTTGACCTTATGTGACTGTGGCCCCTTTGAACTTATGGGGAAGAGACTGTTTGTCACAATGAGGGGTTCGGATAACCACGGATTTTCATTAGGGGTCACTGTGTTGCAGGGCGTGAAGAGACCTACATTGGCTTTGAGATGATTAACAGAGAAGCTGGTTTGGGTGGATCAGTGGCCCCTCAATTGTGAAAAACTTATAGCCCTGCGGATTTGGTAGCAGAACAACTAGCTGCAGGTCATATTGAACCATCCCATAGCCCATGGAATACCCCAGTGTTTGTGATTAAGAAAAAATCAGGAAAATGGCAATTATTACATGATTTACGTCGGATCAATGAGGTGATGGCAACAATGGGAGCTCTGCAGCCGGGATTGCCCTCACCTACAATGATCCCCATGCAGTGGGAAATTGTTGTGATAGACTTAAAAGATTGTTTCTTTACCATTCCATTAGATGTAAATGATATGGAAAAGTTTGCTTTTACAGTTCCATCAATCAACCATGCTGAACCATCGCAGAGGTACCATTGGAAGGTGCTCCCACAAGGGATGAAAAATTCACCCACCATCTGTCAATGGTTTGTAGACATAATAGAGGATATGCAGGAGCCACCTATGGGTCGCCACTTTGAATCCCTATGTAGTACGACTACTACTTCCCCCGGTTTTAAGGTCAAGGTGAAAGACCTGCAAAGTGGACAATGGTTACCTCTGTGTGATTTATTAACTTGGGAAAGAGGGTATGCTTGTGTCTCCACAGACAGTGGCCCTCGGTGGGTTCCTGATCACTGCGTTCGGCCTGTTGTGGATCGTCCGCTAAGTGAAGAACAAATGGTCCCACAACCGAAGCAGATACACCTCCTCTAATATGTCACGCTCTTTTTCTGTTCTAGTTGGTTTTGCCTTTAGGGATCTTTCTAGTTTGTGGGAGTAGAGCGTGGGGGTGGAATTCTTTTGAAACTTAAGGATGGGCCATGTAGCTTTGGGGAGCTTATGTCACCAACATCCAACCTTATTACAAAAAATTATAGCAGCCTCAGTATTGGCACCTGGGGTTGCTACAGGAGCCGCCTTAAAAAGCTAATGAACTTGGAATGTTGGCTAAGTAAGCAAACCAATGCTACATGGATTTCACTGAGTGGTTTGTTAACTGATGTTGATAGTGTTAGCTATGCTGTATCACAAAATAGAACCATAATAGATTCTCGTTATTAGTCTAAGGACATGAATTTGAAGGCTTTGAGGGAATGTGTTGTATCGGATAAGGAGTCGATGGATGGAATTAGTTGAATGGCTTGCTTAAAGGATGGGGACTGTCAAGGTAGTTATTATCTTTGGTAAGATCTAGATTGTTGATTTTGTTCGTTGTTGTGTTATTAATGTTGCTATGTCTTGTGTCTCTGTTGCAAGGGCCCTGCAGCAGAAGGCTGTTGACGGGAGCATGGAATCAAAACGCAGAGATCAATGTGATCAGCGAGTGTTCACTTTATTGAGCTTAGCTGTTTCTTTATAAACCCTTTTTGGTTACATAACTGGGTGCCCACAAGGGTATCTACAGTGTATTATTGGTTAAAGGTAGCTGTCCATAAGGCTATTACTAACATATTATTGGCTAAACTACTGCACATGCTAAGAAACCAAGTTATTCTAAACTTAACTATGTTGACAGTTCTCTTCAATTGTTTTCCTTTCAGCCGGTGCTTGTTCCCACAGAAGTAGCCACTACATTCCTCCCAACTGGCCCCTGTTTATCTTTCGGCTCTCTGTTTCAAGGCCTTGTTAGAGTTGTTCAGTATTAAACAATCTCACAGCATCCAGGCCTTGTTCTCTGTAAAATGTTCCAACAGAAGGCATGTGCAATTTTTGTAGCACAAATACAAAAAGGGGGAATTGT
Source organism: Phaenicophaeus curvirostris (assembly GCF_032191515.1). Taxonomy (NCBI): domain Eukaryota; kingdom Metazoa; phylum Chordata; class Aves; order Cuculiformes; family Cuculidae; genus Phaenicophaeus; species Phaenicophaeus curvirostris. The sequence continues at coordinate 1,707,945 of NW_027206663.1, read as the reverse complement.
GGGAAACCTCGGCTGGTCCAAGGATTTAGAGTGTGTGAACTTAAACATTGGCCTTGAATAGATGTACGTGTATCCTTGGAGAAGCTGGAAGGCGGCAAGAAGAGTCGAGTAAACAAGATTAGGAAGCTGCCAGGCCACAGGTGGAATCACCCAATTATGAAGTTACAACTGAGAAGGAGTCATCCAATTATGAACTGTCGGGTTTTAGCTAAACCAATCGTGCATGGATGTACAGCTAGGGAAGGGGTATAAAAAGTCTTGTAAAATCAGTAAAGATGGTCTTTTGGCCCACAACTTCTACGTGTCGTGGATTGCCCCGACCGCGACATGATTCTATGATTCTAATTAATATTTTTAGTAATGTCTTTTCCGAAATTCAGCATAGTGCCCTGCTGAAAAAGGGGAAGGTAGAGAGAGAAATTAAATGCCTTGTATATAGCACATGCAGAATGATGAAAAATGTATAAATGTAACAATAAACGACAAAGAGTACGATGACCTAACAGATACATTCAATCTCTAATACTGGTGAACTAGTTCCAAATACAGAGAAATGAGTCATTCATGGGAAAATACCTATCCATATAAATGAGCTGAGAATGCCAAAAAAAAGTTTCCTATGTTCCCTTAGTAAGCTCTGTCTTCTAAAAGAATTATAATAAAGTCTTAATCTTATAAGCATTTTTATGAGCTCTCAAATAACTTACAGTATACTATTTAAATGTAGAGTGCCTTTCTACAGTGGGACTTCTGAGCAAAGAAAAATTCTTGGCCTTTTGATACCATACGAATTCACTAAAGGGACTGTTTTATCAAGGCAAGTTATTATTTTATGAGCCACTTCTTCCCCAACATAACTTCCGTTCTTTATAAGAAACACGGACATAATATAAAGTATATTTTAATCATGCCATCTAATTACAAAGAAGAGTAAATCAATTACAAACCACATGCAAAGTGTTATTGCTACCATATAACAACAACAAGAAATTAATTAGCAATAAAATAGGATAGTGCCATTTTGATAAACTAATGGAGTACATGGGACTCGTGGAATACTTCTCCCATTGAAAGGCATGACAAAGACAGAATATTTCAAAGTTGTTACAGGTAAATTCAAAGATAATTTGGTTAGTTATTTAAATTTATCATGTAGCAACTTTGAAACTGCCTTTGTCCCCAGTTCAGATGTATTCTGTGAAAGAGATTCCTTTCGCACTTGTACTTGGGCTGATGGTTGGACTCAATGATCATAGAATCATAGAATCACCAGATTGGAAAAGACCCATCGGATCATCAAGTCCATCCATTCCTATCAATCACGAAACCATGGCCCTCATCATCTCATCCACCTGTGCCTTAAATACCTCCAGGGAAGTTGACTCAACCACCTCCCTGGGGGGGGGGGGGAAGAAGTGGAAAGAAGTCAGGGGGTTTGGGTTCATGGCAAGTTGAATATGAGTCATCAGTCTGTCCTGGCAGCCAAAAGGGCCAACTGTGTCCTGGGGTGCATTGAGCACAGCATAGCTAACCAGTCGAGGGAGGTGGCTGTCCTCCTCTATGCTGCACTGGTGCAGCCTCACCTCAAGTGTAGTGCTGTGTGCAGTTTTGGATGCCTCAATATAAGAAGGACATCAGTCAGAGTGTGTCCAAAGGAGGGTGACCAAGATGGTGGAAGGCCTCAAGGGCAAGGCTTACAAGGAGTTACTGAGGTCACTTGGTTTGTTCAGCTTGGAAAAGAGAAGGCTGAGGAAGTTCAGATTGGACATTAGGAAAAGACTCTTCACCGAGAGGGTGGTCAGTCACTGGAACAGGCTCCCCAGGGAAGTGGTCACAGCACCAAGCCTGTCGGGGTTCAAGAATCATCTGGACTATGCTCTCAGTCATCTAGTTTTAGGTGGTCCTGTGAAGAGCAGGGTGTTGTTCTCAATGATCCATCTGGGTCCCTTCCAACTTGAGATAGTCCATGATATTTTGATAAAATTACTATACAAAGGTAAATTAAAGTAAAAGCTTCATGATGTATAAAGATGACCGTGAGAACTACCGACCTGTCAGCCTTACCTCTGTGCCTGGGAAGATCATGGAACAGATCCTCCTAGAAGCTATGCTAAAGCACGTGGAGGACATGGAAGTGATTAATGGCAGCCAGCATGGCTTCACCAGGGGCAAATCCTGTATGCCCAACTTAGTGGCTTTCAATGATGGGGTAACCACAGCAGTGGACATGGGTAAACCAATGGATGTGATCTATCTAGATTTCTGTAAAGCCTTTGACACGGTCTCCCACAACATCCTCCTGTCTAAATTGGAGAGAAATGGATTTTATGGGTGGACTGTTCGGTGGATAAGAAACTGGTTGGATGGTCGTATTCAGAGAGTAGTGGTCAATGGCCCAAAGTCCAGATGGAGATCCGTGACAATTGGTGTCCCTCAAGGGTCCGCACTGGGACCAGTGCTGATTAATATCTTCATCAATGATGTTGACAGTGAGATTGAGTGCACCCTCAGCAAGTTTGCAGATGACACCAAGCTGAGTGGTGTAGTTGCCACACTGGAAGGACGGGATGTCATCCAGAGGGACCTGAACAGACTGGAGAAGTGAGCCTCTTGAGAATCTCATGAGGTTCAAAAGGGCAAAGTGCAAGGACCTGCACCTGGGTCAGGGCAGTCCCCAATTTCAGTACTGGATGGGGGATGACATGATTGAGAGCTGCCTTGCAGAGAAGGACTTGGGGGTGCTGGTCGATGGGAAGCTCAACATGAGCCAGCAACGTGCGCTCACAGCCCAGAAGGCCAGCTGTATCCTGGGCTGCATCAAAAGAAGCGTGGCCAGCAGGTCGAGGGAGGTGATTCTGCCCCGCCCCTCTGTTCCTCTCTTGTGAGACCTCATCTGGAGTACTGTGTCCTGTTCTGGAATCCTCAACATAAGAAGGATATGGGACTGTTGGAATGGGTCCAGAGGAGGGCTACAAAGATGATCAGAGGGCTGGAGCACCTTCCATATGAGGACAGGCTGAGAGAGTTGGGGTTGTTCAGCCTGCAGAAGAGAAGGCTCCGAGGAGATCTTATAGCAACCTTCCAGTACCTGAAAGGAGCCTACAAGAAAGCTGGAGAGGGACTATTCATAAAGGCTTGTGGTGATAGGACAAGGGGGGACGGATATAGATTGGAGAGGGGCAGATTTAGATATTAGGAAGAAATTTTTCACTATGGGAGTGATGAGGCAGTGGAACAGGTTGCCCATGGAAGTTGTGGCTGCCCCATCCCTGGAGGTGTTCAAGGCCAGGTTGGACAGGGCCTTGAGCAGCCTGATATAGTGGGACATGTTCCTGCCCATGGCAGGGGTGTTGGAACTGGATGATCTTTAAGATCCCTTCCAACCCAAACCATTCTATGAGTATGGGGGGAGGTGCACTAAGATGATTAGGAGGCTGGAGCAGGAATCTGAGGTAGCTGGGTTTGTTTACCCTGGTTAAGAGAAATCTAAGAGGGTTGAAATGTTGCCTTTAGCTAGCTAATGAGTGTTTATAGAAGATGAAGACAGGCTCCTTCTGAGCTGCACAACAAAAGAAGCAACAGCTGCTGTTGCAGTAAGGGAAATAATGATTGAATTTAAGGGGGGGGGGAATTCACAGATAATCAGAACTTGACTGGGAAGGCCCTTAGAAACTTATTAACTTTGAAGTTGTTCCTACTTGGAGCAGAGGGTTGATCCAGAGGTTCCTCTAAGCCTGAATAGATCTATTATTTTGTGGTAACTTCTCTTTAGCATCATTATCTGTATTTGTTTAGCAACAGGAGTTATTGAGGGAAAGTAGCGTTAAAATAGTGGACCAGTTAAATCTTGCTTGGATGACATAATAATATAAACCAAGCGTGAAAACAAAGTTCATTTAAAGTTGCTAACTATTGTCAGTACAAGCAAGGATGAGAATACCTGTCAGGAAAAAATTGATGACCTTGAGAGCTGCTGAAATAGAATGAAATTAAGTGCCATATGTTGATACATTTAGAGATTAATCAGTAGAATTTCTGTTGTAGGCAGATAGCTTTTCAGCTGAGTATGACAGAGGAAGCATAAGATCCATGTATATTAATCTTATTTCAAAATACCTAGTCAGTCATCAGTAAAATGAGATTATTAAAAAACATGCACAGTTTTTTAATCCATCAGGAGTTGTATGTCTGTGTATAGATATTCAAGTATCAGAGTATGTGCATTGGGATTGCATCTGTGCGTGGTTCCTTTGTGCTCTGGAAAAACATAATCAGATGATATCATATGTAGAGGTTATTAAAGACTGGGAAAAATTCTTTTATGTGAAAACTTATTTTGTAAGAGGAGACTCGGCATAACTTACTGAACTAATTTGTTTACATGGCTTTTGGGCTACAGCTGACTCACGTCTAACTAGCTCAGTGTATGCTGAGCGATACTCTAATATTTCAGCTATTCACGCAACAGTTCTCAGGCTTTTCTTCTCTCTTGTTCTGTTTCAAAGCTTGTGACTATGGCTGGTTTGTGGAGGTTTTTTGGAAGTAATACACCCACTGTTAAATTTGTCAACTCTGTAAATTGCTTGTGTTCTACAGCTTCATCTTTAGGGGATAGTTTTAGACTGTGCCTCTCTTTGAAAAGGAACTTCATAAAGTATCTAATAACTTTCAAAAGTGTATTCTGAACATTGTATTTTTACATTGATAGCTAAAGTTTCTGTTCTTTTTTTTCTGTTGGGAATGTAGAGTCATTGCTATTACTAGAAGGTAAGATGAATTTGTCCCCCTCACTTTGCCCACTTGGAACTTATTATTTATATGTAAATTCCTTGGTGCTAATAGGATTAAAGGTTTTGGATATCTTAAGGTGGAAATGAAGCAAACATTTATAGTGTTGAACTGTCTTCATTGAAGAATTTGTGCAAGTGTACTGAAGAACCTTAAGAAGTGGTGTGCTTGAAAGGAAGAACCTGATTTGATGCTTGGGTTGTAGGTGGATGCTTGAAAAGGCAAATCATCTTGCTTTGCATGTTGCTTTTTCTTTGAAATAAATGTAATAAATAGTGGTGTTGATTATAGTCATACTGCTGTGGGAGCTATTTGTTCAATAGGAGAATGGCATTGTGCTATGTGATTCACAAAAACATAATTAAGACTCTGTTTAGGAAAGCTTGTTTTCTAAATGCATATTATTAGGTTGGTGCAAAAATACCACTTTTGTCATTGTAAACGTGACGCTTCTGTTGGACTGAATTTTATTTAGCTGTGTTCATGTAGTACACCATTTTAAAGTGCAGTATTCACTCTACTTATTTATGCTAATGGTTTCGTTTTCACTGTTTATTCTGCTTTATATTACACTGTCAAATTAAAAAAACCACAAATTTGAGCGGTTTTGTTGTAGGAGTTCAAAAGGGCACATAAAGCAGCAGAAACTGCCAGCAACATCAACCAAGCATTTGTCCAGGGGACCGCCAATGAACCTACATCTCGACATTGGTTCCAAAAATTTTGCAACGGAAACGAGAGCCTTGAAGCTGAGGAGGGTCATGGATGTCCTTCTGAGATAGGCGACAACTAATTGAGGGCCGGAATTGAAGGGGACTGAAACAAAGAAACTTAGGCTTAACAGTTTAATTTAACCATTAAGGCAGGTACACTTTATTCAGCGCTGGAAAAGACTCTGGATTTGTCCTCAGAGTGCTTCTGCCAAGCAGTGATTTCACAGAAAATTTATACACAGAATTGTTTTCAAATTCATATTTTTCCCTGAAATGACAAGCATACTTTATTCCTGGAACCTCATTGCATATCCAGGGGGAATGAAATCAAATCAGCTCAGAGTCCTTAAGGTGTGGCCATATCTGAGTGGTCAATCTCAACGACTCTGGGTGACAAGAAGATAAGGGTCATTATAGTTATCTTAGTGGTTATCTTGTTTCTAACGCGTTATAGTTGATGTTCTAGGACCCACGCAAAATAACTCAAGACCATTGCAGAAAAACTCAACGTTTACCATTCAATGGTTGTTCGACGTTTGCACCCCAAATGGGAAAATAAAAAAAAGCTCAGCAAACGGGTGCTGCATGAGCTGAAAAAACATCAAAAAAATCACCAGAACAAAGTCTACTCTGTACTGCTTTTGTGCAACAAAAATGATCCATCTCTTGAGCGCACTGCAACATGTGACGGAAAATTGATTCTATACAACAACCGATGGTGTTCCACACAGTGGCTGGACTGAGGTGAAGCACCAAGACACTTCCCCAAACTGAAGCTGCATCAAAAGGTTGTGGTCAGTGTTTGGTGGTTGGCAAGTGGAATCATCCACTACAACTTCTTGGATCCTGGCAAAACCATCACAGCAGAGAAGTAATGCCAGGACAGCTAGGAAATGCACACAGAACTGCGGTGTTTACATTCAACACTGGTCAATCAAAAAGGACCAATTTGTCTCCATGACAGCGCCTTACCACATCTGCAAGTGACTCTGCAGAAGCTGCACAAACTGGGCTATGAAACTCCCTCTCCCAGCTTACTCCCAAGACCCCTCTCCCACCAATTAGCACAGTTTCCAGCATCTCGATGGCTTTCTGCAAGAGAAGGCTTTCCACAAACCAAGCAGCAGCTCAAAATGCCTTTGAAGAATTCATCGGTTCCAGGACTCCAGAATTCTATGCTACCAGAATAAAAAGACTTGTTTCTTGATGGCAAAAAATGCGTAGACTCTAATGGTTCTTACTTTGATTAATAAATTTTATTCTAAACTGAGATATACTGCTTTAAAGCTGATGGTTAAAAACAGTAATTATTTTTGCACCAGCCTAATATTTGTTCTCTTTACCAAAACGGTTTCTGTTGCTAACTTGTGCATTCCTTCATTTCAAAGGAATGGACTTGTCTGGTTCATTTCTAGTCCAAAATAGGTTTTGTTTGTCCTCATGACTTCTCAGTAACGTGAATGCTTTTGTGAATGGCCACGTTTGATAGATTTTAGAAATATAAGTGTGTGGAGAGGGTGAGGGAGGCTGAGGCGTTTTCTGTTCTGTTTCCTGTTTAGCCTTATGGCAGAAATGCCTAGAGCCTCAAGCAGGTGTACCATTCTGTTCCTGTTCAAATGTGAAGAAATGTAGGCAGAAGGGTTAAAGATGGAAGGAAAAGAAAAGGTGAGGCACCAAGAGGTCAGTTGACTAAGTCAAAATCACATAGCCAGAAAAGGAACCATGGTCTTTCTCCCCAATTTGGAACCCCATTCTTTTGCTGTGATTTCAGTACAAATGCTGGGAGCTAAAGAACGGGTTGGTTATGATAGGGAAAACTATATTTCGTGAATACTGGAGAACACTAGTTTTATCACCCCTTTGGAATGCAAAGATGAAGGACCTCCTTTCTCACTAAGGTCAGAGTTCCTCAGCTGAAGAGTGAAAGACACTTCTCCAATTCCCCTATCTGAATAACTTACTCAGTAGAGTGAATAGTGTAATGATCTTTGGCTGTATCATTATTCTTTACTTGATGTTAATGTAATAAAAGTTCAGATAGTGTTACTTGTTTTGTCTGAACCACTTATAGTCCACAGTACACAATTTCTGTCCCTGGCAGTAAAAAAAGCCTGAAAACTTTCAGGTAGTAAGTACTTGTTATGCCTTTTTTCCCCCCATATTTTTTTGATAAGTTCAGAATTATTTGGAACTGGTTTGGAAGAAAAGCTTTTAAGTCTGACAGTTACAGAAAGATAAATATTTAAAGTTCTTGAAGTTTATAAAATTCATGTGAAACAATTTCTAGGTTTGCAAAATTTAGAAGTTCATTCAAGCAGACTCAGTTGTACCATTGAATCAGGGGTTGAATGAGACTTTCATTATATAACTTTAATGTTCTAGGTTGCTGTTGGATGTACCACCTTCATTTTAATGACTTTCTAAATTGTATCGTTTTATCACGTGCCTTGTTTTTTGAATTGGGGATTTCATAGAATCATAGAATCACCAGGTTGGAAGAGACCCACCGGATCATCAAGTCCAACCGTTCCTATCAAATACTAAACCACGCCCCTTAGCACCTCGTCCACCCCTGCCTTAAACCTCACCAAGGAAGGTGACTCAACCACCTCCCTGGGCAGCCTGTTCCAGGGCCCAATGACCCTTTCTGTGAAAAAATTCTTTCTGATAGCTGGAGAGGGACTATTCATAAAGGCTTGTGGTGATAGGACAAGGAGGGACGGGTATAGATTGGAGAGGGGCAGATTTAGACATTAGGAAGAATTTCTTCATCATGAGAGTGGTGAGACACTGGAACAGGTTGACAAGGGAAGTTGTGGCTGCCCCATCCCTGGAGGTGTTCAAGGCCAGGTTGGATGGGGCCTTGAGCAGCCTGATCTAGTGGGACATGTCCCTGCCCATGGCAGGGGGGTTGGAACTAGATGATCTTTAAGGACCCTTCAAACCCAGACTACTCTATGATTCTCAGTTCTGTTCCAAAATAATAACTGATACTGAGAAGTTACAGTATTCTTTTCATAGCTGAGACTGATATTAGGCCTCAGCCCAGACAATTTCAGCAGCTAAAATCAAGCAGTTGGGCTCCCAATTCCCTTTCTCCATGCCCTTGGGAAAAAGGAAAAGGGAAATGAGATGAAAAGACTTGCAGGTTGGAAATGAAACTAAAATAGCCTTAATGAAATAAAAATAATAACAATGGTTAACAACTCACAAATATAAGAAAATATATTTTAAAAATGCATTTAAAAAGGGCAAAAAAGAAGACCCTGAGAACTACCGACCTGTCAGCCTCACATCTGTGCCTGGGAAGATCATGGAACAGATCCTCCTAGAAGCTATGCTAAAGAACAGGGAAGGGATTAATGGCAGCCAGGATGGCTTCACCAGGGGCAAATCCTGTATGACCAACCTAGTGTCTTTCTATGATGGGGCAACCGCAGCAGTGGGCAGGGGTAAACCAGTACCTGAAAGGGGCCTACAAGAAAGCTGGAGAGGGACTATTCATAAAGGCTTGTGGTGATAGGATGAGGGGGAACAAGTATAAACTGGAGAGGGGCAGATTTAGACCTTAGGAAGAATTTCTTCATCATGAGAGTGGTGAGACACTGGAACAGGTTGACAAGGGAAGTTGTGGCTGCCCCATCCCTGGAGGTGTTCAAGGCCAGGTTGGATGGGGCCTTGGGTAACCTGATCTAGTGGGATGTCCCTACCCATGGCAGGGGGGTTGGAACTAGATGATCTTTAAGGTCCCTTCCAACCCTAATTATTCTATGATTCTATGCTTCTATGAAATTGTGCCCCCAACTTTCAAGGACTATACGTCACTACAGATGCTGCAGAGCAGACACGAGGGAAAGGGTCCAAGGCTAGGAGGGAGCTGGGCTCAGGAATTGGATTCAGGAATGCACAGATCCAGGATCAGGGGCAAACAGACAGACAAGATCCTCACTGAACATCGACCATCACAGAAGAGAGCGAGACCCTTGTGATCTCTCAGTTTTATACCGAGTTTGACTTCTATGGGATGGAATACTCCATTGGTCAGTTTGGGGTCACATGTCCTGTCCACTCCTCCCTGCAGGTGTGACCTTTTTCGCCTCTTTGACTTACGGCTCCACCAGCTCGAGGATGGCCTTGGTTTCTATAGGAATAAGTATAAGCACTGGAGTTTCTGCACACCAGTGCCCCGTGTCATCACTGCTGGAAAGAAACTCTGAAAAACATGCAGTTAACTTTCAGAAAATGAAGTTACTCCGACAAGACTCAGCTGAAGTTAGAAAACTGATTCTACTTTAGTTCAAACCAAAACATTCCACCCCTTATTCCCCACCATTTACGTCATGCTCAGGTAATTACTACTTATATCTTCAAAAACACATACATGTATATATACATATAGATTGCTAAGTCACAATTTATCCACAGAAAAGGTCATTAAATTCATTATTGTGGGTATCCATCCATTATAGCAGTCTCTCAGGGCAAGAAGAATGGTGTGAGGATTTGTGGAGACATTTTACAGGGAAGAAGGACTCGATGCTGTAGGCCTTGTTGATATTGAGCAACTCTGACAAGACCTTGAAACAGAGAACTGTGAGGAAAACAAGAGTCAGTTCGGTGGGAAGAAGAGGCAGCCTTCTGATAAACAAGAGCCAATCGAGACAAAAACAAGAGCTAGCTTGGTGGGAACAAGTATCAACTGAGAGAAAAACGAAAGAAGAAAAATATCAACATAGTTAATTTTAGTGTAACTTGGTTTTTTTAGCATGCATAGTTGTTTAGCCAATAATATGTTAGTAATAGCCTTATGGACAGCTACCTTTAGCCAATAATACACTGTAGATACCCTTGTGGACAGTCTGTTAAGTAACCCAAAAGGGTATATAAAGAAACAGCTAACTCAAGAAAGGGTCTTCGATCCATCAGATTGAAGTCCGTGTCCTAATCCCCTCAAGGATTCGTTGTAGTTTGTGCCCACAGGCTGCAGGTTAGAGATGTCAACCTCAAGGAGGTTACTGGATGTCACGTGATGAAACTAGCTCTTTATCCTGAAAAACATTTAGTAAACACTGTTAGTATTATTTAGCAATTAACATTATACAGCTTAAGACTGAGCATTCTCACCCGGAGTCAGATTTCTTTGAGTACACATTGAACTTCACCATCCTTCAGCATTACCCACCAAGCGAGTCCTTGAGTGAAAGCAACCCCACAAATGGGGTTGTCTTTGTCCAAAGCAGGAGAAACCCAAACAGTTTTCCCCAGCAAATTCCTTTCATGCACCGCAGGGACTTTATCCCCTTCCACTGTATGTAGAAGGTCTGATTGAGCAGGACCAGATCGATTGGTAGATCCTCTGATGTTAACTCACCAGGTGGCTTCTGCCAAATGTTTATCCCAGTTTTTAAATGTGCCACCCCCCATTGCTTTCAGGGTAGTTTTTAATAGTCCATTATATCACTCAATTTTCCCTGAGGCTGGTGTGTGATAGGGGATATGATATACCCATTCAATAACATGCTCTTTGGCCCAGGGATCTAGAAGACTGTTTTTTAAATGAGTCCCATTATCTAACTCAGTTCTTTCTGGAGTGCCATGCCACTACAAAACTTGCTTTTCAAGGCCCAGGATAGTGTTGTGAGTTGTGGCATGAGGCATAGGATATGGTTCCAGCCACCCAATGGTTGTTTCTACCACTGTAAGCACATGGCACTTACCCTGGTGGTTTGAGGGAACATGATGTAGTCAATTTGCCAGGCCTCCCCATATTTATATTTCAGCCATCGTCCCCCATTCCACAAAGGTTTTAACCATTTAGCTTGCTTTATTGAGGCACATGTTTCACAGTCATGGATAATCTGTGCAATAGCGTCCATGGTTCAATCCACCCCTCAGTCACAGGCACATCTGTATGTTGCATCCCTTCCTTGATGATCTGAAGTGTCATGGGCCCACTGAGCTAGAAACAGTTCACCTTTAAGTTGCCAGTCCAAATCTGTTTGGAACACTCTAACAGCCTTGTCCACTTGCTGATTGTTTTGATGTTACTCAGTGGCTCAGTTCTTGGGTATGTGAGCATCTACATGATGTACTTTTGCGACTAGTTTCTCTAGCTGGGCTGTGATATCTTGCCACAAAGTGGCAGCCCACATAGATTTACCTCTGCACCAATTGCTCTGTTTCCACTGCTTTAACCACCCCCACAAAGCATTTGCTACCATCCATGACTCAGTATAGAGATAAAGGACTGGCCACTTTTCTCATTCTGCAATGTCTAAAGCAAATTGTAAAGCTTTTACTTCTGCAAATGGACTCAATTCACCTTTTCCTTCAGTCGCTTCTGCAACTTGTCGTGTAGGACTCCATACAGCAGCTTTGCATCTTCAGTGATTTCCTGCAAGACAGCAGGATCCACCAGTGAACAGAGCATACTGTTTCTCATTTTCTGATAGCTGATTATATGAGGGGGGCTTCTTCAGCACATCACCATTTCTTCTGGTGGCATTCCAAAGTCTTAGCCTTCCAGCCAGCCCATGATCACTTCTAAGATTCCTGGACAATTAGGGCTTCCTATACGGTCTTGCTGAGTGATTAATGCAATCCACTTACTCCACTGAATATTGGTGGCATGATGAGTAGAAGAGACTTTACCTTTGAACATCCAGCCCAGCACTGGTAATCAGGGTGCTAGAGGAGCTGCACTTCTGTCTCAATCATTTCTGAAGCAGCTCTAACTCCTTCATATGCTGCCAAGATTTCCTTTTCAGTTGGAGTATAATTAGCCTCAGAGCCTTTGTATCCTCGACTCCAGAATCCTAGGGGTCAACCTCGTGTCTCCCCGGTCCTTTCTACTAAAGACTCCAAGTAAGATCATTGTCTCCCGCTGTGATGTAGAGCATGTCTTTGATGTCTTGTCCTGTTTGGACTGGCCCTAGGGCTACTGCATGCACTATCTCTTGCTTAATTTGTTGAAAGGCTTGCCGTTGCTTAAGGCCCCAGTTAAAACCATTTTTCTTTCGAGTCACTTCATAGAGAGGTCTCACAATCTGACTGCAACCAGGAATATGCATTCTCCAGAAACCCATTATGCCTAGGAAGGCTTCTGTTTCCTTTTTGTTAGTCGGTGAGGACATAACTGTTATTTTGTTGATCACATCTAATGGGATTTGGCGACGCCCATCTTGCCATTTAATTCCTAAAACCTGGATCTCTTGTGCAGGTCCCTGACCTGGCTTCTCTTTAGAGCAAAACAGGCTGTCAATAGAATTTGGATTCTTTTCTCACCTTTCTCGAAAACTTCCTCTGCTGTGTTACCCCATACGATGATGTCATCGATGCATTGCAGGTGTTCTGGAGCTCCACCCTTCTCCAGTGCAGCCTGGATCAGTCCATAGCAAATGTTAGGGCTGAGTTTCCAGCCCTGGGGCAGTCGATTCCAGGTGTATTGGATGCCTCCCCAGGAAAAAGCGAACTGTAGCCTGCCCTCTGCTGCTAAAGGAATAGAGAAAAACACAGTAGCACTATCAGTTGTGGTAGACCATCTGGCTGCCTTCAATTCCACTTCCTATTGCAGTTCTAACATGTCTAGTACGGCAGCACTAAGTGGTCATGTAAACTCATTCAGACCACGACAGACCACAGTTAATCTCCATTAGTTATTAGCCTTTCACACTGGCCATATAGGACTGTTAAAGGGTGAATGCGCTTGGCTGATCAGTCCTTGATTTTCCAGTTGTCGAATCAGCTTATGTGTGGGAATCACAGAGTCTCAGTTGGTTCTGTGAGAGTCAGGCTACTTGTGTTTTTACCAAATGGAAGTTTTAGCATTAAGATGGAGGGAGGGCCTAGCTGAACTGAACGTATAATGCTCTTTCAAAATATAGAGTCATAGAATGACTAGGTTGGAAAGGACCCACTGGATCATCGAGTCCAACCATTCCTATCAAACACTAAACCATGTCCCTCAGCACCTCATCCACCAGTCTTTTAAACACCTCCAGGGAAGGTGACTCAACCACTGCCCTGGGCAGCCTGTTCCAGTGCCCAATGACCCTTTCTGGGAAATATTTTTTCCTAATGTTCAGCCTGAACCTCCCCTGGTGGAGCTTGAGGCCATTCCCCCTTGTCCTGTCCCCTGTCACTTGGGAGAAGAGGCCAGCACCCTCCTCTCTACAACCTCCTTTCAGGTAGTTATAGAGAGCAATAAGGTCTCCCCTCAGCCTCCTCTTCTCCAGGCTAAACAACCCCAGCTCTCTCAGCCATTCCTCATAAGGTCTGTTCACCAGCCCCTTCACCAGCTTCGTTGCTCTTCTCTGGACTCGCTCCAGAGCCTCAACATCCTTCTTGTGGTGAGGGGCCCAGAAGTGAACACAGGATTCAAGGAGTGGTCTCACCAGTGCCAAGTACAGAGGGATAATAACCTCCCTGGACCTGCTGGTCACACCATTTCTGATACAAGCCAAGATGCCATTGGCCTTCCTGGCCACCTGGGCACACTGCCAACTCATATTCAGTTGGCTGTCAATCAACACCCCCAGGTCCCTCTCCTCCAGGCAGTTTTCTAGCCAGTCTTCCCCTAGTCTGTAGCACTGCATACGGTTGTTGTGCCCCAAGTGCAGGACCCGGCATTTGGCCTTGTTACATACACCTCATGCCATTGGTCTCAGCCCAGTGGTCCAGCCTGTTCAGATCCCTTTGGAAAGCCTCCTTACCCTCCAGCAGATCCACACTTCCACCCAGCTTAGTGTTGTCTGCGAACTTGCTAAGGGTGCACTCAATGCCTTCATCCATGTCATTGATAAAGATATTGAACAGGACTGGACCCAGTATGTAAATATGTAAAAATTAGCCTAGTAACAGCCTGGTAATAGCTTTGGGATAGGTTGTAAATTTGTGGAGAGGGTGGTCTTGCCTTGAAAGAAATGGTAAAAAGCCTATTTTTCGACAAAGGCGAGCACTCTCCTTCTTGGCAGAAGTGGGTGCTCCGGCAATTGCAATCATGAATAAATAAATAAATAAATAATGCAGCTTCACAAGATGGGTGCTTCAGTTTACCTATTTGAATCGTGAGTGCGTTTCTCACAGTACGAGACTGTCGTGGTGTTAGCAATTGGCACCTATTGGTCTTCAGCCTTCAGCAATCCCACAGAAGGGTCCTCTGTAAGGCCAGGCAAGGTGACAGCTGTTTAATACTCTCAGTCTCTACAGCTGCTATACCAAAGGCCCACTTATAGCCTTTGGGGTCTTTAAAGTACCCTCTTTTAAGATAACCTATGCCAAGGATGCAGGGTGCATTAGGTCCAGTTACAATGGGGCGCTTTTCCCATTTATTCCCAGTTAGGCTCACTTCAGCCTCCACTACAGTCAGTTCTTGAGAGCTCCCTGTTACTCCAGAAATAGTGACAGATTCTGTCCCTTTATGATTCGATGGCAATAGGGTGCTCTGTGCACCACTATCTACCATGATCACGCAGGAAAAAACACAGGATGCATCATGGCGTTTGCTGGGTCTCTCGGGCTGGTTTCATAGGAGGACGTCTTTGCCTAATGGCTGAGATGCAGGTCTGTGAGAAGGAGGATCCATACTCCCTTTGAGACAGTTTATCAAACAGTTTGTCAAATAAGCATTCGGATCTGTTGCATCTTTTGGACATTTTTTCAGACAATTTCTCCAGAGCCGAGATGCAGGCTTGTAAAGGCTGAGAGAGACTGCCTTCATACTGTCAGAGTTTGTCAACCACTTCACCCCACATTGGATTATCAGCAGTTTCCTCCCAAACCATTGTTGACAATGTGTGGGAATACGTTGGCGGGGCGCTCTGAACAAACTTCTGCAACGTAGCTCAGTGACATGGTAATCCTTCAGGGTCTAGAATTGAACGCCACGTGCTATCAATTCTCACATGGCCAGTTATCTCAGGTACTTAATACCTTTCTCCTTGCTGTTTTATCTGATTGGGCGGCATTTATTTCATCTTTATAGGGACACCTGCCCCTTACAGCTGCCAAGAGTCATCTCCAGAGGTTAAGGACTTTTGTCTTTTTCCAAAGTGCCTTGTCAACTCCTCCATCTCCGGCTAGGGGTCCAATCTGCTTGGCTTCTTTACCATCTAAGTTTATGGTATTGGCTCCATTGTCCCAGCACCAGAGCAATCAGGAAGCAATTGACTCACCCTCATGATGACTAAAGCCTTTTCTTAGAAGTTGCAACTCCTTCATGGATAAGGATTTGATGATTACCTCTGGTTCTGATCGTCCTGAATCATCCTCCTGCTGATCCTGCGATGGCACTGGTTTCAAAGGACTTTCTTGTCATGAAGGACTTGGCAATCGTGAAGAACTCTTTGGTTGCTGTGAAGGACCCCATCCTGGGTCTTCCTCCTGCACTGGAATAGGAGCTGTTTCTTCTTCACTCTCGTCCTCATCCTCGCTAACTGCCTTTTTGGCCTGTTTCTCCTCCTCTCCTGAGGTGTGTTATTATCAAATAGCTCAGGCTTAGGCCATCCATGATGTAACATGCCTTTTCCCAGCACCTATAATTGAAAACAAAGTAAAACTGAGGGCCACTACACAGCTGACGAGCACAAGTCCTATGACCCATTTGTTAGCCAGTAGCATCTACATCATTACTGAATATGTTAACATTTTAATCAACAGTCAGATAAGTTTTTCAAGAACAAAACATAAGAATTTTCTCAAAAGCAGCACAAACAAGCTGTATGCCTGAATTTCCAACCCGTCAGCTCTCAAGGAAAAATACTGTAACACTTTCTGATTGTACCTTGCAAATCTCACCCCGATAAGATTCGAACCAGGAGCTTCAGGCTTGCAGTGCTAGTGCTCTGCCAAGTGAAACTTATCAGCATTGCTGCCCAAGGCTGCTGGCTGGGCTGCTGCCTGCACTGAGGGGAACAGACTTTTCAAAATAAAATTGAATGTGGTACCAGCTGAGCTATCCGAGCAAGTTAGGTGGGTATACGTTCCAGAGGGGTCCAATTCGGTTCAGTTTGGCCCAATTCACTGCACCACATAATAATAAATACATACAAAATTGCGCCCCCACCCCTCGATGACTATACATCACCACAGATGCTGCAGGGCAGAAATGAGGGAAAGGGTCCAAGGCTAGGACGGAGCTGGGCTCAGGAATTGGATTCAGGAACACACAGATCCAGGATCAGGGCAAACAGGCAGACAAGGTCCTCACTGGACATCGACCATCACAGAAGAGAGTGAGACCCTCGTGATCTCTCAATTTTATTACCAAGTATGATATATATATGATGGAATCCTCTGTTGGTCAGTTTGGGGTCACCTGTCCTGGTCCACTCCTCCCTGCAGGCGCGAACTTTTCACAGAAAGAGTCATTGGACACTGGAACAGGCTGCCCAGGGAGGTGGTTGAGACACCTTCCCTGGAGGTGTTTAAGGCACGGGTGGACAAGGTGCTAAGGGGCATGGTTTAGTGTTTGATAGGAATGGTTGGACTCGATGATCCGGTGGGTCTCTTCCAACCTAGTTATTCTATGATTCTATGACCCTTCTTCGTCTTTGACTCATGACACTCCACCAGCTCCAGAATGGCCTTGGTTTCTATAGGAATAAGTATAAGTACTGGCTTTTCTGCACACCAGTGCCCTGTGTCATCACTGCTGCAGAGAAACTCTGTTTGAAAAACATGATGTTAACTTTCAGAAAATGAAGTTACTCTGGTGAGGCTCAACTGAAGTTAGAAAACTGATTCTACTTTAGCTCAAACCACAATGCACTTCTGCCACTTCGTTTTAGTACTATTGTAACCTGCTCTGGTATTTTTCCTCTAAAATTTACAAGATAAACACTGATTATAAAACACTCTCTTGCTTTGAACTTTGAAAGAGATTCATCATACTTTTTAATGCAGAGCATCAGAAAATGACATGACTAAAATATTTTTATTTTGTTTCGCATTTCTTTGACCCTAGATCAAAGATAAGTTTCTACTGGTCTGTCATACTTCCCATTCTATAAGTTTCATTTATTTGTAAACACATGTGCTGTCTACATATAAAAAAACTATCAACAAATTTTGCTGTTTACAGATTATTGACTTGAATTATAGAATCATAGAATAACCAGGTTGGAAGAGACCCACCGAATCATCGAGTCCAACCATTACTATCAAACACTAAACAATGCCCCTCAGTGCCTCATCCACCCGTGCCGTAAACACCTCCAGGGAAGGTGACTCAACCACCTCCCTGGGCAGCCTGTTCCAGTGCCCAATGACCCTTTCCGTGAAATATTTTTTCCTGATGTCAAGCCTGAACCTCCCCTGGTGGAGCTTGAGGTCATCCCTTCTTGTCCTGTCCCCTGTCATTTGGCCTTGTTAAACCTCATGCCATTGGTCTCAGCCCAGTGGTCCAACCTGTTCAGATCCCTTTGCAGTGCCTCCCTACCCTTCATCAGATTGACACTTCCACCCAGCTTAGTGTCATCCGCAAACTTGCTAAGGGTGCACTCAATGCCTTCATCCAGGTCATTGATAAAGACATTGAACAGGGCTGGACCCAGCACTGAGCCCTGGGGAACCCCACTTGTCACTGGCCTCCAGCTGGAATTAACTCCATTTCCCACCACTCTCTGGGCCCGGCCATCCAACCAGTTTTCCACCCAGGAGAGTGTGCGCCTGTCCAGTCCAGAGGCTGACAGTTTCCTGAGCAGAATGCTGTGAGAAACTGTGTCAAATGCTTGGTTTATTAGTAGAAACAAACTAATATGATCTGTGGAGACATTTTACATAGAAGAAAGCCTTGATGCTGTGGGACTTGTTGATACCAAGCAACTCTGACAAGGCCTTCAAACAGAAAGCTGAAAGAAAAATAAAAGCCAGTTCGGTGGGAAGAAGAGACAGTCTTCTGATAAACAAAAGCAAGCCAAAATGAATACAAGAGCTAGTTCGGTGGGAACAAGTACCAACTGAAAGAGAAACAAAGGAAGAGAAATATCAACATGGTTAATTTTAGTGTAACTTGGATTTTTAGCATGTGCTATAGTTTAGCCAATAATATGTTAGTAATAGCTTTATGGACAGCTACCTTTAGCCAATAATACACTGTAGATACCCTCGTGGGCACCCAGTTATGCAACCCAAAAGGGTATATAAAGAAACAGCTAACTCAATAAAGTGTCTTCGATCCATCAGATTGAAGTCCGTGTTTAATCCCCTCATATGGTGGTCCCGATCGATACGCTACTCACAGCCTGATTCTGGAAAGGACTGGAGCTACTGAAGCTAGCGAGAGACACTGAAGACAATGAGGGAATCTGCAGTACGCTGGGTCAATAAAGCACACCCCATCGCGTGTGTCCGGAGGGGAACACTCGGCTGATCTATTTTCTACTGGCTGGACCAAGTAGGCACAGAGCTTGAGAAGAAGAAGAAACAGAAGAAGTCCCGGGACTGGCCGTTCTCATCAGGGTCAGGTGAGCAGCCGAGATCATACCCAAATTGTAATGGGTGTGAATATGTGAGCAGAAGAAAAGTCAGTGCTGAAGATGTTTAAGCATATTTTAAAGAAAAAGGGGGTGCGTATAGAAGGAAAAACCTTAGAACTTCTATTGATATAGTTAAAAAGAAAAAAAAGCCCCCAGAGAGCTCTCAAACGTTTGATTTAAGAAAACATGGAAGGACACAGGAGGACAGTGATATTCCATATTTGGAGTCGAGTGCAGGGCCATCAGCACCTGCTGATAATCCCTTTGATCCAGGGCCAGCAGCCTCTGAGAGAACTTTGATTTATTTTTGTCCGTGGAGGTGTGGTGACTCTAAACAGCTACAAACTTTTCCTGGGATTTTTTCATGGGAGGCCAGAGACTCAAAAAGCTGTAGAGAAAGTACTAACTGCTCCACTACCGCCGCAGGGGGGGCTGCTTGCCATAGCCCAGGCAGTTTTGGCATTACAGAAGGGACTGTTAACAGATACGATAAGAAATGACTCGATTAAACAATGTTGGTAGCAGTTCAAGAATCAAGACAGTTTAAATAATGTGATCTTACAACAGGTGCGGCTTTTTGGTTTACCAAACACTTATAAAGATACCAGATGTTGGAAAGTTGAAACAGGCATGACCCGTATATGGCATTTATAGACAGATCGAAGGATGTGCTCGACAAGCAGGTAGACAACTGAGCAGTTAAAGAAGCCTTAATTTTGCAATCAGCAATAAAAAATTCTAATGACAAATATGGAAAGATATGGTGTGGTCTGAAAACTCCTACAACAGCAGCTGGGATCATTTACCTATCAAGCACAGCTGATGGCTGCCGCACTGACTGTACACTGGGACAGAAAGATGTTCTGTTACAGATGCAGGCTTTACTGGAATAATTCAAGCAAGGGAAATCATATACGGGGAAATGGAGGCTTTGGCTCAATTGACCAGTCCATGATTCTATGAACACAGAAACTACCAAAATCATGAACCTGCAAAGTACGACACTGACAGAGCGAAGAAGAATAATATTTTACCAGAAGTGAAATATTTGTTAGACAATCGATATAAGCCTTATTAGCTAATCAAAACCAATTTGTAAGTCTTACAAACGTTTGAAGTACTTCAAACACACACACACAACCACTCATTTCAAAGCTAGCTAAATACATTCAATGTTGGTTATCACTATTGGATCCACAATTTTTTGATGCTATGGATATTTAAACTACACACGGTACCGGGAACATACAACACTTGAAATATGTACATGCACTATCTAATAAGGCTTATATTGATTGTCTAACAAATATTTCACTTATGATAATTTTTTTTTTTTTTGTAGTTTCTGTGTTGATAGAATCATGGACTGGTCAGTTGAACCACAGCCTCTGTCTCCCCGTATGCAATTTCCTTCATGGGGTACAATTGCTGAGAAACAAATCAGCTGAGTGATTCTAGTGATTCTGGTAAAACAAGCAATCTTTTTAACAGGTGATCATGCAATTAACAGTGCACTAAGTCCATTTTTGCATTCTCTAAGGCTAATTGTTTAAGCAGCACTTATCTAGCGGTGATATTGTCTGCCTGCTTATTTAAGGCCTCTTGTAGTTTGTCTAGAAAAGTCATGTAAATAACACCATTTTCCAGATTTCTTTTTTATCACAAATACAGGTGTGTTCCAAGGACTATTAAATGGGACTATATGCCCATGATCTATTTGTTCCTCCACTAAATTTTGCAATGTACCCAATTTTTCACTCGTTCATAATTCCAGTGCCCATTCCCATTGCATTTAACATATCTCTCCCCCACAAGATTAGTGGAACGTGCACAACTAAGGGTTACACTACAGCCATTTTAAGATGTTCTGGCTTTCCTCCTTTTTTTTAAAAAAAAACCTTAATGTTCACTTCAACATAAGAGGCTGAGTTTATAGGGACTAAGCCAAATGTATTTCAGGGATTCTTATGGACTCAAATCCTTGTGAGCCATGCTCTACAGAGTCAGCTTGGAACACAGCTGCTTTGAACAAAATTAAATACACTATCCAGCTATCCTTTAGTATTAATACTAGTGGAAATGGTGTTCATAACACTAGTGGAGACAGCATCCATACCCTTGCTTGAATTATTCCAGTAAAGCCTCCATCTATGACCCCAGGTAAAACAAAGATTCCCAACTGAATTATTGATAATCACTCTAATTACAAGTTAGTAAAGCCACCCCCCAAATGGTCCTTTTACGTTCCATGGTATTGTGTGAAGTGCAGACGATTGCAGCATTATTGCAATGGTGGTGGCCACGTCTATCTTGGCGCTGCCTCTGGTTCTTGCTCTGAGGTGAGAGCTGCTGCTTGCTGCGGAGGCATCTGTGTTGGTACATGCCTCTGAACCATGCTTTGCTCCTGGTTTTCCCCCATTTTGATCTACACCAATTGGCAAAATGTTTGCCCTTTCCACACTGAGGGTAGATTTTAGGCCCTCTCTCCTGGCGTTGCGTGTGGCAGTCTCTTTTAAAATGTCTCTCCTTGCCGCATCTTTAACAGAACATATTTCTGTCCCAGATTACAGTCAGGGCAACAGCTACCAGCTGTGCTTGATAGGTAAATGATCCCAGCTGTTGTTGTAGGAGTTTTCAGACTGCATCATATCTTTCTACATTCATCATTAGGATTTTTTGTCACTGACTGCAAAATTAAGGCTTCTGTAACTGCTCAGTTGTCTACCTGCTTGTCGAGCACATCCTTTGATCTATCTATAAACACCATATATGGGTCATGCCTGTTTCAACTTTCCAACATCCAGTATCTTTATAAGTGTTTGATAAACCAAAAAGCTGCATCTGCTGTAAAATTGCATTATTTAAACTGTCTTGATTCTTGAACTGCTACCAACATTGTTTAATTGAGCCATTTCTTATCGTATCTGTTAACAGTCCTTTCTGTAATGCTGAAACTGCTTGGGTTTCGCGACAGCGGCGGGCGGCCCCCCATCAGCTCGGGGCAGTGGCCGCCCCCCGCAGCGGTAGTGGAGAAGTTAGTACTTTCTGATTCTCGCAGCCCTTCAGTCCCACAGGACCGTCCTGTGGGTGCTGTAAAACCCCCGAGGCTACTGCAGCTGCTCTAGTTGGGGACGCGGGAGTTGGGGGGGTGGGGGTGGTGTAGGTGGATCGGGCTCCTTGTCAGTGTCTATCGGACCTGGATCGAAGGGATTGTCGTCCCTCCCGTCGGGGGGTGCAGAGGCAAGCGCAGCCAGTTTAGGGAGGTGGGGGTTTAGTGCAGTTGTTGACGATCCTGCACTCGGCTCGGAATTATCGCTCTGCTTTTTAGAGCCAACATGCGCCTTTAATGCTTCTAAAACTTTCCACCAGGGACCAAGCAACTTAGTAGCTGATTTCAATAGTTCAATTAGACAATTGTTGTCATATTTAATGCCTCTCTTGGAGAGGATAGGTTGGAAGAGTTTCACCACTGCTTGTTCATCTTTCAAAAGTGTGGAACCCATCCCCTCCCCTGACCGCCGCTACTTCCCTGTAGCAGATCTTTGACTCCGGAGTCTTCTCTACTTGGACGCGCGTCTTACTCCAATCTTCAGCAGTGCCGGAAAATTTCAATCTTCAGCACCGGGTCAGTGCCGGAAAGTTTTCGGCCGGTCCTTCCACCCTCTACCACATCTTCAGTCATTCAGAGCAACTTCAGCAGGTAATCCGAGGGTCCCTGTTCGGGCGCCACTTGTTGACGGGAGCATCACGGAATCAAACGCAGAGATCAATATCATCAGCGAGTGTTCACTTTATTGAGCTTAGCTGTTTCTTTATAAACCCTTTTTGGTTACATAACTGGGTGCCCACGAGGGTATCTACAGTGTATTATTGGTTAAAGGTAGCTGTCCATAAGGCTATTACTAACATATTATTGGCTAAACTACTGCACATGCTAAGAAACCAAGTGACACTAAAATTAACTATGTTGATAGTTCTCTTTAATTGTTTTTCTTTCAGCTGGTACTCGTTCCCACTGAACTAGCTGTTGTATTCCTTTCAGCTGGCCTTTGTTTATCTTTCAGTTCTCTGTTTCAAGGCCTTGTTAGAGTTGTTCAGTATCACAGCATCCAGGCCTTGTTCTCTGTAAAATGTTCCCACATACAATGGAGATGCTGAATGACAGAACTTTTTGAGGACTTGATTTGTCATTAATATATGATCATTAATATATGATCACAGATGAGTGAGAGTAGGAATATGAGATCAGAACCTTAATTTGTGAAGTACTTATTAGCAAAATCCTTCACAATATAGCAACCAGAAAAAAACAATAGGGATTAAACAATGATAAGTTGTACTTAACTGGAATGGTTATGTACAAAGAGGCCATATATAGATCTCTCCTGTGAAATATGGAGGTATCAAGTGAATTGCCCATCACTGCAAGCAAAAATGTACATTTTTATAAATTAGTGGTTTTGAAAAAGACATGTCTTCACTCTCACTCTTGTACCTCTATCACAAGTTTACGGGAGAAGCTCAGCACTTCAAGGAATGAAACGACTGTTGTCTGTGTTGGCAAGTAGCACAGGGCAAAAGGAGTCCATTTGTGCAGTGAAATCATTGATGCTAAGGACCAGTGTCCTTTCTTTCTGTGTTGCAGGCCTCAGTCCTGTGAACTGAATGACCATTAGTGGTTAGACTGTGTTAGGTGCACTGGCATGCACATCCTGCTTCAGTGTTCTCTGAGACTGTTTTATAATGCAGACCAAAGCTAAGTGAGATAATGGCTTCAAAACTAAAAAACTAATGAAATTACACATATATTGAAACAATATATGTGTCATTTTTCTACAGAGAAACTAATTCTTTTCATATGCAAGTTTAGGATGAACAAATTAATTTTAATCAAATTTAACTAAGCGCTAATGCACCTAAACTTGCTAACTTTATCCCTGGAAAAACATTGAAGATGCCCCAAAAGGAATATGATTAGGTAAGTTTTCAGACCAACTATTCAAATCATGTAAAGCATGATTTGAAATCCTACTGAAACCAACAAGGTGTCTCTTTTTCACTATTATTATCTGGATTATCTACCACCCAACAGCCTTGATCATGGTCCTAAATAATGAGAAAAAATAAAGATGCTACCTGTTTTGAAAAGATTACAGCATCACCTTCAAATACAAGGAAATTAAATAGATAAGGTGGGTGCAAGGAAAAGGACAACAAAATAGCAGTTAAACAATAAATAGTTATTCAAAATTATATAACTCTTGCTAAAAATGAGTACAGTATATATAATTATCACGGGGAAAGATTTAGAAAATAACTGTGAAACAAATGACTTCATTGGCTTTGTCACAAGAGTTTTCCCAGTCACAGGGACCAGAGGAGAGAAAGCATAAAGGATGGTGCCTGAAGGAGTAGATACTTGTTGAGCAAGAGACTCTGAGTGTTGCTGGGGTGAAGACTGAAATCAGCTTTCCCATACATTTGTAATCCCGTGGAGCAGGACAGGTGCTAGTAATAAAGCCTCTAGAGGACAGACAGTGGTTGTTTTTACTGTAATAAGTAAAAACTTAAATAATATGAAATGAGAATATTGTCCATTTTTTTCACTTCAAAAAATGCAACAGAACTGAGTTGTTACACAGTTCTCTAGAAAATGTTTCCTTCTGTACTTCATGAAGATACATCTTCTATACTTGTGAAAAATAAAATATAAAATAAGTTAAATATAGGTACTTAGTCATTTGCTTCAACTGGTCCACTGTAGGCACAAAAAAACCTGTATCAAATATACAAAGAAATAAAATCTGATTAGTCTGGATTTCCTTTTATGCTTACACTTCCTCGGAAAATGTTTAACAGCAGAAATAAAAATCATTAACTTGGAAAAAGTGAATTTCCATTCTGGAGATGACCCCTATACTCCTTGTCTTTTCTAATATCATAAACATACAAAGACTCTGCTATACAACATGAGCAAAATTGTAATAGCTTGTTGGAATAAAAGTTGGTCATGGAAGCTATGCTAACTCCTTTAGAGCCTAGTTCTATTTCTTTTTAAGTGCATAGGAAATACTTACTGACAGTACTGTGCAGTAATGAAACGACGAGATGGACTCCAGATAGATGTAAAGTGGAGACCTTTACTGTTGGAACTTACAGGTTTATATACCTTTGCTCATCTGTCCACACGCTTCTCATAGCAACCTGATTGGCCCAGGCCTATTGTCCACGCACTCGCAATCACCAGCAGCAACATTTGGTTGGTTAACCTCCAAAACCCCACACACTGCCCCTAAATGCTGTCTCCATCCTGATGTGCATCTCTGATGTTCACCTCTTTGTTCAGCTTCCTGCTCTTACAAGCCAAGGTCAGTTCAAGAACCCCAAGTCAAAAGTATCCAACAGGTCTACCTTGCTATCACTGATTCCTACATATCCCCCTTTTTTAACTTCAAAAAATCAAAGCTCTCTTGACAGTTGTTTTTAACATTTTCCAACAACATTGCATAATACATGGTATAACTAACAACAATACAAACATTAACAACATGAATCCTGTTTTAATCACTTGCTGTAGCCATCTGGTCATGCCTATGAGGTGCGTTCTAAAGGGTTCACTAGGTGTCACCATAGAAAGGCAAAAATCTGTTTGGCTGGTCTGTTTTGCCCATGTTACCCACATATTTTGTTGAGGATCAATTCAAGTTATTATCCCATCCCCAACATTAAACAACAGTACGATTCCCCATATTACGAGTTGGAATGATTGTCTTCCTCTTGAAGTCTTGATGTCTTGTCTTGTGGGAGGTATGGGTGGACCGCTCGTGCTGGTATCCATCGTGGTCCAGTATCTGTTAGAACACAAGCGTACTCACGTCCCCATACTAACAATTCAAATGGGCCTTTCCAAGTATGATCTATCAAATCTCGTATCTGTACTGGTGGTCGTTGATTACTTTCCAGAGACATGTGTACAGGTTTTCCAAAGGGTACCTCAACTCTGGGTTTATCAAACGGTCCTAAATTTAAATGATTAATAACATATAAGGCTTTATATAGTTGTTTGTGAGGAGTATAACCTTGGTTCCCTCTCTTTAGTTTGTTAAGGTACATCTTGAGAGTTTGGTGGGAACATTCTATTATTGCTTGACCTGTAGGGTTGTGCAGAATGCCTGTGATATGATTAATGCCCCACGTATTAAAAAATGATTGTGTTGATTTGCTGACATAGGCTGGATCATTGTCTGTTTTGATGGTTTGGGGAACTCCCATGGCTGCAAAGGCAGCACAAAAATGGGCTTGTACATGGCGACCTTTTTCGCCTGCATGTGAGGTTGCCCACATCATAGCTGAGTATGTGTCAATGGAGACATGAACATCTTTCAGTCTCCCAAACACTGTTACATGTGTCACATCTGTTTGCCATAGTTCTTGTGCTTGAATACCTCGAGGGTTTGTTGCAGAATGAGAGTGAGATTGAAAAGGTTGACAATCTGCACAGGACTGGACAATTTGTTTTGCTGCTTCATGAGTTAAATTAAATTGTTTGCGTAAAGCCTTAGCTGACTGGTGGAAAAAATCATGAGGGAGTTTTGCTTGCTCAATTGAATTGGGCAGCGGTGTAGTTGTGGTTATTCCAATTACATTTGCTAATTTATCTGCTCTCATGTTTCCTTCTGCAACAAATCCTGGCAGTGAGGTATGACTGTGAGTATGTAAAATACAATAAACATGTTTCCTACAGCTCAACAAAAGCCACAAACGTTTTAACAACAAAAACAATGATTCAGATAACACATGTTTCAGATACGCTCTTTCCATTCGTGGAACTAAACCAACAACAGAAATAGAATCTGATACCACATTAAGTGGTATCTGTTGCCACGTTTCAAAAGCTAAAATGACGGCTGCTAATTCTGCCAGTTGTGGTGATCCTTCAGTTGTAGTCATTTTTTCATGCCAGGCATTATCACTATACCAAGTAACCACTGCCCGGCCTGTTTTCCCTGAACCATCTGTAAAGACAGTTAAGCCTTGGACTGGCTGGTCTTGATACAACGGGTTTTCGAGAATCTCTATTTGTTGACAAAATGTAAATAATTTATGAGAGGGTAAATGGTTATTTACTTGTCCGGTAAAGTCTTCTAGCGATGCCTGTAATTCAAAGCTGTTTTGAATGCTCCATTGCAAATAATCTGTTGGTATTGGCAAATATATTGTTGCTGGGCTTTGTCCACTGAGTTCCATAAGTCGAGTTCGCCCCTTTTTTATTAAAAGAGCAAACGTTTCTATGCGAGTGACTAAAGTTTTGTGTGGTTGGTGTGGTAAAAAGATCCATTCAGTTATTCGAAGAGGGTCCGATTGATGTTGGTCCCACTGACCAATAATGGCTATTGGTTGTGAGGGTTGATTACATAAATAGATGTTAAATGGTAAATTAGGGTCGTATCGATAAACTTGTCGCTGGGAGATAAGTTGTTCAATTTGCTCAATTGCTTTGTGCGCTTCGGCTGTCAGCTCTCGTGGTGCTGTAAATTCTGTAGATCCTTTTAATAATTCAAATAAAGGTTGCATTAACTCATTTGAAATTCCTGCTGTAGTACATATCCAGTTGATGTTCCCGACAAGTTGCTGAACATCATTTAGAGTCTTGACGTTTTTGTTCAGCTGAACTTGCTGTGGTTGGACAGAATGGTCAAAAATAATGTTTCCGAGATATTTCCAGGGTGCCATTGTTTGGATTTTTTCTGGTGCAATTTGCAATCCTCGGTTTTGCAAAAAGGCTCTAAGGTCATGCATACTGGCCATGAGTGTTTCTGTCTCTTGCCCTGCAATGAGGATGTCATCCATGTAATGGTAACATATTAATTGCAGATATTTTTGTCGAAAAGGTTGCAGAGCTAGTGCCATGTATGCTTGACAGATGGTTGGAGAGTTTTTCATTCCTTGTGGCAATACAGTCCATTGATAACGACGCTGTGGTTGACTTTCATTGATTGTTGGGATAGAAAATGCAAATCTTCTACTATCCTTTGGATGTAATGGAATAGTGAAAAAGCAGTCCTTTAAATCAATAATAATTATGTCCCATTGTTTCGGTATCATTGTCGGTGATGGAAGACCAGGCTGAAGCGGTTCCATATCTTCCAAAATATGGTTGATTGCTCGGAGGTCGTGTAAGAGCCTCCACTTGCCTGATTTCTTTTTGATTACAAACACAGGTGTGTTCCAAGGGCTGGTTGAAGGGATAATGTGTCCCTGTTCTTCTTGTTCTGCTATCAACTGTTCTAGGGCGGCTAATTTTTCTGTCGATAGGGGCCATTGGTCCATCCATACAGGTTGTTCTGTTTTCCACGTTAAGTTTGAACAAAAGAAAATTAGAAGTCCTTTACGGAGTCACCGTTCATTGCCGTATCCAGGGAAGAGCTGGGCGAGGACGGTCTGCAGTGTTTTGTTCACTTGCACGGTGTAGTTCTTGCCGAGTGGCAGCAGCCCCAGGGCGGCGGCGGCTGCAGAGGATCCGGCGCCGCCCGGCCTGCACGCCAGCCTGCACCCGGAGCTGGAGTCGGCTCTGCAGCAGAGGCGCTTGGCCAGTCAAGGTTTTGCAAGGCTGCCGCTTCACAAAATGTCCCCCACTCTTGTTGCCACAGTAACTTTTGAGTGGGAGTCAGGATCATTGTAGCGAGCTGCTTACAGTCAAAAGGTGTAATTACATTGCCTAACAATACATTCTCCAAAAGGGATTGAGCATAGGGAGTGGTGAGTCCCCACGTGGTAAACAGTTTTCCTCAGCTCCTTTATCACGTCCCAGTTAAAAGGAGCCCACTCATTGGGTGCATTCTGGCGTACGATAACTGGGAATGCAGAGGGAAGAGCATGGCCATCTGCTAACGCATCACGCTTTATCTTCTCCCAGTTACAGGCAGGGGTTTTGGGCCTCGAGTCTGAGTCGTCTAAGGGGTTAAAACCAAGGCGCTAGCACAGGCCTTGCGATGCCTGTTTCTGTTCAGTTAGATCAATTAAGGCTGGTTCTGCCTCTGATGGGCCATTAGAGTTGGAATCCCTTGCAGCCTTTTCAGCATCCCAAGCAGCAATTGTGTCCTTAACTAAACGCCAAATCGTCATTATAGAGGTAGCATTAGCATCACCCCGGAAGCCGCCTCTCAGATTAAATTGCCTGCTTCCGTCCATGTTTTTGGTAGGAATACTAGGGCACCATCCGACAGGGCTCCGTTGTTGCGAAGCCATTTCAGCAGAATGCATAAATTAGTCTCATAATATTTGATTCCTCTCTTTTGAAGGAATTGCAGCAGTAACTTAACTATTGCCTCTTGCTCTGTTGATGCACCCTGCCCCACGATTACTCAGCTCCTCACCTGTCATCTTGACGGTGATGCCCGGGAATGTGTGAGGAGTCAGTCGGTCCTGCCGATGATCCCCGGACGCTGATCGCGTTGAAATACCCTATCAAATCGGGGTCACCATTTTGCGGGAATGAAACGAGATGGATTCCAGATAGATGTAAAGCGGAGACCTTTATTGTTGGAACTTACAGGTTTATATACCTTTGCTCATCTGTCCACGCGCTTCTCATAGCAACCTGATTACTGGATTTTAGGTCAGGCTGTTATAATTGAGTTAACAACGCAAAGTCCAAACGTGGATCAATTTACTATTTATTTAGATAGGAAAGCAAAAGCAGCGCTGGGCGGCCGGGGAGTCGCAGCTCCACCATGGCTCGCAAAGTTAGGTAAGCGGAGCAACCCCTTTTATTCCCCCTCCAAGTTCGTTTGGCATCTTTGGAGATGCCCCCCCCTTCTTCTAGGGTACATGCAATCTCCATACGGCCAGATAGTAAATCTGCTAAGTTTACAAAGTTGTCGCAGTTCATCAGTCTTCAAGGTTGTAGTCCTGTTTCTCATCAAACAGTTTCTAACTCCTCTTTTCTCCTTATCTCTGGGCCATTTGTTCCTTGCACAAGGCCGCATTCTTTGAGCTGGCTAATCTGCTGGGGCCCGAGGTGATCTGTGGCTCTTAATTCTTGCTTCAGGGGGTTTCAGAAGGCTTGGTTGTAAATTCAGTAGATACTTAACTTTTAGCATTTAGTTAAGATAGCATTGTGGCTTTGTCTTTCAAACAAGATGTTCCTGTGCTTTGAAACAGAAAGATCGCTGCTCCTTTAGTTGGCTTGATCAGCAAATTACTTTCTGTTACTCATTACAATTCCCCCCTTTTCTTTTATTTACCCTTAATTTGCTGATCAAACCTGGATAGCACCTCACAAGCGGCAGCCAGCTCATGATCTTCGTTGGGTAAAATTTTCATCTCGAGTTCCGACTGCTTCATCACCATTAACTGTACCTTTTCCAACCTGCTTTTAACAAAGGTTACAAGTTTATTAATAACACAAGGCCCAAAGGTAAGAGCCAATAGCAACATGATGAGAGGCCCTGCCAAGGTAGAAATTAAGGTAGTTAACCATGGTGATTGATTAAACCAAGATTCATACCAGGAAGCTTGGGTTTCCCATTCTCGTTTTCTTTTCTCTAATCCTTCTCTTAGTTTAGCCATTGAATCCCTAGCTACTCTGGTATGGTCAGCATAAAAACAACATTCTTCACCTAAAGCAGCACACAATCCTCCCTGCTGTAGAAACAAAAGATCCAACCCCCTTCGATTTTGTAGGACTACCTCTGATAATGAAGTCAGTGATTTTTCTAAATAAGAAATAGATTTCTCTATTCGGGCTAAGTCCTCATCTACCGCAACTCTTAGGGAGGTTAGGCCTTGATGTTGTTGGACCAAAGAGGTTACTCCTGTAGCAGTCCCTGCAACTCCCAAACCGAGCAGGGTAGCTAGAGTGATTGCTGTTATTGGCTCTCTTTTTCTAATTTCATGTCCCAAATTGTTCCAGTGTAAATACATGGTCTCTTCTTCATGTAAGAGGATTCTAGGTACCACAGTAACCTGTACACAAAATTCTGACTCGTTTCTCTTGAGGACATCTATAGACAGACACGGTGTTAATCCAGCTATAGAACATACCCACCAAGCCCCTGGACTTGGTAAAACCCATTTGACATCTCGCTTGAAATTTCTTTTATGATTTTTGCATAATGCTTTTCGTCTTTTTTTTCCCACGCACCAACCCCTTCCTCTCACCTGTTGGAGGGTAATTCCTACTTTTCGTTCTTTCCAATTGCACTTGGGGGGGTTGTCCTTGGTAGATGTACGGAAAGGGGATGTTAGGGCTATCCCTTCATAAAAAGGAGGCTTTATGTCATAACCAACAAGAATCTGTAAAGTTAGGATTGGTTGTATTCAAAGCTTGGTAGGCTGCTCGCATCACAGACCATAAAGGATTACTTTCTTCCATTGTACTGGAGATCCTTAGAGGTGCCAGGGTAGTAAAACTCTCCTGTCTAGTAATTGTTGGGTTCATACCTGTGGCAGTGTTAGTCTGTTGCTTCTTTTTCTCTTCCTTTGCGATAATTCGATTTGGCCCTACTGGTGGTGGCTGGGGAATTATTGGACTCTTTCTGATGAGTATCAAACCCCCTCTGTCTGTCCCGGGTTCCCAATATCTCAATCCCCATGTCTTTCCCATAATCCAGCTTGAATCGTTAGGGTTAGTTATGTTAAGGAACAGATATGCACAGTTACTGTTTCTTATTATTCCACTGTTGGTCGGATCGTGTTTGGGGATGGTACAACCATATGGACCCCACCCGACCCTTAGAAATTTGTCTTCATTCTTTGAAGACCATGAGGCTATGGTCTCACATCCCCAGTAGGCACAATAATAATGCCTGGGACTATTACAATATTCCTTCCCTGGGTTCGAACTCGGGCAAAAGTAATGAGCTTTTTGATTCAGACAGGGGCTTATAGGCGCAAGGTCACAAAGAGAGGCTGTGAAGCTTGGGGCTCCGGGGGTTGTTATTTTCCCAATTACTTTCCCATCCCCCCATCTTGCCAGGGTCCACTCAAAAGGTTGGTGGGGATAGTGGTCTTGTGATAAGTCCACTGTCACCATACAGGCCATGACAACCAGAGTCATTAACAAAGTCATGTTCCCACTGTATGATACCTCTCCGTCTTCCTCATCTACTCTTTTGCAGAGAGCAACGGGATAATATTATCTTCTCGACGGCAGTAGGTAATCTTCAGGGAAGTCTTAGGTTATCTCTTTAATCCTCCTGTATTTACGGTGCCGCGTGGGCTTAACGCAATTCTCCCCCTTGACCTGTTTAAAGGATCCCTGGTTCTTATTGAATTATTTCAAAATTCATTCGTTTTGCTATGAAGCCTTTCCAAGCAAACCTCACAGCACACCTTCTTGACACTTTATACCAATCAGCTTCATATATTTCCCAGAGTTCGGGTATCAACTGTTCCCATCCACAAAATATCTTACAAACCTCTGCTTGTTTTCTTCCTTCAGTAGATATGATACTATTGCGACATTTCATACAATAAGGTCGCCTTCTAAGTGAAACACAAAACCATTTTCTATTACAATTTAGACATTTACAAGTTACACAAGCCCAATGACCAAAAAAAGGGGGTGTTTTAGGTGCGGTATTCCAAACAACCTTTCAGTCCTAAGAGTTCTAAATATTTCAACTTTTAGTTCACAACAAAAAGAAAAATTTACAAAGTTCTTGTGAGTTTATATAATCCGGTCCCTCCTGATTGATCGGATATTCTTTCCCTTCTCCAAGGTGCGAAATATACCTTTTGTAAGGGATATTGGGGAATACTTGGAACCACCGATTTAGGTTGTGTCTTACTTCCTCCTGGGGTGACTCATTCATCAGTATTTTGATTCCACCTTATCTTTAATCGAAGATCCCCTGGCTCGGATGTCACAGTCCAGTTTTCTGGGTGCACGGGTCCCTTGACTCTACTGGCATGTGTCCATCCCTTTTCTGCAGTCCGTATGGCAGTATCTGTAGTGAGTAAAACAGTGAAAGGCCCTTCCCAGCGAGGTGTTAGAGAGGTTTCTTTCCAAGATTTAATCAAAATGTGATCTCCAGGCCTTATTTGGTGTATAGAAATATCCAAAGGAGGTCTCTGTACCACCAGACCCTTTCTTCTAAGCTCGTGTCTTCTTTTTGAAAGTTCCAAAATATATTCTGTTAAAATTTTATCTTCAACTTTTGGATGTTCTGTTAGTATTCCAAAGTCATAGGGCATGCCATATAACATTTCAAAAGGGGATATACCAGTATCAGTTCTTGGTTGAGTTCTAATATGGAGTAAGGCTAGTGGTAAGCACTTAACCCAACTCATTTTTGTCTCCACCATCAATTTAGTTAAATGCTTTTTAATTTCTCCATTCATCCTTTCCACTTTTCCCGAACTTTGTGGATGCCAGGGTGTGTGGTATTCCCACTTTGTACCAAATAATTCGGTTGTTCCTTTTATTATTTTAGAGATAAAATGTGGGCCTCGGTCTGAGTCAATCACAGCAATGGCTCCGTATCTAGGAATAATTTCCTCGAGGAGTACTTTAATTACTGTTTTTGCTGTAGCCCTAATTACGGGAAAGGCTTCCACAAAATAAGTAAGATGATCCACCAAGACCAATAGATACTGGTATCTCCCAACCTTTGGTAATTCAGTAAAATCTACTTGCACCTTTTCAAATGGCCTTTTAGCTAATTCACGCCCCCGCTTGGAGTTTTTCTCTTAGTTGTCGCTTGTTTACTTTGTGACAAGTCAAACATCCTTCCAAAATCCTTTTAGCCAGGCCATATATCCCGATACAAGTATAATGTGTCTCTAATTGATCCACTAAGGCTTGAACCCCCCAATGAGTTTTAAGGTGTAGTTTATTTAATATTCCTCTTGCTAGGCCTTTTGGAAGAATCTCTCGACCATCTGGTGATAGCCATTTATCCCCGTCCCTTTTGGCCCCAATTTGTTTCAGTTTCTCCATTTCTTGGAGAGTAAACGTCTTTTCTACTGTTAATATCTGGGGTTCTTCTCTTATGGTTTGTGTTTGTGCCACCAATAATGCGGCCCGTTTTGCTTCTGCATCTGCTAAATTGTTTCCCCTAATTGCAGGGCTTATTCCCCTTTGGTGTCCTTTTACATGGACTACAGCTATCTTGAGAGGGTTCCTTAATGCTTTTAAAACTTCTAAAATCAGTTTTTCATGAACTAGTCCTTTTCCCTGGGTGTTAATCAAACCCCTCTCTTCCCAGATTTTCCCAAAAGTATGTACCACCTCAAAAGCATATTCTGAATCTGTGTATATAGTTCCGATCTTGTCCCCTATTAGCCTTAAGGCTCTCAGCAAGGCATATAATTCACATGCCTGTGCGGACCAGGTCCTATTTAGTGGTCCCGATTCTTTTATCTGAAAGGTATGCCCATCT
The DNA here is from genome assembly GCF_032191515.1 of Phaenicophaeus curvirostris. Taxonomy (NCBI): domain Eukaryota; kingdom Metazoa; phylum Chordata; class Aves; order Cuculiformes; family Cuculidae; genus Phaenicophaeus; species Phaenicophaeus curvirostris. Next base: position 1,673,583 of record NW_027206663.1, on the reverse strand, counting down.
ATAATAGCATACCCTGATTTCCTTTGTCCCTCAATTACTTTTGAGGAGCCGTCTACAAATAATTTTTCTCCTTCATCTAGTTCTTCTTCTTCCAAATCTTCCCTTATTTTAGTTTGTAAATTTATTACTTGGAGGCAATCATGGGTTAAGTTTTCTCTGGGTTCCCCATAGAGAAATTGAGCTGAGTTCTGGTTAGAGGTGGTCTCTATCTCTAGCTTAGGAGAATTAATCAAAATCCCTTCATATTTTAACAATCGGCTGTCGGTAAGCCATTTGTCGGCTCGTTGTTGCAGTACTCCGCGAATGTTATGGGGTGTATATACCTTTAATTCACCCCCCAGGGTGACTTTCCCAACTTCTTCTACTAATAATGCTGTGGCCACTATTGCTTGTAAACAGGTGGGCCACCCTCGGCTGACAGGGTCTAATATTTTTGAATAGTACCCTACGGGTTTTCTCTGCCCTGCCCACCCTTGGGTTAAAACCCCATACGCTGTCCCACTGTCCACATTGATAAAGAGTTGAAAGGGTTTACGAATATCGGGTAAACTAAGGACAGGTGCCTCTATTAAATCTCTTTGTATCGCTTCCCAATGACTCTCATCTTCGGGAGTCCATTTCACCAACCCATCTTTGGTCAGTTTTTCCTACAAAAATTTTACCTTGCTACTATAGTTCTCTATCCACTGTCGACAATACCCCAGTAATCCTAATAATTGTCTTATCTGTCTCTTGTTACTGGGTGCAGTTAGAGATAGTATTCCTTTTACTCTTTCGGGGTCCAATTTCTTGTATCCCTTTGTAAGCCAATGTCCCAAATATTTTACCTCTTCTTCAGTAAATTGTAATTTAGATTTGGAGACTTTCAATCCCTTAAGGCCTAAAAAGTTCAACAATTTGATGCTTTCACCTCTAACCTCCTCTTGGGTCCTCCCGGCTACCAGTAAATCATCCACATACTGTATCAGGATCAGGCCTTCGGTTAATTCATAAGATTCTAAGAGTTGTTCCAAAGCCTGTCCGAACAAGTTTGGGGATTCCGTAAATCCCTGGGGCAATACGGTCCATCGCAGTTGTTGTTTTCTATGTGTTTTAGGGTCCTCCCATTCAAATGCAAAATAATCTCTACATTTTTCTTCTAAAGGACAAGCCCAAAAGGCGTCCTTTAAATCTATAACACTATACCATTTATAATCTGGACTTAATTGGTTTAGTATAGTGTGGGGGTTTGCCACTACAGGAAACCGGGTAATTGTTCGCTCGTTTACAGCTCTTAAATCTTGCACTAAGCGATAGGACCCATCTGATTTCTTCACCGGTAATATAGGAGTATTATGAGGAGACATACAGGGTTCCAAAAGTCCTTGAGCCAAAAGTCTCTCAGTTATTGGCTGCAACCCTTCTCTCCCTTCTCTAGATATGGGGTATTGTCTTATCCAAATTGGTCGGTCTGGATCGTTAATAGAGATCGTGATCGGTTTGATATTCAATCTCCCTACCGAGTTTGGGCTGTACCAAACATCAGGGCTAATTTTGGCTTCATCTTCTGTGGTCAATAAGCATAGTTTTACCTTCAATTTTTCATGGTCTACTTCTAGGCTGATTCCCAATTCTACCATTAAATCTCGTCCCAAAAGATTGTATTCCGCTTCTGGAACCAAGAGGAATGTCCCTACCCCACATTTATTGGGAGTTTCTATGGTCACATTCCTTATCAGGGATACCTTGAAAGGTTCCCCCTTTGCACGAATTACTTGGAGTTTTTCTTTATATTCGACACATCCAGAGGGCAACCTCTGAACAGTCGATCTTTCGGCACCCGAGTCCACAAGGAACTCGAACACCTCATGCTGAGGACCCAATTCCAATTTTATCAAGGGCTCTGAAACTTTAGGAGTCCCCAGCAAATAGAGCCCCTGACCCCTCTAATCCTCTTTAAAGATTTTCTCATCCTGCAGCCTCTTAGGACAATTTTTCTGCAGGTGTCCTTTGTTGTGGCAATAGAAACATTCTATTGCCGAGGGGCCAAAACTCCTCCTGGGATTTACTGGGCCTTCCCGGAGGATATCTCTCCTTCTTTCCTGATTAAATCCTCTGTCCGGGTTAAATTTTCTTTCTTGGGTTTGCCCCTCCCTTATGGCTGCTACCAAAATTTGGGCTTGTCTTTTTTTGATTTTCCTCTTCTCTCCTCACATATACCTTCTGCGCTTCCCGTAATAGTTCATCCAATCCTTTTTCTTGCCAATCTTTTATCTTTTCTAATTTTCTCCTTACGTCCACCCAGGATTTTGCTACAAACTGGGTTTTCAAAAGAGCTTGACCCACTTGGCTATCGGGTTCTAAGCCTGAATATAGTTGTAAGCTTTTTCTTAATCTCTCCAACCATTCGGTAGGAGTTTCATCTTTTTTCTGTTGTTCACTAAAGGCTTTGTTAATATTTTGTCCCTTGGGTACAGAATCCCTGATTCCTTGAATTATCATATCCCGGAGATCGACCATGTTATTTCTATGTGCGGGATCCTGGTTATCCCAATTGGGTTTTTGTAGGGGCCATTTTATATCTCCAGCAGGACCGTGTTGGTGTCTCTGGTCCCAGTGCCTCATACCTGCGGTTCTGATCATTCCCCGCTCTTCATTAGTAAACAAAATCTTTAAGATGGACTCCATCTCGTCCCAGGTGTAAATATTTGGACCGAGGAATTGATCAAGACGTTCAGCGACCCCTAGTGGGTCTTCTAATAAGCGCCCCATTTCCTTTTTAAATTCTCTCACGTCCCCTGAGTTGAAAGGTACAGATATGAATCCTACCCCAGGTTGGGGTCCCCCCATAGCCGTTTCCCTTAGTGGATATAATAAATTTTCCTCTTTTCTTTCTCTAGTTTGACTCCTAGTTATCCTTTTTTCAGGAGGAGGAGTTTTTTCCACATTTTCTGGGGAAGCTGCGAGGAGAGATTCTGGTTCAGGGTCCTGACTCTGCAGAGGAGGTGGAACGTAAGGTGGAGGAGATACGGGTATCTCATCCTCCTCCTTTTTAGTTTTTTTCTTCTTTTCTTTTAATGTGAACAAATTTTCTGTTTGAGTTGTACTCAGGATCCATAAAAAGGCATATTCACTCTCCTCTTTATTAAAGGGTTGCTTGTTGTTAACGTATATATTTAATTGTTGACATATCCAATCTTCAAAAGGCCCATCAATCGGCCAATATAAACCTGTCCTTATCTGCTTCCCCCCCCTTCCCCATAGAGGGAAAACTATCCCAATGTCTAATCATTAATCCTAAGGGGCTATCTGGGGGTATATCAGGGAGCCAACCCCCACCCCTTTTCTCCTGCATGGAACCAGAGGCTTTACTCTTCTTCTGGCCCATCTTCCAAAAGTGCCTTCTCACACACAATCCTCTCACTTCCCTCCGTTCGTGGCCCACGTCCTCGCGGACAATGGGAACCGCACTATTTGGAGGTCCACACTCACTTTGTCCAGTGGACTCCTAAGTCCGTTGGACGTCTCACTCACTCGCACTCCGGGTACCCAAAAATCCCCAACCCAGCGGTATACTTACCCTATCCTGGGTCTTCACCCGGTGCAACCAGGCGGTATCCAATTTACTCTTTTTCGAGTCTTCACCTGGGGCTACCAGGCGGTATCCACTTACTCTTTCTCGAGTCTTCACCCAGTGCTACCAGGCGGTATCCAAGTTACTCTTTTTCGAGTCTTCACCCAGTGCTACCAGGCGGTATCCAAGTTACTCTTTTTCGAGTCTTCACCCGGTACTACCAGGCGGTATCCAATTTACTCTTCGTGCACGAAAATTACGGGGAACTGCAGTATTTCTCCTTTCTTTTTGCTTTCCTATCTCAGTTCGGAAAATCCAGGTAAGTTAGATCGGAACTCTCCTCTGGGACCATCCGAAGATGGGGTGCCCTCCCAGAGTCGAGGTCCGAGTCAACTGTCTGGATCCGAGTCACGGCACCAAATTGTTATAATTGAGTTAACAACGCAAAGTCCAAACGTGGATCAATTTACTATTTATTTAGATAGGAAAGCAAAAGCAGCGCTGGGCGGCCGGGGAGTCGCAGCTCCACCATGGCTCGCAAAGTTAGGTAAGCGGAGCAACCCCTTTTATTCCCCCTCCAAGTTCGTTTGGCATCTTTGGAGATGCCCCCCCCTTCTTCTAGGGTACATGCAATCTCCATACGGCCAGATAGTAAATCTGCTAAGTTTACAAAGTTGTCGCAGTTCATCAGTCTTCAAGGTTGTAGTCCTGTTTCTCATCAAACAGTTTCTAACTCCTCTTTTCTCCTTATCTCTGGGCCATTTGTTCCTTGCACAAGGCCGCATTCTTTGAGCTGGCTAATCTGCTGGGGCCCGAGGTGATCTGTGGCTCTTAATTCTTGCTTCAGGGGGTTTCAGAAGGCTTGGTTGTAAATTCAGTAGATACTTAACTTTTAGCATTTAGTTAAGATAGCATTGTGGCTTTGCCTTTCAAACAAGATGTTCCTGTGCTTTGAAACAGAAAGATCGCTGCTCCTTTAGTTGGCTTGATCAGCAAATTACTTTCTGTTACTCATTACAATTCCCCTTATCATCCCTGAATGATTCATCAAGCAAATGCATCAAACACACTATACTACAACCATAATACATATCTTAACTACAAGAAGACATTGAAATGTGTTATTTGAAATAGAATCCACCCAACACACACAAGAAAGCAAACTAAACAGTGCAAGGTACTTCCAATGCTTCTGCAGGAAATTCATCACCACCACTGAATTTAAAATCTACAACCCATGATTAACTCAGACAGTTCCAGGTTTGCTTATATCCTTAAACCATCACAGCTACAACACCACTCTTATAACATCTGAAAGTGATTTCTTGAAATGCTCTTTCTCAAATGCAAGAGTACAGTACCTAGTACTGTAAGAAGAAAAACTTTGCACTAGAAGCAGAAATTACTGTGGAAATTAAGTAGGGCATCAGAAAAATGTGCTAAAAATATACATGTTCTCAGAGTAAGAAGGTGGACTAGACCATTCTGCAGTAGCTGATGTCTGACCACATATATCAGTCAAGGTAAGAGGGGAAATGAAATTGTAGCAATTCCAGCAAATATATTCCACATTCATAAAGAAATATCTGTACGGAGTATTTTTTATTTGTTTGCTGTTTTCCTTCCACTAATGCAGCTCTATTGGTCTTTCTAACAGTGAAGGCTACAGTGTAGACAGGATGCAGGTGTTGTCACCATGTCATCTGGTCCTGTTCAGGGCCATAGAATCATAGAATCATAGAATAACCAGGTTGGAAGAGACCCACTGGATCATCGAGTCCAACCATTCCTATCAAACACTAAACCATATCCCTCAGCACCTCATCCACCCGTGCCTTAAACACCTCCAGGGAAGGTGACTCAACCACCTCCCTGGGCAGCCTGTTCCAGTGCCCAATGACCCTGAGAGAGAGAAAAATGCTTATAGATTTCATTAGAAAGAATGCATTTTACTGCCTGTAAAGATGAGGTAATAATCTTTAATGTTGTGAAGAGAACATTTTTTACAATCATAAGACATAGGATGGGATGAAGGATAACATCAAGGTACCTCTCAAGAAAGTTTAAAGGAAGTTTTGTACTGGTAATGTATCTGATGTTATTAATCATTCTGAAAACAAAAATATCCATACTGGCAAATCTCTTCTTTCCTAAAATGTCTCACTTAGTGTTTATTTCTGAGAGCAACAACTTGCACCAGGATGTTTTCAACAATTGCTAATATTTCAGAAAATAAAACTAGATGCTGACAAGGAAAAAGGCAAAGCCCAGTTTAATTTTTCAGTGCAGTGAGTGAAGCTATTGCTTGATTATTTATCCACTCTGAGCAATTCATTTAGCCTCTCTGTAAAAACTTCTAATTTACTAATGATTAATGAACTTTTTACAATCTGGTTTAGAGTCATAGATAAGGTGAGAAAGAAGGGCGAGGCTTTGAATTGTTATCAGTTACTTTCCATATGTACTGTTACTTTCCCACAGCTCTGTAACACCCAGTTACCTAATTTTTTACTATGTACTTTTGTTACAAATACCTGTCTTCCTATATATATTCATAGCTTCAGTTTCTGCTGCTGTCTTTATATACCCAAGTCCCTGTACGACAAGCAGTTCAATACACTGCTCTCTCTGATATAACTAAAGCATTTCCACACAATTCTTCATGATATGGATTGATAGAATGCAATGTGCTGAATTATGCCATTCTTTTTTAGTTAGGCAAAAGATTATGACTGACACCATTTAGAACGTCAAATTTCCAAAATCTGTCTTTCTCTGAAGTGTCCTAATAAGTTTTCCACATTAGTATTATCATCACACATTTAAACATCATTTTATTATTCGGACTCAAATACCTCATCTCTCCTGAGCAAGTTCATTCTTCTTTATAATTTTATCGTAGACTGCTCTTTCTACGAAACAGGAAAGAAGTTTGTTTGATAGTACTTTTAATGGTTCATTTACATCTAAAAGATTAGGCATGAGTGAGAATGCATTGCATTTTGCTAGCCCATAGCAGATTACCCTGCTGTCTTTCAAATAAGGAAGCTGGAAGTTTTCCTCTATCACTATCTGGTGGGAAAGAAACAGGTAGTGCTGGAAGACAGTGCAATGGCTGAGGACTGGCAGTCAGAGCAATTATCAGAGAATCAAGGAATTATTTGGGTTGGAAGGGACCTTAAAGATCATCCAGTTCCAACCCCCCTGCCATGGGCAAGGACACCTCCCACTGGGTCAGGTTGCCCAAGGCCCCATCCAACCTGTCCTCAAACACCTCCAGGAATGGGGCATCCACAACTTCCCTGGACAACCTGTTCCAATGTCTCACCACTCTCATTATGAAGAATTTCTTCATAATGTCTAATCTAAATCTGCCCCTATCCAATTTAAAGCCATTCCCCCTCAGTCTATCACTCCATGCCCTTGCAAAAAGTCCCTCCCCAGCTTTATTGTAAGCCTCCTTCAGGTACTGGAAGGTTGCTATATAGTCTCCTTGGAGTCTTCTTTTCTCCAGGCTGAACAAGCCCAACTCTCTCAGCCTGTCCTCATAGCAGAGGTGCTCCAGCCCTGTGATTATCCTTGTAGCCCTCCTCTGGACCCGTTCCAACAGTTCCATATCCTTCTTATGTTGGGTATTCCAGAACTGGACACAATATTCCAGATGAGTTCTCACAAGAGAGGAATAGAGGGGCAGAATTATAGAATAACCAGGTTGGAAGAGACCCACCGGATCATCGAGTCCAACCATTCCTATCAAACACTGAACCATGTCCCTCAGCACCTCGTCCACCCGTGCCTTAAACACCTCCAGGGAAGGTGACTCAACCACCTCCCTGGGCAGCCTGTTCCAGTGTCCAATGAATCGTCTCCCTTGACCTGCTGGTCACACTTCTTTTGATGCAGGCCAGGATACAGCTGGCCTTCTGAGCTGCAAGCACACATTGCTGGCTCATGTTGAGCTTCTCATCGACCAGCACCCCAAGTCCTTCTCTGCAGAGCAGCTCTCAATCACATCATCCCCCAGCATGTACTGAAATCGGGGATTGCCCCAACTCATGTGTAGGACCTTGCACTTGGCCTTGTTGAACCACATGAGGTTCACACAGGCCCACTTTTCCAGCTTATCCAGGTCCCTCTGGATGACATCTCGTCCTTCTGGTGTGACAACTACACCACTCAGCTTGATGTCATCTGTAAACTTGCTGATGGTGCACTCAATCTCGCTGTCTATATCACTGATGAAGATATTAAACAGCATTGGTCCCAGTATGGACCCCCGAGGGACACCACTTGTCATGCATCTCCATCTGGACTTTGAGCCGTTGACCACTACTCTCTGAATACGACCATCCAATTAATATCTTATTCACCGAACAGTCCACCCATCAAATCCATATCTCTCCAATTTAGAGGGAAGGACATTGAGGGGGGACTGTGTCAAAGGCTTTACAGAAGTCCAGACAGATCACATCCATTGCTTTTCCCATGTCCACTGAAGTGGTCACTCCATCATAGAACGCCTCTAGGTTGGTCATACAGGACTTGCCCTGATAACTATCAGATAGGAATCTGAAATGAATATTAGATCAGAGAGATTAGATAAAATAGTTCAACGGCTCTGGGTATATCACCTTTTTTAACTTTTTATCATTTTGGATAGAAGCAATCAGAGTATTTTTGAATACCACAAATTCCATGCATGGAGGTTAAAAATTAGAAACTGTTCCCTAGCTGTTATTTGGAGTAAACATTTGCTACAAATAATGAGTTTCTTGTAAATTAAAAAGCCACAAAACTGGCATTATTATTCTAGGGAAGGAAAACAATCGGACATAATTTTCTCAACTCCTTAAACAAGGACAAGAGGAAGATACTAAGGAAAAACATGTCTTTGGGGTAAAAATTCAAAGGATAGAGGAAGATTGTAACACTTCCTTCCCTTTTTGCAGCTTTAAACCAATAACTCTAACAAAGTGGTAAAGGCAAAATGGATTAATGACAAATTTTATATCAAATAGTGCTAAAATGTAAAAGATTTATTTGTATTTTCAGTGACATTAGAGGGACGTGGTAGTAATTATTCAGAAAATTTTCCTGGGGCTAAGGTATTTTAGTGTACACGCTTCTAAACTAGATTTAAACTATAAAAGTATGCCATTTTTCCCTTCACATGTCAATATAGAGTTTAGAGTTCTTTTTCTGAGCCAGCTACGTATTTCCATACCAAAATTTCTTGTAAATATAATCCTAATACTGAATTTCTTGATATGAGAATTAGACAGTGTTAGGATCACAAATCACCTTGGGCCCCAGCAGGAGTTAATTAGCCAGCTCAAAGAATGCGGCATTGTGCAAGTAAGGAACAAGTTGCCCAGAGATAAGGAGGTAGGGAGGAAAAGGGGGGATTTAGAAACTGTTTGGCACAGAACAGGACTGAAACCTTGAAGATTGCCGAACTAAGACAACTCTGTAAACTTAGCTGATTTATTATCTGGCTTGCAAAAGCCTGTATGGAAACTGCATGTGTCTGTGTGAGTATAAATACATCCCTTAGTGCACCAATTCGGGGTCGTCCTCCATTGTCTGGGGCGACCCTGGCCGGTCAGTTACCTGATTTCCTATGGGCATTTAATAAACATTTACGTTGCTAGCAACTCCGACTCGTCTCTTAGCATCCTGAACCCTTGCATTTGGAGGCTTGTCCGGGATGCTAACAGAGAGACAAGAATCCTGATTCCAGATTCTGAAAGGCAAGCTTCCTCGAGGAAGGTGAGTAAATCTGTTTCTGATTTTGTGGAGCTCCAATTTGTAGGCTCACTAGGGAAGAAACTGGACGCAGTATTGCTTCCCTGATCCGGAGCTGGTGCGGGGATGCCCCACCGCTCTCTGAGAAGGTTGGTAGGGCCTAGTCCCCAACCTCCCCTCGCTCTGAGTCCGTCCTGGTTTTTATGGGTATCGAATTTAGACTCTTGTTTTTGTTATTCACGTTGGGCACGCGGGATTTGCGGTATTATAATAGTAATTGTGTTTATTGTTGTGTTTTGTGTTTTCTTGAAATACGAAATGGGACAAGGTAAAAGTAAAAAGGACGTCAGTCCACTTGAATTGGTAATTCAGCATTTCAAAGATTATCAAAATAGAGCTGCCTCCTCAGGAGATACAGTTCACGTGGGGAAATTAAAAATGCTTTGCCAACTTGAATGGCCAATGTTCCAAGTGGGCTGGCCACCCGAAGGAATGTTTGCCCTTCAGGCAATTTATTCGGTTCAAGCAATTGTAATGGACAACCACCCAGATCAGATTCCGTATATTGTGACATGGCGTTATTTAGTAGAGGAGCCACCTTCTTGGCTCAAACCACGAGTGCCACCTGAAAATGAGACTGTAACTTTGCCATTACGGCAAGCTCTGAAAACTTCGGATAGGGACTGGAGGGACCTGAAGCCGGTCTTGCCTCCTCCAGAGGAGGAGGACAACTCTCCTCCCCCTCCCCCTTATCCGAACCGGAGAGATCACCCGGAGCCTGAAAATATAAATGAGGGACTTTTAAGTCCACCAAAAACACGATCTGGGTCAGTGTATAATGCGGGGGAGGAGAAAAAGGAGATGCCCAGACCACCTACCCCCCAAAAATTGTATCCAAATCTGTCCGAATGTGTGTCATGTAAATCTACCGGGCATGGTATAGGATTGGAAACCACCCCCGAACTATCGGCTCTGGTTTTGCCCCTGAAAGAAGTGCTTCCATCTGACGGGAGAGGGCCACCTGTAGTAGTATATTCCCCCTTCTCGTCGTCCGATATTCATAATTGGAAGCAGCAACATAAACCATTTTCTGAAAATCCCCAGGATTTGATCCGGCTCTTAGAAACTGTATTTTTAACACACCAGCCAACCTGGGTAGACATTCAACAATTATTAATGGCTCTCTTTACTGCTGAGGAAAGGGATCGGATCCTCAGAGAAACACATAAAGAGGCGACCGAAAGAGTGGGCCAGCAGTTGGATGGCCAGCAGTTGGATGCCCGCCAGTTGGAAGAAGTTTGCCCTAAGGAAGCCCCGAACTGGAACCCCAATATGGATGAAGGTAGGGAGAGCCTACGTTTCTACCGCCAGATTTTACTGGGGGGTCTGAGGGCAGCGGCACAGAAACCTATTAACTTGTCCAAAATAAGTGCCGTGATCCAAGGAAAAACTGAATCCCCGGGTGCAATTTTAGAAAGATTAATGCAAGCATATAAGATGTATAGTCCAATTGACCCTGAGGCCCCAGAAAACCAGAGAGCAATTAACATGGCATTTGTGAGTCAGGCAGCACCAGATATTAGGCGGAAAATACAGAAAATGGAGGGTTTTGAAGGAAAGAACTTAACAGAGCTGGTGGGCATAGCAGAGAAAGTTTTTAACAATAGGGATTTACAAGAAGAGGATAGACAGACTAAGAGAATTGCAAAAATACTGGCTGTGCATGATGCGGGGAGACGAGGGAACCCACGAGGCAGTTGGAATAACCAACCAAACAATCGCCCAAGAAAACCTGAACACTCAGGAGCCCATCCCAGGTAACCACCGATAAGGGCTGTCCCTGTGGATATTGACCAACGTGCATATTGCAAAGAAAAAGGACACTGGATAAAAGACTGTCCCAATAAGAGGACCCGAGTTGCCGTCACTAGAAACTGACGGGGCCGGGGCTCCAGCCCCCTCCCAGAGCCCAGGGTCACGATTACAGTGGAGGGGAAGCCGATAGAGTTTATTGCTGATACTGGGGCTCAATTTTCATCCCTGAAAGAGCCCATGGGAAAACTTTCCACAGAAACAATATGGGTCCAGGGAGCCAATGGAACCGAGGAACATCCTTGGACTACAGAAAGGACTTTAAACTTGGCAACAGGAATAGTAAAACATCGGTTTTTACTATTACCCAATGCTCCCTATAACCTATTGGGGAGAGACCTGCTCCATAAACTTAAAGCAGGAATTCAATTTTTGGAGAATGAATTGGCTGTCACTTTGGGGTCACCAACAATAAATATGTTGGTTGCTGCTGTAGACGAACACATGATTTACAAACAGCCACAAGAGAATGGTGCATCTGCAGATTTGATAGAGACCTTACTGGCTGACTTTCCCAAAGTGTGGGCCGAGGGGAAGCCCCCAGGATTGGCAAAGGATCAGGCCCCCGTAGTAATCGCTTTAAAAAGTGAAGCAACTCCAATAAGAGTCCGTCAGTACCCGATCCCCTGGGATGCCAAGGAAGGGATCCGAAAACACATAGACTACCTTCGGCAGCATGGGATCTTAGTGGCTTGTCGATCTCCATGGAATACCCCACTGCTACCCGTGAAGAAAGCAGAACCCGGGGAATATCAGCCGGTACAGGACCTGAGGGAGGTGAACAGACGGGTGGAAGACATCCACCCTACCGTCCCGAATCCGTACACCTTGCTCACCCTCCTGGGACCCAAAAGGACTGTTTATACTGTTCTTGACTTGAAAAATGCTTTCTTTTGTATTCCACTGGCAAAGCAGTCCCAGCTATACTTCGCCTTTGAGTGGACTGACCCACAGAACGGATTCCAGGGACAGCTGACATGGACCAGGCTTCCCCAAGGATTTAAAAATTCACCCACCATATTTGACGAAGTGCTCCATGAAGACCTGAAAGACTACCGAGCTCAAAACCGAGACATCGCTCTACTGCAGTACGGGACAACTTGCTTATAGCAGCTGAGACTCACGAAGCCTGCCTGCAAGGTACCAGAAATCTGTTACAGGTACTACAAGAAAAAGGCTACAGAGTCTCTGCAAAAAAGGCACAGCTCTGCCAGAGACATGCCACATACCTAGGATTTGACCTGCATGAAGGAGTCCGCTCCTTGTTGGAATCAAGAAAGGAGGTGATCTCACGATATCCACAGCCGAGAACGTCTAAACAAGTAAGAGAATTCCTTGAGACAGTGGGATATTGTAGGCTATGGATACCTCGGTATGCAGAGATAGCTCAACCGTTATATGAGCTCACCAGGGGCAATTCAACTACAATAGACTGGTCCCCAGAAGCTGAAAAATCCTTCAGAGAATTACAAAGTGCATTGCTGAGTGCCCCGGCATTAGCTATCCCCGACATAACCAAATCCTTTCACCTTTATGTAGACGAACGTGCTGGGATAGCTAAGGGGGTTCTCACTCAGAAATTAGGGGCTTGGCAAAGGCCCGTAGCATATTTGAGCAAGAAGCTGGATGCTGTAGCATCAGGATTTCCCCCTTGTCTCCGGATCACAGCAGCTGCCGCCCAACTGGTAAAAGATGCAGGAAAACTAACCCTGGGCCAGAACCTAGAAATAACAACATCACATGCTATAGAGGGTTTACTCTGTACCCCACCTGATAAGTGGATATCAAATACCCGACTTACTGGGTACCAAGCACTCCTTTTAAATGAACCCAGAGTTGTATTTAAACCACCAGCCATGCTGAATCCAGCTACACTCCTACCAGAAGAATTGGATGACCAGCCACATGACTGTGGGGAAGTATTAGCCCAAATCACTGGGGTACAGCCAGATCTTAAAGGTAGACCAATTCCAGATGCAGATTTAACGATATTTACAGATGGTAGTAGCTACATAAAAGATGGGAAAAGATATGCAGGGGTAGCAGTGGTAACTACTGAACAAGTAATATGGAAAGAAGCTCTACCACAGGGTACCTCTGCTCAGAAAGCAGAACTCATTGCTCTAACTAAAGCCTTACAGATAGCTGAAGGGAAACGAGTTAACATTTATACTGACAGTCGGTATGCATTTGTGACGGTCCATGTGCACGGTGCCATCTACAAAGAACGAGGACTGTTGACAGCAGAAGGGAAAGGAATTAAAAACAAAGACGAAATTTTATCCCTGCTCCAAGCTATCTGGAAGCCAAAACAGGTAGCAGTGATGCATCGCCCCGGACACCAAAAAAGAGACAGATGAAGTAACCAGGGGAAACAGCCTCGCTGACAAGACTGCAAAACAGGCGGCACAAGAGATAGAACACAGATGCTAACCCTGATACCTGAACCTACACTGCCTGAACACCTGCAGTATTCAGAAGAGGACCTGAGATATGTAAGCAGATGGGAAAAAAAGAAGTATGAAGGGACTTGGGCTAAGACAGAAACAGGAAAAATCATTCTCCCACATACATTAGGGAAAAAGCTAGTAAGTCAGATACATCAAAGCATGCATTTAGGAGCACGAAAATTAAGAGAATTAATAGGAAGTAGGTTTCAGGTACACAAGCTTAAACGAATAGTAACAGATGTGATAAGTAGATGCCTACAATGTCAGTTGGTCAATTCCAAAACCAGACCTAGAAGAGAAAGACATAGGAAAAGGGGAACAGAACCAGGAGTGTATTGGGAGGTAGACTTTACCGAAATGAAACCAGGAAAATTCGGCTACAAATATTTGCTGGTTTTTGTAGACACCTTTTCAGGATGGGTGGAAGCGTTCCCCAGCCGGCATGAAACGGCTAACACGGTGGCAAAAAAATTATTAGAGGAAATCATACCACGATTTGGGCTACCCAAAGCAATTGGTTCTGATAATGGGCCTGCCTTCGTGAGCACCGTATCTCAAGCAATAGCAAAGGCTGTTGGCACGGATTGGCACCTGCACTGCGCATACAGGCCACAGAGCTCAGGGCAGGTAGAAAGAATGAATCGGACCTTAAAAGTGACCCTAACTAAATTAATTCTGAAAACTGGCGGTGGATGGGTAGACCTCCTGCCCTTTGCCTTGTTGCGCGTGCATTGTACTCCGTATGTTAAGCATGTAACCCCCTTTGAAATACTGTTTGGACGCCCACCTCCCGCATGTCCCCGGCTACAGGAAGCTGCAATAGCTGAATTGTCTGACCAACATGTACTCCAGTCTTTACAGGTTTTACAAGGAACTCTAAAAGCAATACACGAAAAGGTGCGAGCTGCCTCCGCCCCAGGAGCGACAGGTCCACAGCCACATCCTTACCAGCCCGGGGATCTGGTGTGGGTACGGCGCCACCAAGTGGGGAATCTAGAACCTCGCTGGAAGGGACCGTACACCGTCATCTTGGCAACACCTACAGCAGTGAAGGTGGAAGGACTGAAACCCTGGATCCACGAGACTCACATCAAGAAAGCAACTGAAGAAAAGGCGCAAACACCTCCCTTGTGGGAACCAGTTGGGCCTCCCTCTACAAATCATGGACTGAAATTGAAACTACGAAGGGTAAGCAACTGAAAATGCTTTTTGTAATTATCATAATTTGTACTGTGATCTCTAGCATAAGCGGGAGCGTATACCAGCCAGCAGAGGTAAAATGGACAATCATAGATACTCAAACTGGTTTAGTGACAGCAGAAAATAGCACAAGTGAACAGCCGATTTTTAGAAACGATTTGTGCTGTTTAGTAATCCAGCTATTGCCACAAGTGTACTATTTTAGCGAACAGGCTGGATGGGAACATTGGGAACATATGTCGCAGTCCAGGTGAGCAGTACCCATCCTGATACCAGCCCTTGTTTCTGCAGAAATAGCTGGGTCAGCAGGGTTGGGAATAGCATCACTAGTAAATAGTGATGTCCAACTTAGAAGACTCTCCAAACAAATAGACCTAGACATCCAACGGCTCCATTTTTCAATTGGGAAGCTCCAAGAGCAAGTGGGGTCTTTAGCAGAAGTAGCTTTACAGAATCAGAGAGGATTAGACCTGCTTTTCTTAAAAGAAGGAGGGTTGTGTGCAGCCCTAGGAGAACAGTGTTGTTTTTATGTAAATCACTCAGGAGTCATCAAAGAGACTCTATCTAAAGTTAAAGAGAGCCTCTTGAGACGGGAAGAAGAAAGACAGGAATCAAGTTCATGGTATGGGAGGATGTACAACTGGTCTCCTTGGCTGACCTCGTTAATAACTGCCCTTGCTGGACCGCTGATCCTATTACTGCTTGCTTTGATTGTAGGCCCCTGTGTTATAAATGCAATCCTGAAATTTGTACAGGACCGAATCACAGCAGTAAAAATGCTTGTCCTGACTAGATATGAACCCCTAGACTCACAAGAAATAGAATCAAGGATTTGATTCATGACCAAAAGAAAGGGGGGAATGTTAGGATCACAAATCACCTTGGGCCCCAGCGGGAGTTAATTAGCCAGCTCAAAGAATGCGGCATTGTGCAAGTAAGGAACAAGTTGCCCAGAGATAAGGAGGTAGGGAGGAAAAGGGGGGATTTAGAAACTGTTTGGCACAGAACAGGACTGCAACCTTGAAGATTGCCGAACTAAGACAACTCTGTAAACTTAGCTGATTTATTATCTGGCTTGCAAAAGCCTGTATGGAAACTGCATGTGTCTGTGTGAGTATAAATACATCCCTTAGTGCACCAATTCGGGGTCGTCCTCCATTGTCTGGGGCGACCCTGGCCGGTCAGTTACCTGATTTCCTATGGGCATTTAATAAACATTTACGTTGCTAGCAACTCCGACTCGTCTCTTAGCATCCTGAACCCTTGCAGACAGAAGCTGACAGATGCCATGAGGGATATTTGGTTTAAAGCACTGCAAAAAAACATTGGTATGGACAACATTAAATAACAACTAAGGCCAAAGGCTGCCAAGGCGCCTTTTACAAGGAAAGGTTTATTGGTGTTCTGAAAGACTGAACCCAGGGTAGAAACAAAGGTTTATATTATCTCCTTGTTTATTTCTGAAGGAACAAAAACAAGCTGTGGATTCTAACCACTCTCTAAATATTCAAAACCATCAGTAAGGCTGTTGTGTGAGAGAAAAGAAGTTCTTTCTGGAGTCTAACTGGAGAGAGTGTTCAGGAAGTCAACCAGAACTCCAAAAGTTCCCAGTCTTCCCAGCATTTCCTCATATGAAAAGGAAAGCTCTACATTTGACTGAAGAGAACAAAACAACAAAATTCACCGAGTGAATACAGTACCCTTTTTTACCCTTTTTTTCAAAACTTGCACAAGTTGTTAGAAATGTCTGCTTTTGCTGTGATATGTATTGTGTCAAACAAAATCCTGCAACTTATTGTTATTTTGCAAAATGGTTTCCTTCTCCTTTTACTTTTAAGGGTTGTGGTTGCAGTTGTACACCACATGTACTTTCTAGATTAGAAAACTAGGCCTAATGTTGAAATATAAACCAAATATACTATACACTTTTCAGACAAGAAGTTATACAGATGTATTAAATTTAAATATTCTAATGCTTAGCTTGTTATAGAAAATGTGATCCCAGTATTCATTAATTGTCAGACACCAGTACAATTAACTCGCCTTCCTTGCAGCAGTCACAATTAATTCACCTTGCCTTAAGCAGTCTAGGAGCTGCAATTCCTACATCCATTCATACAACTTAAGAGACTTCTGGAAAAAAACTCACCTGCACCAGTGCAGGTGACAAACTTCTTGCACAAGTGCTTTTACCAAAACTCTTTCCACATGTTCCCTGCTGCCAAGACATGCCTAATAACCTTAATAACTTGGAGTAAAAGTAACAATTTTCTTCTGCATTTACTTTAAGCTACATGCCTCCCTTTCTTCCTTAAAAAATGTGAATGTCTCCTACCATACAGTTCAGTATGGTTCAGTATCCTTTGGGAATCAGAGAATGAAAGAGAATGGGAAGAAAAAAGAGTGGTCCAAAGAAGGAACATTGATCCAGCAAAGATGTCAGAGAAGGAAAATACTGAAATAAAATCATTTAACTGCAGTCATTAAGGTTCAGGGAAAACTTCAGAGAGGAAAGGAAATGAGGTTTCTAGAGTTCAGTACAGCCAAGGGACTAAAGATGCTGAGAAGCTGATAGGATTTTTACATGCTACATACACCTAAAGCTTTTTTTTTGAGGGATTGTATTGCCACTTGAAGTTGAAGGGAAGCAGAAATAGAGAAATGAAGGAATAGTTGAAGAAACAGAAATTTTACCTAAATGACCCCTCACGTTACATTATTTTTCAAAGTAAAGTACATTTATTACAATTTTCTTTAATACCTCTGCAATTCTAATTGGGAAAAACTATATATCAAAATCCATAACATCTTACCATGCACTAAGAATCATAGAATCACTAGGTTGGAAAAGACCTTTGAGATCATCAAGCCCAACCATACCTGTCCACTACTAAACCATATGCCTAAGCACTTCCTCTATCCGTCTTTTAAATACCTCCAGGGATGGGGACTCCATCACCTCCCTGGGCAGCCTGTACCAGTACCCAAGAACCCTTTCAGTGAAGAAATTTTTCCTAATTTCCAATGTAAACCTCCCCTGGCGCAACTTGAGGCCATTCCCTGTCATCCTATCACCTATCACTTGTGAGAAGAGACCAACATCCACCTCTGCAACTTCCTTTCAGGTAGTTGTAGACAGTGATAAAGTCTCCTGTCAGCCTTTTTTTCTACAGGCTAAACAATCCTAGTTCCCTCAGCTGCTCCTCATAAGACTTATTCTCCAACCCCTTCACCAACTTTGTTGCCCTTCTCTGGACATGTTCCAGGACCTCAATGTCTTTCTTGTAGTGAGAGGCCCAAAACTAAACACAGGAATCGAGGTGCAGCCTCACCAATGCTGAGTACAGGGGCAGAATCACTTCCCTGGTCCTGCCAGCCATGCTGTATCTGATACAGGCCATGATGCCATTGGCCTTCTTGGCCACCTGAGCACATTGCTGGCTCATGTTCAGTCGGCTGTCGAGCAACATCCCCAGGTCCTTCTCTGCCAGGCAGCTTTCCAGCCACTCTTCCCCAAGCCTATAGTACTGCACGGGGTTGTTGTGTCCCAAGTGCAGGATTCCCGTTGGTCTCTGCCTATCGATCCAGCTTGTTCAGATCCCTCTATAGAGCCTGTCTACCCTCCAGTAGATCAACATTTTCTCCCAGTTTAGTGTCATCCACAAGTTTGCTAAGGGTGCACTCAATCCCCTCATCAAGGTCACTGATAAAGATATTGAACAGAACTGGACGCAGCACTGAGCCCTGGAGAACACCACTTGTGACCAGCCTCCAGCTGGATTTGACTCCATTTACCACCACTCTTTGGGCCCGGCCATCCAGACAGTTTTTAACTCAGCAGAGTGTGCGCCTGTCCAGGCCAGTGGCAGCCAATTTCTCAAGCAGAATACTGTGAGAAACCATGTCAAAGGCTTTACTGAGGTCCAGGTCCACTACATCCACAGCCATGAAGTGGGTTACCTTGTCATAGAAGGAGATCGGGTTAGTGCTTAAGTGCTTAAATTGAGAAATGCAGATTAGGACCCCAGGTCTCGGGTCAGGACATCTCCACGTCTCCAGTTACTGCTGGAGACATGTTGTTTCTGAAAGGTGGCTTAACCCACCTGAGAGGAGCAACTGCTCTCCACTGACTGTAACATATATTCTCAGAGGATGAGGAGATTGCTTACCTGGGGTGCTAGGTATGTTTTAGTGTCTGCAAAGTTTCCTTTGCAAAACTAAAAAAAGAAAGAAAAAAAAATCAGTTTATCCAATCAATATTTAGGCATTGTTATATATTTCCACAACACTCACAAGAAGAAAAGACGATAGATGACGTTACTTGATGGCATTTAAGTCCATTTTGAGTGTCAGTAGTAATTTCCCCCATTTCACACTGCCCATATGAGACAGTTCTTACAACCCTGCATGTGGGAAACCTTGGCTGTTTTGGGGAGTCAGAGTGTGAGCTTAACATTAGCCTTGAACAGATGCCCATTTATCCTTGGAGAAGCTGGAAGGCGCCAAGAAGAGCCAAGTAAACAAGCTTAGGAAGCTGCCAGGCCGCAGGTGGAATCACCCAATTATGAAGTTACAACTGAGAAAGAGTCATCCAATTATGAACTGTTGGTCTCTGGCTAAACCAATCGTGCATGAATGCGCAGCTCCAGAAAGGGTATAAAAAGTCTTGTAAAATCAATAAAGAGGTCCTTTTGCTCACAACTTCTATGTGTCATTTCACCACCCTGATCGCGACACCTGCACTGTATTGTTTAAATGGGATAGATCTTGAGGCAGTATTCAAGTCACTGAAAGAAAGAACCTTCTAGAGGAGGAGGTTAGACTTTGGCAGAAAAGGAGTTAAAAGTTGAGTGTCAGTGCCGGGCAACTCAGCGGACTGGTCCATTACTTCAGGAGGGAGGAATCTACTTACACACTATTAATTATTCACGATAATATGAATAAAAAATTCCAAAAAGAGAGTGATAAACAGTCATTATAAAGCACGAGGAGATCTATGAATTTACCTCAGGTTCACCTGAAGTAAAATTGTGAGGGCACCTCTCCTTTCTCCCTCATGAGCAAGTTCCAATCTGCAGCCAGGTTGGTGTCCCAGGCTGCTTTGAGAGAGGAGGCAAAGTGAGTCACTGGTAGTGTTTATACTGGCTGGGCGTTTTAGGAACTTTTAGATCCAATTGTATTTTTCCTTCCAGCATCACCCGAGTTTCCCTCCTCACTGGTGCAGTGGCTCCTCATAATAGGCCTCGTTCACCTGAACAGGACTGGGAGAAGAAAGAGAGGGCACAGGAACAGTGGTGGGAGATGGGTTTGGAGTGACAAATGTGGGGGCAGCGGCCACTGCAGGGGCAGCCCAAGGTGTCACTCAGTCAGAAGTCCAGTGGATTTCTTTATTGCAAATAACAATATAATCTGACATATTGAGCCAAAAGCTGTTCAGTAGAAGAGGTATAATAAATAGGTTCGGCTAACAGGAGTCCTGAGCATAAATGCAAGTAACTTGACCGGATTTCAGAGAAAGTGTTTAAGAACCGGGGGCCTGAGTGACTGAGACCCACCATAGGTGTGACTTTGCTCCTATATTTGGCACTGGTGAGGCCACACCTCGAATCCTGTGTTCAGTTCTGGGCCCCTCATTACAAGAAAGACATTGAGGTTCTGGAGTGTGTCCAGAGAGGAGCAACAAAGCTGGTGAAGGGGCTGGAGAACAAGCATTACAAGGAGTGGCTCAGAGAACTGGGGCTGTTCAGCCTAGAGAAGAGGAGGCTGAAGGGAGACCTTATCACCCTCTACAACCACCTGAAAAGAGCTTGGTGTCCTCTCCCAAGTAACAAGTGATGAGAGGAAATGGCCACAAGTTGCGCCAGGGGTGGTTTAGATTGGATTTTATTAAAAAAAAAAAAAATCTTTACCAAAAGAGAGATGAAGCATTGGAACAGGCTGCCCAGGGAAGTGATGGAGTCTCCTTTTCCCTGGAGGTGTTCAAAAAATGCATACACATGGCTCTTAAGAACGTGTTTTAGTAGGCACGCTGATGTTGAGCTGATCTTTGGACTCTATAATCTTGGAGGTCTTTTCCAACATTAACGATTCTATAAAAACATACTAGCAAAATGCAGGTATATAAGGTCCAACACAAAAAAAAAAAAAAAAGAGATTGCCTGTAACTGTCTTTATTTAACAAATTAAAAAAATCAACTACCATCCCCTACCGCGGTCTCACCAGTGCCGAGTACAGGGGCAGGATAACCTCCCTGTACCTGCTGGCCACGCCGTTTCTGATACAAGTGAGTGCTTCATGATAGCACTCAAGATCACCTGTTCCATGACTTTCCCTGGCACTGAGGTCAGACTGACAGGCCTGTAGTTTTCTGGGTCCTCCCTGCAACCCTTCTTGTAGATGGGCACAACATCAGCCAGCCTCCAGTCAAGCAGAACTTCCCCAGTCAGCCAGGACCACTGGAAGATGATGGAAAGGGGTTTGTCAAGCACATCCGCCAGCAAGCAAGTCTCTAATCACTTCCTCTTGGATCACGGGAGCTTTTGTTTCATGAGATGTACGAGATCTGACAGGGAAAACAGACTTTTTCTGTAACTATTTAACAAATTAAGAAAATCAACTACCATCCCCTTCAAAAGAGTTCCCTTCTGAGTTGACCCACGCAGCATACAACACTGCCAACACTCAAAGCAATTCCACAGATCATTTCCTGAAAGGCCTTTGAGGACCTCCGTCATTTTTGCTTTCTCATCTTTGACCGACAAAACATGGGTTGTTCTGAGCACCGACTGAAACTTTGGAAAGAGGGAGCAGGGTCTGGTGAATAGGGTGGGTGCTCAAGCACAGGGATGTTATTAGCTACAAACCGCTTCACAGACAAAGTGTTGTGGTCTGGCATGTTGTCTTGATCTTCACTCGCTGGTCACTCTTGCACACCAACAGTCTCTGACCGAGGGTTAGAAAATGTCTATACTTGAACACGTGTCCACCCATACTGAGTGAAGTGATCGAGTTGAGCCTTGTCTCACTGTGGCAGGTTAGAACGTGTTCTATAACCGTCTCTCTGTCTCTCCCCTCCCACTCTTTGTTCCCAAGCTATAGGGTTAATCTCACTTTTTGTGTTGGACCTCATATGCAATATATGAAGCAGGAATCCTGTGAATAACCAAAATAATATATGATCATTTTATGAATGATTAGTATAACGCGCAAGGGACTGAATTGTAGGTGTAATCAACCGTAATTCTGACATTTCTTAGTACTTCAATGCTTGTTTTTATAGTTCTAGCCTTTTATTTTCCATTCAGCTATGTTGCTTTCTCTTTATCATCAGATGCGTTTTCTGGGTATTAATCATGGGGGGGAAAATTTACAGATCCCTCATTGGGTGCTATGTACATCAACTACCTTAGCACCTGTAGGTCCCTGCGACCCATCTTGTAGATGGGCACAACATCAGCCAGCCTCCAGTCCAGTGGAACTTCCCCAGTCAGCCAGGACTGTTGGAAGATGATGGAAAGGGGTTTGGCCAGAACATCCGCCAGCTCCTTCAATACCCTTGGGTGGATCCCATCCGGCCCCATAGACTTGTGTGTGTCTAGCTGGGCAAGCAAGGCTCTGTCCGCCTCCTCTTGGACCATGGGAGCCTCATTCTGCTCCTCTAGCTCCTGGGTTTGTACACAGAGGGAACAACTTTCTTTACAATTAAAGACTGAGGCAAAGAAGGCATTAAGTACCTCAGCCTTTTCCCCATCCCCTGTCACTGTTGCTCCTTCTGCGTCCAATAGGGACCGTATATTCTCCCTAGTTCTCCTTTTATTGTTAACATATTTATAGAAAGATTTTTTATTATCTTTCACAGACTTAGCCAATCTGGTTTCTAGTTGGGCCTTAGCCCTCCTGATTTTATTCTCTGCATGATCTCGCTTCCCTCCTGTAGTCAACCCAAGATGCCTGTCCCTTCTTCCAAAGCTCAAAGACATTTCTCTTCTTTTTGATATCTCTCAAGATCTCCCTGTTCAACCAAGCTGGTTTTTTCCCCCGCCGACTCTTTTTCCGGAACATGGGGACGGCTTGCTCCTGAGCTGCTAGGATTTCTTTTTTAAAGAGCACCCAATCCAGTCCCATGGGACTTTGCCAACCAGCCTTCTGAACAGTCCAAAGTCTGCCCTCTGGAAGTTTAATGCGACTGTCCTGCTAACCACCCTCTTCACCTCACCTAGAACTGAAAACCCTATCATCTTGTGATCGCTTTGTTCCAGGTGTCCTCCTACTGCCACATCCCCCACAAGGCCTTCTCTGTTCACAAACAGCAGGTCCAAGAGGGCACCTTCCCTTGTCGGTTTGCTCACCAGTTGTGTGAGGAAGTTGTCTTCCACGCACTCCAGGAACCTCCTGGACTGCTTCCTTTCTGCTGTATTGTACTTCCAGCAGGTATCTGGAAGATTGAAGTCTCCCACAAGAACAAGAGGCATCAATCTAGAGACTATCCCCAGCTGTTTATAGAAGAGCTCATCAGCTGCTTCTCCTTGGCTGGGTGGTCTGTAGCAGACTCCCATCACAAAATCTGCCTTCTTATGGGCTCCTTTGATTTTAACCCACAGGCACTCAATCTCCTCATCGCCACAATCCATATCAACGGTGTCCAAGTCCTCCCTTACAAAGAGGGCTACCCCGCCTCCTCTCCTACCCTTCCTATCTCGCCTGAAGAGTTTGTACCCCACCATAGCTGCACTCCAGTTATATGAGTCATCCCACCACATTTCCATGATGGCAACAACATCATAGCCTCCTTGCCCTACGACAGCTTCCAACTCCTCCTTCTTATTACCCATGCTGCGTGCATTGGTGTAAATGCACTTCAGCTGGGCTGGCGAACCTTCAGCCCTCATAGAGGGAACAGAGTTTATTCCCAATTGCCTGGTCGTTGGAGTAGCTAACACCAGAGTGCCAGTATCTTCCTTACTGTCATCAGGTGTAATTGCCCCCACTTGCTCTGTGGTGATGTACTGGTAGTCCTCACCATCACACTATCTCCGAGTCACTAATGTCCCACTTCCAGGCTCACTCCTGACTAGCCTGGTCTCATCCCCCTCCCCCTTCACATCTAGTTTAAAGCTCGGTTTATGAGCCTGGCTAGATTTTTAGCAAGGGCTTTAGCCCCGCTAGGAGACACGCGTGTCCCATCCCTAGTAAGGAAGCCTGGGGGTGGGTGGGCCACCCCACGATCAAAGAAACCGAAGCCCCTATGCCAGGCTTGGAGCCAGGCATTAATCAGTTTCTTCTTCTTGACTTCTTGCTCATCTGTATTTAGCATTGGAATAGAGCTAAATACTATTTGAGCCCCAGAGTCCAACTATTCCTATCAATCACTAAACCATGCCCCTCAGCACCTCGTCCACCCGTCCCTTAAACACCTTCAGGGAAGGTGACCCAACCACCTCCCTGGGCAGCTTGTTCCAGTGCCCAATGACCCCTTCTGTGACATTTGCCCAATTATTTGTTTGTTTAATTCCTAGTTAAAACTAAGGAGATATGATCACTTTTTAGTATGGTGGATGCTAGGGTTTTTGTGGTGTTTTTTTTTTTTTTTTTATTTTCTTCTGCTAGCATTCTCAGTGATGATTGGTTGGTCCTGGAAGTTTCCTTCAACTTGTTGAGACACAACCTGTAACATAGGAAAAGTTCTGTGCATCCTATGAATATTTGGCAGTCATAGGCAATTGAAATATTGCTTAACAGAGTTGCTAGTCAGCTTTAAGAATGCATGTTGCTCCCTGCTTGTTTTGTATAGGTGAGGCTGGCAGTGACTCCTCTGTTTCTTGACACTTACTATTTAAAGGCACTGATTTTACCTCTGACTTTGCTAAACTTCAGTCGTTTGGGCTGAAATCTTCTGTGCTGAGTGACTGCCCTTTATTGACTGACTCTTTTAATAAAGCTTAAAGCCAAAATACACTGTTTCCAAAGGGTCATGCTAGAGAAAAATATATTTTTGACCTATTCAAGTCATTTCAAAATCCCCATTCTTTGAGAGAACTTAAGATTTGAGTGAGGTGACTTTTTGCATTAGGATTGTGTATTTTGTTGTCATTCAAAAATCTGTCCAAAAATTGGGCAAGGTATTAGTGTCTGAAAAAATAGCTGACTTCTCTTATTGTAGGCATTCAAGTTGAAAAATTCTGTATGCACAACAGGGCTTTCCTAATAAGAATGATTCAAAGCAGTGAAGCGTGGTAAAGACTCTTGGTGTTCTGGTGTCCGTTCCCTGCTTATCCACAGTGCTGATTCGTTTGAATGTGGAAGAGACAAGAACTGAGGTTCTAGGTGGCTGGAAGGGTGAACATATGAAGGAGAAGTGGTGAACTGGAACCAGACTTATACAGATGGAGAGAGAATGGGAGTTTGAAGGGCAGGAATTAGGAGGAGAGTAGGAGCTTGGAGTTCATAACAAAGTGAGGACTGGATAAAGGAGCTGGTGGAGTAGATACATGTGTCCTTAGTGAAGATACAGGAAGAGCTGTGAAATAGCCTTAGAAAGAAACTGAGACAGAAGGGTACTCTGGAATTGGGTGTAGAGTCAAGGGAAGTAGTTCAGGGATGGGAATGGGTGGGAAGTATGTACTGAGAGAGACCAGAGAGGGGAAGAAGAGCAAATTGTCTTGGAAGCCGGAAGCATAAAATGAGGATTGACTGGGCAAAGAAGCATTATTTGACACACAGGAATTTGTTGTTTTAATTGTTATGGAGGGGTTGTTTGTTTGTTTGTTTTTTCCTCCCCCCTGAGGAAACTGCATAAGTTAAAAAAAAAAAAAAGCTCAGAAATGCGGAATACTTTGTGTAAGAGTAAATGGTAGAGAATTCTTTAGTTCACATTACCTGTGTAGTCTGTACTTGGCATCTTTGTGAATGCATCGTGGTAGTCTTTAAATCTGTCATCACTGTTTTTTCCTACAACAGGATTCCAATTTCACTGACTTGAATGGAATGAATGTAGCCTCCTTAACAGAGATAACCCCCCCCCCCCCCCAAACACCACCCCACCCCCCCTTTCCCCAAAAATATATACAAAAAAACCCAGGTTATGTTTGTCTCCTAGGATTAGCCTTAGATATTGTTGAACCTGCCTTGGGGAAAGGGATAGACTCTTGAGATTTGCTTTCAGTCCTGTGTTTTATGATTAAATATTTTGATTTCTCTTTGATGTTCAATGTGTATCTTAATCATTTCACATCATGAAACCCTGCTCCAGAGACAGAACTCTGCTCCTCAGTGGCTTTTCTGTGACATGTATTGTAGTATTGGAAAGTTTCACAAATACTTATTTGTTTAGTGATTTTGAGGAGAGTATGTAATCATGCAGATTGGGAACTGAGATGCAAAAGTTGGTCTTTATAACTTTGGAAGTTCAACTGGAGCAACTGTAGGACCTGAATTTTAAATTAAGAACTTTTTTTTGTATCGTAAGGTGTGATAATGTTGGAACAGATTTTGTTAATTTTGGTTATAAATATGACTAATCGGTGCTTCTTCAAATTGGGCTCCGGAGCATGGAGGAATAAAGGAACACAAATATTTACCATTAGTAATAGAAATAGAGTCAGATTCCCAAGAGCAGCATTTTTCTGTTTCCTGCTATCTGATCTGCAGCCTCTTTCACTTCATACTTCTCTTTCTTTTTTACTTGAAGTTGGAGAGTCATGTATACAACAGACCGTACAGCCTTATGAATAGCCTCTGATTCATTTCCAGAGCAGATCCTTCCTGTAAGCTGGGCCTTGGAATGGGAGGGGAATGTTATGCAATTATATAATCCAAAGACAGAATTCTTGAGCATAAGGGGCATTTATTAACTTTTCATTGACTTTGCAAATGTGATATCTCAGCTGAGGGATGTGGGATTTCATGGTAGAAGTCTAGAAAGATTTGAGTTGATACTTATAAAAAGTAATGTTTGAGTATTTGTTGATATCAACTTTTGTGTTGAATGTTCTGTTTTAGAGTTGTGGTTTTTTTTAAAGTCAGATCTTCAACATTACTTTTAACAATATGAATTTTAACATATGGAAATGCATTTAATATATTTTTAAGCATTGTCTTGTAAACCAGCTGTCACAATAAAATTTGTAATCTTGATTTCTGCATCATGAAAAGGAATTGGAGTGAGATCAAAAAGGACTTTGTTATTGTGATACTGCTGTTGATACTTATACGCTGACCTGTTCAATCACAAGTTTGAGATGTGTGAACATGCAAAATGGAACTTGCAACTCCTGTGGTGCTGAGCAAAGATTCCATATTGGTTGGTCAATAGAAAACATTGAAGATATTTTTTACCTCCTGAGAGATTAAACCAATTTATTTGATTATTTATATTCTCTTTCAGTTTTATTTCCTGTTCTAATTTTTTTTCGCACTGTGATGTAGTATTCCTTCAATAAGAGGAGAAAGGAATGCTCACTACCTCATAAAATCTTAGAGACGATTGAAGACTCCCATGGATAGCGACAAATACATGTTTGAACCTCCTGCTATTGAGGAGGATGTTAGAATCTGCATGTCTTGCCAAGATATTGAGTGAAGGGTTGGAGGTGGTGGCTAGTACGCAGTGCAAAGTACTCAGTTTTGTGTTAGGCATGTTCAAAGCATGTGTGTATAACTGGACTTTCCTACTCTGAGGATCTTGCCCAGGCTTAAGTGTAAAACAGATGCTGAGATGCTTAGTTATGCAAAAATAGTGGCAGTTCTGGCATACACTGAAGCAAAGCTGTAGGTGAACTTTCCTGGTGATGATTTTGGTGACTAAGAGTTGTAGGAACACACTGTGCACTCTAAGGTCATGATTGTGAAAGATTATTTAGAGTTATGGCTCTGCATGTTTACTCCCTGGCATAATTCCCTCTGTTTCTATCTAGCATGATGTAAAGTTTAGTAACGTTATTTACAGAAATAGATCATTTATTTTTTACCTTGGGAAACAATTAAGAAAATTGAAGAATTCCAATAAAAACAGTATAGTTAAAAAACCTGTTTTGTCTGCAATTCTCTAAATATATGAATAAATCATCATAATACTGCAAGGTAAACGTACTCAGTTTTCACATCACACTGTAATCTTAGCCCGCAACCTGGGAGAAGAATAATGAAAGCTACTGACTTAATTTAGTGACATGTTAAATAATTATATTGAATTAGTAGACTTCAGAATAGGAATTATCTCTTTTTCTGTAAATGTGTGTGTTTATTCCTGACAAATCCTTTTTCTAGGCTCAAAGTAGACTTTTTTTTCATGGGATTAAGCAAATTCTTAATTGTATTTTGAGAAATAGTTAGCCAATGAGGTCATATAAAAAGCCCTGTAGATTGACTTCTGAGGATTCAACATAACTTTTTAAGTCCTGGCAATTTGATGTTGTTGCATGCTTACCTACAGTGGATGCTCAATTGCACATATGTCGCCTGTGGCAATTGCGCATAACCTGATTAAATCTAACCAGTTTAAAATTCGTCCCCTTGCAGGATTACTTCATTGTAAATTATTGCAGTTGAACAAATTGTGAAAATAAATTGCTCAGTATGCAATGGTGTAAATTCTATTAAAATTAAAAAATTGAGCATGACTGACCAATCTAATCTTCACTTTATTGATTTGATTTATTTGCATGGTCAATTGTGATTGTTAATGTATCTAGCATATGGGCCACAGTTCACCTTTGCTGTAGGAACAGCTGTGACAGTAGTGCTGTCTGAATTCTGTTGTAGAAATCTTTAATATAAAGCCTTGAAGAAATTGAGGGCTATAATTAGCCCCCTCTTCCCCTTTAGTGAGTTTTAGATCCTTAAGAAAAGATGATGGTAGTCATTTGGAGTGAAATGTCTTTGGAATAAAATACATGGAAGACAAGCAGAACATCTGTAGGTTGGATACAGGTAGAGATGGAAGGATTCAGTGTGGATTTTCTTGGTGTGGTCCTGTGAGGACTGATCTCTAACTTGATGGAGCATTTCTTGGGGCCTTCTCCATCTGCCCATAATATAGTCAGCTTGACAGGCTAGTCAGTAACTTGAAACTGTGTCCCTGGGCTAAGACTGACTTCTTGTATTTTAGCATGTCAGTTTAGAATTTTGAGATGTATTTATAGGATGCATGTGGATTTTTATTTAATCATTAAAATTATATCTGCTACTCCTATAAATAAAGGAAATTCACAAATGGGAAAATGCAATTTTAAAACAGTGGAAGGACAAATAAAGTAATTTAAACATCAAAAACTATAATGTAAATACACATCATGATACAGAAAAGGACATTTTTCATAAATAGATAATTTTGACTTGATTTTGAATATATGGTGTTACAAGTAAAAAGCAGGTGCATATCTCCCAGGGGTGAGGCACAACACTCAGCAACTAAAGGCTTTGGCTTTATCGAAAGCCATAGTGTTACCACTGTGGGAGCCCTGTGACACCAACACTAATCAAATGGAGACCCAAACCAGTGGAGCCTTGCTCAGGTGTGAAGCTCAATGGAAAGCACCACAGGGGTGAATAATAAAACTTGCACTGATTAACATGCCATACATGTGCAATGTTTTGCTTTGCTCATTAGCAAACTTGCTGATGCAATGCAGGTTCTGTTGTCTGAATTCCAGGATCTGAAGCTGGCTGTGCTCATTGGCACCTGTACAAGGATATGTGCAGATGGGGGTGGGAGGCAGAACAAACTATCGTGGGTTACTGTGACAATGACATAAGATGTGCTTGGGACTACATATGCAGGTTTGGGAGGCGAACTATCCTGGGTTACCGTAACAAAGTTTTCTTGTGCCTTACATATGGCTATTTGAAAATTCCATGCTAACCATTCCTAAAAGGTATATTCTTATCTCAGGCTTTTCTTTTTTTCTACTGTAACTGTCACCTAGGCAGAGACATTTATCTGTATTTAATTGCATTGTAAAAGCCTGGGCAGCTTCTCCAAGTCAACAATTCAATTTTATGGACCACTTATTGTCCCTATCAAAAGTTTTTAAAAAAAAAGGTTTTGTGCATCAGAATGCAAGTCTATGAGAAATTAAATCTGTGAGAAGTTAATACTGGTTTCTGGCTCGCTAATGGAGTACCCACACATCTGAAGTGCTGACAAAGCAGTTAGACTGATGTTTGTCCCTATGACCACACAGAGAAGCAAGTTGCCAGTAAGTGTCCAGTTACAAAATGGAATTTTTTTTAAAAAAAGTTATGAAGAAGAATACTCAGTATTCAGAAAATACCCAATGTTGTTTTATTTATCGTTACTCCTTTTCTATTTTTATCTTAAAATCAATAAATTTACATTTTAGAAGTTATTTTCATTACAAATTGATGTTAACAGCCATAATTTAAAGGAGCGCAAAAGTTACTTGTGTTTATTTCATTTTATTGCACAAAGCATGTTTTCTGTTTCTGTTCTCACTGTAACATCCTTTCATAAGGGCCACAGGATGTCTAAAAGAAAGAGGGACATCTGCTACAGGTTAGAAGGCTGTTTTAGCCATCATATAGGACTTTCTAAAATGTCTTCACATGAACAAATATCTTACCTGATAGCCAAATTCCAAGCAGCTTTCTTATGTCAGGTATAAAAATTAGGTGATTAATAGCTTCAATAAACAATTAATAGGAAATACAAATGTAATTCAGCTCTAGGTGGGGGACCACAGTTCCCTTATTACTTACCTTCCTTTTGTCTAATCATTCCAAAGAGACTACATTAGATGTGTCTGTAAAATGCAATGCCAATGAAACCACCACAAAACATTCACAGACATTGGAAACCATTTGTCTAAAAATTGTGTATTAAAATCTTCAAACAGATCATGGCACAGGCTAAAAGCATGACAGCTAATACTTTCCCAAACAATTCCTGGGTGCAGTTTGGGAGTTAGTAAGAGTCAGGAATCATTCCCGGTAGATGCATGTGACTATCCTGTTTTGAAGAATAAAAGGGTTTAATAATAAAGGCATAAAATATTGTATGGCTACCAGCCTCAGTGCTGGAAAACAGTCCCAGGCATGTTTAACCTATTAGTTTATATGCAGCCATTGAATCTTTTGGCTGAGATGGTTCATTCTTTGGTATCTGAGGAATGGAAAAAATCTGCTTTCTTTCAAAGAAGCAGTTTTTAAAGACCTAAGCCCAAGCAGCAATTTTACCATACACGATTTAGATAATCATCTGTCTTAAATCTTCTATTTACCAGCATGTTCATTAAAAAGGGAGTGGCAAGGCATTTGAAGCATGATATGATGTTCTCAGATTTCTTTAATCCATACAAGTGTGGCTTTCGGCTTGTGTTGAATACAACAGTCCATTAGGCCAATTTTTAATTTCTGTCCTTTGCCAGAAGATGAATGTCCACATTAACTTGCTGGCCCATGAAGCTATATTGATTTACCTTTACACCTTAAAAAGGAAAAAAAAAAATAAAATAAAAAAATTTCCCAAATGTTTGTTTTTATCTTCATCTCTCAAAATAATCCACAGTGGCCCTCACAGCTGTTGTATTAAATTGCACAGGATTTGTTAACTAACTGACATACAGTTCTATATCTCCATTATAAAATGTGACGTTAATTTGCTTTCCCAGTGCCTGTTCAAAATAAGACTTTTGAGAGGATAAAGTCATATGAGGCTCAGTTTAAATAAAAAAAAGAAGTGTAAAGTTCAGGAAGTTATAGCAGGAATAGTACCTGCTTCCTTTCTGAAGTTCACCAATAGTGAATCCACAGAAAAGAGATTAAAGGGCATCTTTATCTAGATTTCAGATTTCTTTCAATGATAACTTATAACTGATCATTTATCTTCCCTATAAAAACAACTGTTATTAGGTCTGTTCTTACAGCCCTAATATAACAATACTGGAACAGTCTACTTGTCCAGCAGAGTAATCTATCGCTGACCTCTTTTTCTGTCATCTTATGTAGTTTATCATTTTATATATATATTATAGTTTAATGTACATATTTTAAATTATCTATATTTTAACTTTATTCAGAATCCCTAATGCCTTGCAGAATAAAAACCTGACTTTAATATTCAAATGAAAATACTAGAACTTTGTCTTCTATAATTTTTCCTCCATAGAGACCTGTTTTTTACAAGTATACATTTTAAAAGATATATCTACCATAGAATTCATCTCTTCTTCATACAAACAGAAGCACATTCTTAACATAGTTGAGATAATGCAAGTTTGTCACTCAGAAAAAAATAATAAAAAAAATCAAACAGTATTATTTAATTCCATACGAAATTATTTTCTGTAAAATAATTAGAATAAGAAAAAAACCTAAACAAAGCTCCATCTAGCTTACTAGAAAAAAAAAATTACAGTAGTCACCATGAAGTTGTAAACTCAGAGAAAGTACCTATAGAAATAATTTACTCCTAAGTCTGCAGACTTTCTTGGCTTTTTATTTTACCTGTACCACTGAAGGCCTCATCTGATATTTAGGTTGCTTCCTTCTCACAATGAATGAATATATCCCAGTGAATTAATTACATGGTGCTATTATTTGCTCCTTTGAACTAAAGTAAATGCAAAGAACATAACTTTATCTTACTTGTCATACAGCATTCATCATTACATTATTCCTATTTGTTGTTGTAGTCCAGCCTTAACACCAGATTCCCAGTCATTTGAATACTTAAATTTAGGATGATAGCTATATGAATGCATTACTATATTCCATTCAGATAATGAGCTGAGCGCCTTTCAATTATTTTGTTAAAATAAAAAATATACCATCATAATATTATTTTTATAACATATTTTACTGATATATTATATTTATTTTAAAAGTTAAGTTATTAGTGGGATGCACAGGTACCTGTATTTTATAGTAGCCCTTTAAAAGACAAAAATGGAAAAACATAATACATTTTTCATTCAAACTGTAGGAAAAAATCAAATGACAACAAGCAACCGCTAAGAAAACATTGGTGTCAGGTGCGTTTTTAATGCAATATCACACACTGCCTATTATTTATGAAGCTGAAAAACAACATGCAGCTATCAGGGAAGTTAACATCAGAATGAAAAAGGCAAAGAGATATCTTCACTATTTTCAACAGTATACACACGCATACTGTCTTTATAACTAGAAAGCTTTTTATCTCAGTACACAGTTGTAAAAAGCAGCAAGAGGTACCTACAACTAAACATATTTTTTTTGTGAAAATTGCTTGAGAAATGCATTTTAAAAACAATACTGTCTGCATGAAGATCTTTAATTCCTGCCTTTTAAAGTTGCACTAAAAATACTGAATTATTGGTTCTCTTTGAAAAACAGCCTCAGAATGACTGTCATTCGTTTAGGGAAAAAGACACATTTTCCCTTGACATCAAAGGGAGCAGAATTAGGTTCTAAAGCTTTACCCTGAAATTTGCAGTTCATTTTCAAGACTATATAGATGTGGATTTGTCATGGGAATTCAGAGAGCTTTGCCTGCCTTTGCACTGTCACCAGCTTTGCTTAGTGCAGTGTACTGTGCCACAGTCACGGTTGCATGACTGCATAGCTCCTCCCATACAGATTAGGACCACCTCCACCCCATGACTAAGGTCTGGAACAGAAATAAGGTTTAAATTATCTTTTCACACGTTTTCCAGTAATATCCTGAAATGCTTGTTTTTATCCCCTTTTCTGGGCATTTCAGCCATAATGAGATAAACCCCATACATACTAAAATATTTTTTATGAACATAGTGAGCCTTCATTCCAAAATAAATTGTTGTGAGTGGACCTTAGAAGACAAAAGGAATACAAGGAGCAACTTGTCTGAAAGCAATTGAAGAATTTGCACTTTCCTTTTAAAAAGTGGATTACAGTTACATCTAATGGAATAAAACACATTTAAGTATTTAATTTCCCTTAATAAAAAAAAAAATCCTGATTTGCTCATGTGTGTTGCACCACCACCTTCTAAATCAACTAATAACTTAAATTAGTTGTTTTCTTGTGCAGGTAATAACATCATAATACTCATACAGAATAGCCATTTCTACAAATTCTTTTAGTTAAACAGGATTTTAAAAATGTAAAACCATCCAGTGACATTCTCACTGGAAAATTCCAACAGAAAAAGTAGTCAAATAGGTGTTGTGTCTTACCGTGATGTTTGTACTGGCTAAACCATAATTGATACGGAAGACGCCTGGCATTTGAAAAGCAAAATTTCAGTATTTACATTTTATTTACACACTAAATCACCAATTAAGGAAAAAATCATTATATAAATAACTTGGTAAAATCACATAAAGACTCCATCAACATGAATTGCTAATAGCCAGTTAGAAGAGAATTGAATTAGTATTCCTGGGCCAACTTTGTAATTTTAGAATCATATTTTCCTGTGATTTCATAGGTATATATGTCCACATACATATGAGCATGTGAATTCTAAATAGGTAGTTTATTAAATTTTAGTTTGTTACCAAAAGAAGATAAATATTTCCCCCTCAACTTTGAGTTGCACTGTATTAAATTAAGCATAAAGACTTATGAACGTGGTTAATTTACTATACCAGTTATTTATCTTTATTTCAAAAGGATAACTTGAAGTTGTGAATGAATACAGTTATAGGATTGGGACCTTTTATATTAACTTGGAATAAAGGTACATTTCTTTCAGAGCCCAGTTTATACTGTCTCCATTAAACTTACATGAGCTATTAGTATTTCCAGTACTGAATTACCCTATTCTCCAGTATCATCTTCATTTCTGTACTTTCAAACAAAAACACATACACTTACTTGTAAAATGAATCCAACATAATAAATTTAATAGTTCCTTAAGCTTGAGAGAGGCATTTTAAATCTGTATTAAATATAGAGCATTATTCAGGAAATCCTAAGACTTGGAAAGATTTAAGTGCATTGGTGTAAAATATTATCCCTTTGTGCAAATAATATCCATCCAGAGCTGAAAGAATGTGTTTCTCTGTCACAGGATATTTAAAGCTAGTTGTGTCCAACTGTATGGCTGAATCCCAAAGTCCACAGACAAGGAAGGCTTCCTCTAAAAATCAAAATATTTTTGTCCAAGCACCGAGGAGCAAAATGACATGAGTAAGAAAAGACATAGTTAACTCATCAGATATAAATGCTATTATCCTGTTTTATGATTATTCACAATTTTACCTGTACAGAGGAAAACTAGAAAATCTTTCAGGACATTCTCCAAACACTCGTTCACAACCCACAATTAAAATATTTCCAGTAAAATATGGTGGTGGTGGGGAGCATCAGCCTCCAGCAAATGGTTCTTCATCTGAACGCCAGCATTTTCCCCCGTGCTCATCCAAAAAGGTTGTTTTTAAAAGCCACTCTGGTACATCCACCTGGAAATTCCTTGCCCCGGCAATGTTTTCAGTATCGGGCATTTCAGTTCCTGCGACGCGTCCTATTTACACAGAGACGGACATGAACGATAACAGTAACTCCAGCTAGCATTCCAGGTCTGATATATCTCATTCACTGGGGCAGATGGGCAGGACGGGCTGCCACTTTTTTGGGTTCATTTTAAGATGCCTCTTGAAGTCTGCCTCCTGCGAGGTGGCATTTTGCAGTCCTCCTCACCACTATCCTTAAGGAAGGCAAAAATAAAACTCAAAACGTGTGTGGGTTTTTTTTTTTCCCCCAACAGTCACTTCACCACAAATCACTGGCTGCCTTCCTCTCAGGCCTAAATGTAAACTCCGGTCTTGTTCCGCATACCAGAAGGGAAGAGGAAAGAAAGAGAAACTCAGGCAGTAGCTGAAGGGGTGGGGAAGGGGAGAGATAGCCATGCAGTAGAGATTCAGTTGTGCCCGCCGCTACCAGGCGAGGCAAGGCGGAGGGTGCCACTCCAGCTACAGGGGAGCTGGAAAAGGAACGGCGTGCAGCAGCGGAAGCAATACTAGTTGAATGAGTGAGAAAGAAGGGAAGGGGAAGGCTGTTGGTGTTTGGCGCCGGTGGAGGGAGTCATTCCTACAACTGCACTTCCGGTCGGCATTTTGTTCTGAGAAGGGACGAGAGACACACACAGAGGATCCTTTCTTTTTCCCTCCTTCCCTCTTCTTCTTTCTCCCCTCCCCCCCCCCCCCCCCCCCCATTCCCCGATTGGTACCGATTCACTGTGCTCAGGGTGCCCTCTCCCCCACCCTCCTGCGGTCGCATATACAGAGAGAGCGGCGGCAGCAGTCCCCTGGCAGTTGCACCACCCCCTCCAGGCACCCCTCTGCTGCCCCGCGGCTCGGAGTGTGCCTCGGAACCGCTTCGATTTGGCCCGGCCCGTGTGGATGTTGTGAAGCAGGCTCAGGGGGAAGAGGTTTGTGTCGGCCGCTCACCCCCGGATCTACATGTTCGTTGCACTGAGGAGGAGACGGAAGAGGAGCCAGCCCCGCTCCCGGCCCGGATTATTGTTGTTATATTATCTCCCCTCCTCCTGCTCGGTGGCGGCGGCCTAGCAGCGGCGGCGGCTCCTCTGAGGAGGGAGGGGGGCGGATTTCTCTGCCCCTCTCTCGGATTCTCGTTGGATTCAGACGCCGATTTACTCAGGTAATCCCCCCCTCCTAGTCTTCGCTTTCCCTCCCTGCCTTTTCCAGCAGCGGGCCGGGCCTCCCAGCCCAGGTGGCCCAGCGCTGCCGGGAGCAGAGGAGATTACCTGTTATCCAGGGTAGAGGGGAATCGGTGGTATTCAGAAGTGTTTATTTCGCAGTTCTCCTTCCTGCTCACTCGGGTGTGGCGGAGGAGGCTGGTTCCTTCTGGGCTGCCAGGAGGCCTAGGCCCGGTGGAGAGCGCAGGCCCGCCGGCCAGCGCCTCTACTGTACCTCGGGGATTAGAAAGGCGAAGCAGCTTCTCGGTTACAGGCCTCAACCCGGAGAGGAGCAGAAGGAGAAAACAATATAATTAGCCGCAAATGCGCGCTGATCCTTTGCCATATTTACAACTTCATCGGGGCAAGGAAGGAAGGTTCCAGTGCAGACAGTCCTCTGAAGTGGGGTAGGAGTAAGTGGAGGAATAGGGGGAGAGACAATGTAAATACCTGGAAACAAAAATACCAGCTCTCTTTGCTGTTACCTTTTCCTTCTAATCAACTGCTTTCTGAACATTCAAAAGTTTGAATGTATATGGATTTATAACGTGCAGAGGTTTAATCTCTAAATAATGTAGTGATTGATTACTGTGTTAATCACTTAGTGTATTTATGGCATAAAACTAGTGCTTGTGGGTTGATTGACACAACACAGACACTTGCAGACTCGGGAAATACAAATAGACAAGCAGATTGTATCAGGTGCTCCACACGGTCTCAATGTGCATGCGCTGTATACGTTAAAGGAATATATGCTACATTCAGACAAAATAGTATTTTATACTTAAGAAACAGAAAATGGGAGAAGGGTCATATGTAAAGTGCTACGTTTATGACATTTCAGAGACCAAGGTGAAGATGAGATCCTACCCTGAGCACTTGAGAATCAAGAATAAATTTAATTAAGTGAGGAAGGCTTAAAAAGCGTCATCCTTTCTTGTCAGGCCATATCACTTTGAGATCCGAAGGTTGTTATTGGTTGTTTGTGTCCATGATGTTTGAATATGTAATCAGGTGTCACTTTAACAGGTCAAATGTGTTTTGTAAATGACAGTTGATTAAGCATCAGGTCCTTATTTATAAATGGTAGCTAATTTACAGTAAAGTAAATCTTGGACTTACTGTGTATTAGAGTTGAATGTGTTTTTAAAAATTGAGATAGATATAAAACAAACACCCTGTGAACTAATAAAAATACTCCTACAAAAATTACATAATTGAGGTAAATTTTAAGATACCAAGTTACATCTTTCATATGGAAAGGAAATTTGTAAATGGCAAACAAGTATCAACATTACATAATTTGCCAATTTTTTAGTAGGTTTTTCAGTTGTTTGGGCAGATCTGTTTTAATAATAAGCAGGTAATGTATCTAATAAAGGAACTCTCTGGTATATTGTGTTTAGAGTCAAGTTTAAAAGAGTGAAATTAATATAGCTGTCACACAGAAGGTATGTTTTTAATGCTGTAAGTCTGTGTAGTAGTCAGTAGCGTTTCTGTGATCATTATTGGTCAGGGAGCAGTTTGAATTTTAAAAAGCCTGAAGCTCCTGCTGAGCCCCAGTCCCGGCCTCCCTCCCTTCCACTAATCTCCCATTCCTGGCTTTGTGCTGCCTGGTTCTGTTAGACACTGTTTGCTACAGGGCCTCAGGCCTATGTGCGTGGAGAAGGAACCATTTATGCTTCGAAAAAGCAGCTCTTTAAACTTTGTGAATTGCAGAGGGAGCCACTAGTTGTCTTAAACTGTCCCTATTTCTGAGTGTAGTTAAACTGCTGTTTTCTTTTGGTCCTTGGCATACATAGAGGCCGAGTTTAACTCTGCTTTACAGGAAAGAAAGGGCTATGCAGAAGTAGTTGTAGTTCTTGGGTAGTTTTCATCGTCAGGTAGCGACCTGAGCTCTAGGGTTTCTTTTATTGTTTGTTTCAAACAGCTCTCATTTTAACAAAAATGTGTTTGTTCAGCTAACAGTAGTGAACTTCTCTAACTTATTTTTCATTTAAGGAGGTTTGCTTTAAATGTACCAGATATGAGCAGGAAATGAACTACCTTAGTTATGTAGTTCCTGTCAAGTTTATCTTGCCAGGGTTGTATTTATGATGTGGTTTTTTGGTTGGGATTTTTTTATCAGAAAGAATATTTATAGAGGGAAATTTAAGATGCTGCCCATTTGTCATTTTTAGTGAATTTTTCTGGGTTTATTTTTCTGAGCTGTGTGTGGTTAATCCTGAATTAGTTGCATTATCACAGTTTATGTAGTTGTAAATTTCTTTATCTCAGAAAAATATATTTAGCATACAGAAATACTTAATGTAGAAAAGTTTATAATATTTTTTTATAATTTCATACTTTTTTAAACATGCCACTAGAAAATTTTTTGTTACATTTGAAGTGTTTAAATTTTGATTTAGGTGAAGGGGCTGGAGAATAAATCTTAGGAGGAGCGGCTGAGAGAGCTGGGGTTGTTCAGCCTGGAGAAGAGGAGGCTGAGGGGAGACCTCATTGCTCTCTACAACTACCTGAAAGGAGGTTGTGGAGAGGAGGGAGCTGGCCTCTTCTCCCAAGTGACAGGGGACAGGACAAGAGGGGATGGCCTCAAGCTCCACCAGGGGAGGTTCAGGCTGGACATCAGGAAAAAAGTTTTTCACAGAAAGGGTCATTGGGCACTGGAACAGGCTGCCCAGGGAGGTGATTGAGTCACCTTCCCTGGAGGTGTTTAAGGGATGGGTGGATAAGGTGCTGAGGGGCATGGTTTAGTGATTGACAGGAATGGTTGGACTCGATGATCCAGTGGGTCTTTTCCAACCTAGTGATTCTGTGAAACAAAACAGGATCAGCAAAGAAAAATTATACCACTAAAACTATTTGCAGATCCCTGTTCTACATAAGAGTATGTTACCCTGGTGCAGCCTTATTGCACGTTTGAGACTCCATGTTCATATGATTCTTTTTGCGGAATCAAGGCAATAGATGGTTCTAACCCAAAGAAATGACTATGGGTTTTTTTTGTTGTGTTTGTATGATGATTAAGGTAATACAACTTTAATCCTAAACGTTTCATGTATATATTCCTCTATAAGATAAATAAGCTATATTTTAAAGGATGCTAGATGAAAAACAGTCAAAGTGTGAATTGATTTGAGTGAGAGATTAGTATAACAAGTTTCCTATTGCAATTTTCTGTATGTTCAGTGGCAAGCATGGTACTTTTATGTGTGTATTATTACAAAGTGTTAAAGTCATGATGTTAAATTGATATTAAGATTTACTTCCTAACTATTGCACAAGACATGGAAAGTTAGTGGTCAATTGCTAGTAACTAGAAGGAAGAAAATATACTTCTAGTCTGAGCATCTAGACGTAGGAAAGAAATTAAGTCTTCAAATTCAGAAAGTTATGCTTTCTAGGAATTATTTTAGAGGAGTATATCATATTCCTCAATGTGTGGATGTTTTGACAGCAATTACAGACATACTTAATTGGAAAAATATGAGTTGTGATAACTTTATAGTTTGGTGTCTAGTAGATGTGTGGTGGATCATCCAGTCTTGGAACAGCTATTTAGTGTTGCAAAATATATCACTAGAAATATTTAACACTTGAAAAAACTGTCCATTTCAATATGATACTGCCTATTTTCAATCTTGTCTTTCATGCGCTTTTATTAGAAGTAGTACAGGTTAGGTTAGCTTCTGATTTTGAATCATCAGCAGTAACAAGAAAGACATTGAGGTTCTGGAGTGTGTCCAGAGAGGAGCAACAAAGCTGGTGAAGGGGCTGGAGAACAAGCATTACAAGGAGTGGCTCAGAGAACTGGGGCTGTTCAGCCTAGAGAAGAGGAGGCTGAAGGGAGACCTTATCACCCTCTACAACCACCTGAAAAGAGCTTGGTGTCCTCTCCCAAGTAACAAGTGATGAGAGGAAATGGCCACAAGTTGCGCCAGGGGTGGTTTAGATTGGATTTTATTAAAAAAAAAAAAAATCTTTACCAAAAGAGAGATGAAGCATTGGAACAGGCTGCCCAGGGAAGTGATGGAGTCTCCTTTTCCCTGGAGGTGTTCAAAAAATGCATACACATGGCTCTTAAGAACGTGTTTTAGTAGGCACGCTGATGTTGAGCTGATCTTTGGACTCTATAATCTTGGAGGTCTTTTCCAACATTAACGATTCTATAAAAACATACTAGCAAAATGCAGGTATATAAGGTCCAACACAAAAAAAAAAAAAAAAGAGATTGCCTGTAACTGTCTTTATTTAACAAATTAAAAAAATCAACTACCATCCCCTACCGTGGTCTCACCAGTGCCGAGTACAGGGGCAGGATAACCTCCCTGTACCTGCTGGCCACGCCGTTTCTGATACAAGTGAGTGCTTCATGATAGCACTCAAGATCACCTGTTCCATGACTTTCCCTGGCACTGAGGTCAGACTGACAGGCCTGTAGTTTTCTGGGTCCTCCCTGCAACCCTTCTTGTAGATGGGCACAACATCAGCCAGCCTCCAGTCAAGCAGAACTTCCCCAGTCAGCCAGGACCACTGGAAGATGATGGAAAGGGGTTTGTCAAGCACATCCGCCAGCAAGCAAGTCTCTAATCACTTCCTCTTGGATCACGGGAGCTTTTGTTTCATGAGATGTACGAGATCTGACAGGGAAAACAGACTTTTTCTGTAACTATTTAACAAATTAAGAAAATCAACTACCATCCCCTTCAAAAGAGTTCCCTTCTGAGTTGACCCACGCAGCATACAACACTGCCAACACTCAAAGCAATTCCACAGATCATTTCCTGAAAGGCCTTTGAGGACCTCCGTCATTTTTGCTTTCTCATCTTTGACCGACAAAACATGGGTTGTTCTGAGCACCGACTGAAACTTTGGAAAGAGGGAGCAGGGTCTGGTGAATAGGGTGGGTGCTCAAGCACAGGGATGTTATTAGCTACAAACCGCTTCACAGACAAAGTGTTGTGGTCTGGCATGTTGTCTTGATCTTCACTCGCTGGTCACTCTTGCACACCAACAGTCTCTGACCGAGGGTTAGAAAATGTCTATACTTGAACACGTGTCCACCCATACTGAGTGAAGTGATCGAGTTGAGCCTTGTCTCACTGTGGCAGGTTAGAACGTGTTCTATAACCGTCTCTCTGTCTCTCCCCTCCCACTCTTTGTTCCCAAGCTATAGGGTTAATCTCACTTTTTGTGTTGGACCTCATATGCAATATATGAAGCAGGAATCCTGTGAATAACCAAAATAATATATGATCATTTTATGAATGATTAGTATAACGCGCAAGGGACTGAATTGTAGGTGTAATCAACCGTAATTCTGACATTTCTTAGTACTTCAATGCTTGTTTTTATAGTTCTAGCCTTTTATTTTCCATTCAGCTATGTTGCTTTCTCTTTATCATCAGATGCGTTTTCTGGGTATTAATCATGGGGGGGAAAATTTACAGATCCCTCATTGGGTGCTATGTACATCAACTACCTTAGCACCTGTAGGTCCCTGCGACCCATCTTGTAGATGGGCACAACATCAGCCAGCCTCCAGTCCAGTGGAACTTCCCCAGTCAGCCAGGACTGTTGGAAGATGATGGAAAGGGGTTTGGCCAGAACATCCGCCAGCTCCTTCAATACCCTTGGGTGGATCCCATCCGGCCCCATAGACTTGTGTGTGTCTAGCTGGGCAAGCAAGGCTCTGTCCGCCTCCTCTTGGACCATGGGAGCCTCATTCTGCTCCTCTAGCTCCTGGGTTTGTACACAGAGGGAACAACTTTCTTTACAATTAAAGACTGAGGCAAAGAAGGCATTAAGTACCTCAGCCTTTTCCCCATCCCCTGTCACTGTTGCTCCTTCTGCGTCCAATAGGGACCGTATATTCTCCCTAGTTCTCCTTTTATTGTTAACATATTTATAGAAAGATTTTTTATTATCTTTCACAGACTTAGCCAATCTGGTTTCTAGTTGGGCCTTAGCCCTCCTGATTTTATTCTCTGCATGATCTCGCTTCCCTCCTGTAGTCAACCCAAGATGCCTGTCCCTTCTTCCAAAGCTCAAAGACATTTCTCTTCTTTTTGATATCTCTCAAGATCTCCCTGTTCAACCAAGCTGGTTTTTTCCCCCGCCGACTCTTTTTCCGGAACATGGGGACGGCTTGCTCCTGAGCTGCTAGGATTTCTTTTTTAAAGAGCACCCAATCCAGTCCCATGGGACTTTGCCAACCAGCCTTCTGAACAGTCCAAAGTCTGCCCTCTGGAAGTTTAATGCGACTGTCCTGCTAACCACCCTCTTCACCTCACCTAGAACTGAAAACCCTATCATCTTGTGATCGCTTTGTTCCAGGTGTCCTCCTACTGCCACATCCCCCACAAGGCCTTCTCTGTTCACAAAC
This sequence comes from Phaenicophaeus curvirostris, assembly GCF_032191515.1. Taxonomy (NCBI): domain Eukaryota; kingdom Metazoa; phylum Chordata; class Aves; order Cuculiformes; family Cuculidae; genus Phaenicophaeus; species Phaenicophaeus curvirostris. Next base: position 1,630,761 of record NW_027206663.1, on the reverse strand, counting down.
AGCAGGTCCAAGAGGGCACCTTCCCTTGTCGGTTTGCTCACCAGTTGTGTGAGGAAGTTGTCTTCCACGCACTCCAGGAACCTCCTGGACTGCTTCCTTTCTGCTGTATTGTACTTCCAGCAGGTATCTGGAAGATTGAAGTCTCCCACAAGAACAAGAGGCATCAATCTAGAGACTATCCCCAGCTGTTTATAGAAGAGCTCATCAGCTGCTTCTCCTTGGCTGGGTGGTCTGTAGCAGACTCCCATCACAAAATCTGCCTTCTTATGGGCTCCTTTGATTTTAACCCACAGGCACTCAATCTCCTCATCGCCACAATCCATATCAACGGTGTCCAAGTCCTCCCTTACAAAGAGGGCTACCCCGCCTCCTCTCCTACCCTTCCTATCTCGCCTGAAGAGTTTGTACCCCACCATAGCTGCACTCCAGTTATATGAGTCATCCCACCACATTTCCATGATGGCAACAACATCATAGCCTCCTTGCCCTACGACAGCTTCCAACTCCTCCTTCTTATTACCCATGCTGCGTGCATTGGTGTAAATGCACTTCAGCTGGGCTGGCGAACCTTCAGCCCTCATAGAGGGAACAGAGTTTATTCCCAATTGCCTGGTCGTTGGAGTAGCTAACACCAGAGTGCCAGTATCTTCCTTACTGTCATCAGGTGTAATTGCCCCCACTTGCTCTGTGGTGATGTACTGGTAGTCCTCACCATCACACTATCTCCGAGTCACTAATGTCCCACTTCCAGGCTCACTCCTGACTAGCCTGGTCTCATCCCCCTCCCCCTTCACATCTAGTTTAAAGCTCGGTTTATGAGCCTGGCTAGATTTTTAGCAAGGGCTTTAGCCCCGCTAGGAGACACGCGTGTCCCATCCCTAGTAAGGAAGCCTGGGGGTGGGTGGGCCACCCCACGATCAAAGAAACCGAAGCCCCTATGCCAGGCTTGGAGCCAGGCATTAATCAGTTTCTTCTTCTTGACTTCTTGCTCATCTGTATTTAGCATTGGAATAGAGCTAAATACTATTTGAGCCCCAGAGTCCAACTATTCCTATCAATCACTAAACCATGCCCCTCAGCACCTCGTCCACCCGTCCCTTAAACACCTTCAGGGAAGGTGACCCAACCACCTCCCTGGGCAGCTTGTTCCAGTGCCCAATGACCCCTTCTGTGACATTTGCCCAATTATTTGTTTGTTTAATTCCTAGTTAAAACTAAGGAGATATGATCACTTTTTAGTATGGTGGATGCTAGGGTTTTTGTGGTGTTTTTTTTTTTTTTTTTATTTTCTTCTGCTAGCATTCTCAGTGATGATTGGTTGGTCCTGGAAGTTTCCTTCAACTTGTTGAGACACAACCTGTAACATAGGAAAAGTTCTGTGCATCCTATGAATATTTGGCAGTCATAGGCAATTGAAATATTGCTTAACAGAGTTGCTAGTCAGCTTTAAGAATGCATGTTGCTCCCTGCTTGTTTTGTATAGGTGAGGCTGGCAGTGACTCCTCTGTTTCTTGACACTTACTATTTAAAGGCACTGATTTTACCTCTGACTTTGCTAAACTTCAGTCGTTTGGGCTGAAATCTTCTGTGCTGAGTGACTGCCCTTTATTGACTGACTCTTTTAATAAAGCTTAAAGCCAAAATACACTGTTTCCAAAGGGTCATGCTAGAGAAAAATATATTTTTGACCTATTCAAGTCATTTCAAAATCCCCATTCTTTGAGAGAAGAACTTAAGATTTGAGTGAGGTGACTTTTTGCATTAGGATTGTGTATTTTGTTGTCATTCAAAAATCTGTCCAAAAATTGGGCAAGGTATTAGTGTCTGAAAAAATAGCTGACTTCTCTTATTGTAGGCATTCAAGTTGAAAAATTCTGTATGCACAACAGGGCTTTCCTAATAAGAATGATTCAAAGCAGTGAAGCGTGGTAAAGACTCTTGGTGTTCTGGTGTCCGTTCCCTGCTTATCCACAGTGCTGATTCGTTTGAATGTGGAAGAGACAAGAACTGAGGTTCTAGGTGGCTGGAAGGGTGAACATATGAAGGAGAAGTGGTGAACTGGAACCAGACTTATACAGATGGAGAGAGAATGGGAGTTTGAAGGGCAGGAATTAGGAGGAGAGTAGGAGCTTGGAGTTCATAACAAAGTGAGGACTGGATAAAGGAGCTGGTGGAGTAGATACATGTGTCCTTAGTGAAGATACAGGAAGAGCTGTGAAATAGCCTTAGAAAGAAACTGAGACAGAAGGGTACTCTGGAATTGGGTGTAGAGTCAAGGGAAGTAGTTCAGGGATGGGAATGGGTGGGAAGTATGTACTGAGAGAGACCAGAGAGGGGAAGAAGAGCAAATTGTCTTGGAAGCCGGAAGCATAAAATGAGGATTGACTGGGCAAAGAAGCATTATTTGACACACAGGAATTTGTTGTTTTAATTGTTATGGAGGGGTTGTTTGTTTGTTTGTTTTTTCCTCCCCCCTGAGGAAACTGCATAAGTTAAAAAAAAAAAAAAGCTCAGAAATGCGGAATACTTTGTGTAAGAGTAAATGGTAGAGAATTCTTTAGTTCACATTACCTGTGTAGTCTGTACTTGGCATCTTTGTGAATGCATCGTGGTAGTCTTTAAATCTGTCATCACTGTTTTTTCCTACAACAGGATTCCAATTTCACTGACTTGAATGGAATGAATGTAGCCTCCTTAACAGAGATAACCCCCCCCCCCCCCCAAACACCACCCCACCCCCCCTTTCCCCAAAAATATATACAAAAAAACCCAGGTTATGTTTGTCTCCTAGGATTAGCCTTAGATATTGTTGAACCTGCCTTGGGGAAAGGGATAGACTCTTGAGATTTGCTTTCAGTCCTGTGTTTTATGATTAAATATTTTGATTTCTCTTTGATGTTCAATGTGTATCTTAATCATTTCACATCATGAAACCCTGCTCCAGAGACAGAACTCTGCTCCTCAGTGGCTTTTCTGTGACATGTATTGTAGTATTGGAAAGTTTCACAAATACTTATTTGTTTAGTGATTTTGAGGAGAGTATGTAATCATGCAGATTGGGAACTGAGATGCAAAAGTTGGTCTTTATAACTTTGGAAGTTCAACTGGAGCAACTGTAGGACCTGAATTTTAAATTAAGAACTTTTTTTTGTATCGTAAGGTGTGATAATGTTGGAACAGATTTTGTTAATTTTGGTTATAAATATGACTAATCGGTGCTTCTTCAAATTGGGCTCCGGAGCATGGAGGAATAAAGGAACACAAATATTTACCATTAGTAATAGAAATAGAGTCAGATTCCCAAGAGCAGCATTTTTCTGTTTCCTGCTATCTGATCTGCAGCCTCTTTCACTTCATACTTCTCTTTCTTTTTTACTTGAAGTTGGAGAGTCATGTATACAACAGACCGTACAGCCTTATGAATAGCCTCTGATTCATTTCCAGAGCAGATCCTTCCTGTAAGCTGGGCCTTGGAATGGGAGGGGAATGTTATGCAATTATATAATCCAAAGACAGAATTCTTGAGCATAAGGGGCATTTATTAACTTTTCATTGACTTTGCAAATGTGATATCTCAGCTGAGGGATGTGGGATTTCATGGTAGAAGTCTAGAAAGATTTGAGTTGATACTTATAAAAAGTAATGTTTGAGTATTTGTTGATATCAACTTTTGTGTTGAATGTTCTGTTTTAGAGTTGTGGTTTTTTTTAAAGTCAGATCTTCAACATTACTTTTAACAATATGAATTTTAACATATGGAAATGCATTTAATATATTTTTAAGCATTGTCTTGTAAACCAGCTGTCACAATAAAATTTGTAATCTTGATTTCTGCATCATGAAAAGGAATTGGAGTGAGATCAAAAAGGACTTTGTTATTGTGATACTGCTGTTGATACTTATACGCTGACCTGTTCAATCACAAGTTTGAGATGTGTGAACATGCAAAATGGAACTTGCAACTCCTGTGGTGCTGAGCAAAGATTCCATATTGGTTGGTCAATAGAAAACATTGAAGATATTTTTTACCTCCTGAGAGATTAAACCAATTTATTTGATTATTTATATTCTCTTTCAGTTTTATTTCCTGTTCTAATTTTTTTTCGCACTGTGATGTAGTATTCCTTCAATAAGAGGAGAAAGGAATGCTCACTACCTCATAAAATCTTAGAGACGATTGAAGACTCCCATGGATAGCGACAAATACATGTTTGAACCTCCTGCTATTGAGGAGGATGTTAGAATCTGCATGTCTTGCCAAGATATTGAGTGAAGGGTTGGAGGTGGTGGCTAGTACGCAGTGCAAAGTACTCAGTTTTGTGTTAGGCATGTTCAAAGCATGTGTGTATAACTGGACTTTCCTACTCTGAGGATCTTGCCCAGGCTTAAGTGTAAAACAGATGCTGAGATGCTTAGTTATGCAAAAATAGTGGCAGTTCTGGCATACACTGAAGCAAAGCTGTAGGTGAACTTTCCTGGTGATGATTTTGGTGACTAAGAGTTGTAGGAACACACTGTGCACTCTAAGGTCATGATTGTGAAAGATTATTTAGAGTTATGGCTCTGCATGTTTACTCCCTGGCATAATTCCCTCTGTTTCTATCTAGCATGATGTAAAGTTTAGTAACGTTATTTACAGAAATAGATCATTTATTTTTTACCTTGGGAAACAATTAAGAAAATTGAAGAATTCCAATAAAAACAGTATAGTTAAAAAACCTGTTTTGTCTGCAATTCTCTAAATATATGAATAAATCATCATAATACTGCAAGGTAAACGTACTCAGTTTTCACATCACACTGTAATCTTAGCCCGCAACCTGGGAGAAGAATAATGAAAGCTACTGACTTAATTTAGTGACATGTTAAATAATTATATTGAATTAGTAGACTTCAGAATAGGAATTATCTCTTTTTCTGTAAATGTGTGTGTTTATTCCTGACAAATCCTTTTTCTAGGCTCAAAGTAGACTTTTTTTTCATGGGATTAAGCAAATTCTTAATTGTATTTTGAGAAATAGTTAGCCAATGAGGTCATATAAAAAGCCCTGTAGATTGACTTCTGAGGATTCAACATAACTTTTTAAGTCCTGGCAATTTGATGTTGTTGCATGCTTACCTACAGTGGATGCTCAATTGCACATATGTCGCCTGTGGCAATTGCGCATAACCTGATTAAATCTAACCAGTTTAAAATTCGTCCCCTTGCAGGATTACTTCATTGTAAATTATTGCAGTTGAACAAATTGTGAAAATAAATTGCTCAGTATGCAATGGTGTAAATTCTATTAAAATTAAAAAATTGAGCATGACTGACCAATCTAATCTTCACTTTATTGATTTGATTTATTTGCATGGTCAATTGTGATTGTTAATGTATCTAGCATATGGGCCACAGTTCACCTTTGCTGTAGGAACAGCTGTGACAGTAGTGCTGTCTGAATTCTGTTGTAGAAATCTTTAATATAAAGCCTTGAAGAAATTGAGGGCTATAATTAGCCCCCTCTTCCCCTTTAGTGAGTTTTAGATCCTTAAGAAAAGATGATGGTAGTCATTTGGAGTGAAATGTCTTTGGAATAAAATACATGGAAGACAAGCAGAACATCTGTAGGTTGGATACAGGTAGAGATGGAAGGATTCAGTGTGGATTTTCTTGGTGTGGTCCTGTGAGGACTGATCTCTAACTTGATGGAGCATTTCTTGGGGCCTTCTCCATCTGCCCATAATATAGTCAGCTTGACAGGCTAGTCAGTAACTTGAAACTGTGTCCCTGGGCTAAGACTGACTTCTTGTATTTTAGCATGTCAGTTTAGAATTTTGAGATGTATTTATAGGATGCATGTGGATTTTTATTTAATCATTAAAATTATATCTGCTACTCCTATAAATAAAGGAAATTCACAAATGGGAAAATGCAATTTTTGCTGTTTCAGTCATTAATTGATGACCAATCCTTACTCATATAAATCATGAAAAAATATTTGTCATATATTAACGAATAGCGAAGTAGTAGCAATGCATTTATCCTCTCTGAGACTTTACCAGTCACTTCTTTGAAGAAGTAATTTTAAGAACGCTTTCTTTTACTATGTAATTTTTGTCATATTTTTCATTTGTCAGCATCATTATCTCTTTGCTTTTGTGGGAGCTTGTACGTGTGATATAATTTGAATATGCTTTCTGGAAAGACCACATGAATACTTCAGTAACTGTAGATGGAAACAGGTTTAACGAAGCTTCTCTTGTACCAAAACTTGAATTTCTGTATTTCTTTGATGTTATTTTTAATATTCTACTTTAAAAAGGGGGATTTGAAATTCTTTTTCATTAGTAAAGACTTATTTACCTCTTCCCCATTCTCACCCTCTCCCCGGTTTTGAAATTCATTGTTTAATCATGAACTCTCATAAGACAGTGAAGAAGTCATATAATGTAAGACCTCTCAGGGGTGGGCATTCTTGTTCTGTTTTACTTTGGAAAATTCACAGAAGGGGTTGGTTGGGTGGAGTATGAATGAGGCTGTCTTTCTCTAGTTTGTGCATTATGACAGATTAGTAAATGAGAGCTTTGCAGGTGTGTGAGGTGGACAAGAAGGAAAGGCTCTAGTCCCTTTCTCACCTTGCAAAATATGAACTGATATAGTTCAGCTTGGATGAGTTGGGTAAGTTGTGGGAGAAAACTTGATTTCTGAGGGTTTTCTGAGGAGACATGTTTGTTAATTTGCAATAATTTCGTTGTTTTACAGTATTAGAATCATAGAATAACCAGGTTGGAAGAGACCCACCGGATCATCGAGTCCAACCATTCCTATCAAACACTAAACCATGCCCCTTAGCACCTCGTCCACCTGTGCCTTAAACACCTCCAGGGAAGGTGACTCAACCACCTCCCTGGGCAACCTGTTCCAGTGCCCAATGACCCTTTCTGTGAAAAATTTTTTCCTAATGTCCAGCCTAAATCTCCCCTGGCGCAGCTTGAGGCCATTCCCTCTCGTCCTGTCCCCTGTCACTTGGGAGAAGAGGCCAGCACCCTCCTCTCTACAACCTCCTTTCAGGTAGTTGTGGAGAGCAATGAGGTCTCCCCTCAGCCTCCTCTTCTCCAGGCTAAACAACCCCAGCTCTCTCAGCCATTCCTCCTAAGGCCTGTTCTCCAGCCCTTTCACCAGCTTTGTTGCTCTTCTCTGGACTCACTCCAGAGCCTCAACATCCTTCTTGTGGTGAGGGGCCCAGAAGTGAACACAGGATTCGAGGAGCGGTCTCACCAGTGCCGAGTACAGAGGGAGAATAACCTCCCTGGACCTGCTGGTCACACCATTCCTGATCCAAGCCAAGATGCCATTGGCCTTCTTGGCCACCTGAGCGCATTGCTGGCTCATGTTCAGTTGGCTGTCAACCAACACCCCCAGGTCCCTCTCCTCCCGGCAGCTTTCTAGACAGACTACTCCTAGTCTGTAGCACTGCATAGGGTTGTTGTGCCCCAAGTGCAGGACCCGGCATTTGGCCTTGTTAAACCTCATGCCTTTGGACTCAGCCCATCATTCCGGCCTGTTCAGATCCCTTTGCAGAGCCTCCCTACCCTCCAGCAGATCGACACTTCCACCCAGCTTAGTGTCGTCTGCAAACTTGCTAAGGATGCACTCAATGCCTTCATCCAGGTCATTGATAAAGACATTGAACAGGGCTGGACCCAGCACTGAGCCCTGGGGAACCCCACTTCTCACAGTCTTCCAGGACCACTGGAAGATGATGGAAAGGGGTTTGGCCAGCACATCCACCAGCTCCTTCAATACCCTTGGGTGAATCCCATCCGGCCCCATAGACTTGTGTGTGTCTAGTCGGGCTAGCAAGGCTCTGACCACCTCCTCTTGGATCATGGGAGCCTTATTTTGCTCCTCTAGCTCCTGGGTTTGTACACAGAGGGAACAACTTTCCTTACAATTAAAGACTGAGGCAAAGAAGGCATTAAGTACCTCAGCCTTTTCCCCATCCCGTCACTGTTGTTCCTTCTGCGTCCAGTAGGGACTGTATGGTCTCCCTAGTCCTCCTTTTATTATTTATATATTTATAGAAGGATTTTTTGTTATCTTTCACAGACTTTGCCAATCTGATTTCTAGTTGAGCCTTAGACCTTCTGATTTTTTCTCTACACAGTCTCACTTCCCTCCTGTAGTCCACCCAAGAGGCCTGTCCCCTCTTCCAGAGCCCATAAACATTTCTCTTCTTCTTGATATCACTCAAGATCTCTCTGTTCAACCAAGCTGTTTTTCTCCCCTGCCGGCTTTTTTTCCGGAACATGGGGATGGCTTTCTCCTGAGCTGCTAGGATTTTCCCTTTTGAAAAGCTCCCAGCCCTCGTGGGCTCCCTTGCCCTTAAGTACTATCTCCCATGGGACTTTGCCAACCAGCCTTCTGGAATTTCAGTGTTTGATTGAAATATTTATAAACAATTTAGGAACACTGACTTTCGAAGTGTGTTGCTAAAATAGGTCCTGGGAAATATTTTGGCTGATTGGAAAATGTTAATATCTTATTCAATTTAATGGACAGCTGTCTAAGGGTGAGGATTCACATAAATCTTTTCTCTCTAGCCATTAATGGGTGAGGGAAGTGGGATTTCTCACCAGTGTCTTTCCCATGTACTTTATTTATAGGGGCCTTATATGCTCTAATGTAATCTGAATATTGTTCTTAAACTTCTGGCTATCAAATGATTTCTCTTTTGTACGTGTATAAGATAGTAGCTGTTAGATCTCTTGCAGATCTTGCATGTGCTTCTTGCTTCTTTTATTTTCTAGATCCTATCACAGTTCACTTGAGAGATCCTTAGACAGCTTTGATCTCATGAATTATTTTAATTTTTGCTAAATAAGCAGGTATACTAAGAAGATATAGGAGATGGCTAGAACTTTTGGAGGAGGTTCAGTTGTCTTGGCGCTAACATCGATTTTTTTTTTTTGGATATTCCTTTAGCAAACAAAAATTCTCTGTTTATCACATCCGAATTTCAAAAATACAACAGCGGATTAAGATGCCTATAGTTCATTTTGTCACCTATAAACCTGTCTGCTGTGCTTTGTCAGGTTCATATGACAGGACAGTGGTTACATGGTTGTACAGCTTCCTGTCTTCAGGACTGCTACATCTAAATTTCCTTAAACTTAAAAAAATACTGTATGTGCAGTGATTATGTCAAGGCCAGCTAGGGAAATTGTGACAATCAAAGAAGTATGGTTTTATGGCTGATTTTTTTTCTAATTACTTTTATAGTAAAATTTGCAGGTTTGTTATAGAAGTTTGACAGTGTAGCACTTGGAGAGCATAAAAAACATTAATATAAAGTTTTGTGGTTTAGCCCCAGACAGCAACTAAGCACCGACCAGCTGCTTGCTCACTTCCCCCGTGGTGGAATGAGGGAGGAAATCAGGAGGGTAAAAGAGAGAGAACTTGTGGATTGAGATAATACTTAAATAATAATTAAAAATGTAATGAAATGAGGGGAAAAATAACAAAGAGAGAAATAAAACCCAAGAAAGACAAGTGATGCAAATGAAAACTGATGCCCAGCCAGTCTGCAAGCAGCACTCCCCCCCAGTTTTACTGCTGAGCGTGATGGTATAGGATATCCCTTTGGTCAGTTGGGGTCAGCTGTCCCAGCTGTCCCCCTCCCAACTTCTTGTGCACCCCCAGCCTGCTCGCTGTTAGAGTGGTATGAGGAGCAGAAAAGGCCTTGACTGTGTAAGCTCAGCAATAACTAAAACACTAGTGTGCTGTCAACACTGTTTCCAGCACAAATCCAAAGCATAGCCCCTTACAGCTACTGTGAAGAAATGTAACTGTATCCTAGCCAAAACCAGCACAAGATGAAATTAAGTATGTTTTCAGAGTGTAGGGGTTCATTAGGAATGACCACGCTTAGTCAGTGCAAATTCTATCCTAAATTATTGGGTAGTTATTTTGTTTAGTCAGTTTGTTTACCTGAACAGTAGTGCTTTCTCCACAATAGGCAGAACAGGAGTTTTTTAAGTTATTAAAATTGTAATAATCTAGTTTATTCAGAACTGTTGAGTTGTAGTGAGAAATAGTTGATATACACGGCAATGGTCTTCTGACTCTCTAAAACTGCAAAAGTAAGGGAAAATGCTTTTAGGTAAAATTGGTTAATAAAACCTCTCTATCAAGTTTTATTTACTTCTTGTGGTTAGAACTCTCCTTAACACTGGAGTTTAGTTTACATCTGTGAAAAGGACGGTCTTTAAAATGTAGATTAAAAATCTGTTATAGTGCTGCTGCGTGCAGTCATTGCATATTGACTGAAGAGTCCATTCTGGATTATATATTTCCTCATTCTCTTCTTTTGTGTTTGAGGTGGAAAATGTAGGGGTTTATGGTTGTTTGCTTTAAATCATGTTACCAAATAGGTTGTCATATGCCAGATTTTAAATGAGAAAAACACTAATGGAATCTGAAATCCTCTAATGAGTTTTTTCTCTTAAATCTCATTTTGATATTGCTTGTGCAGCCACACCTGTAATGCTTTGATTTGCCAAAACTAAAATAGTTGTTAATTCAGGTAATGCTACTGGGGAGGTGTTACTGGCCAGACATTTTCTTGATGTACTTGATAGCATTAATCCTGTGTGTTATCTGTGTATATGTCTATATATAATACAAAAAGAACTGACAAATGTATAATTTGAAAAACAATTTGAGTACCAGGCAGAAAAAATCTGCAACTGGCAGGCAGTCGAGGTGTGACTCTAACAAAATACGTTCCTTCCTATTCCTCAAAAATAGTCTTTCAGAATATTTGATTATTTTATTAAGATGTCAGTTGTCTTTCAGTCTGTTTTCTAAAAGCATGGAGGACATGTCTTGGTGCGTTGTAAATTTTTTTTTTTCTTCTCATAACAATTTGTCTATCTGACTGAGTGTATTAAACCACTGCGATAGTACAAAACCAGACCTTAATATTAACAGTAATCATGTAACTCTTCTCTGTACTTCATTACCTGTGCAGTATAATATCTTAGCTTTTCAAGCTCCTAGCTTGAAGAACAAGTGGCTAAAATATGCTAAGATGATGTAAAAGGTGGTGATAATATAAAAGGAAAAAAAAACACCCCAAAGCCTTGCAACTTTTAAAGTTTCTAGTACCTTGTCAGCAGAGAACATTTCTACACCCTTTGTCTAGTCAGGTATCATACACAGCTTGTGCCTTATGACTCTTGAAATTGGGTGACTGAAATTTTCAGTTGTAAAGAAATGGCGAAGAAATGCCTTTTCCCACTTACTGGTTGAGAGATCTCAGTCATGTTGTGGCAGAAATCCTGATGATTGGAATGCTTTTTTTTTTTTTTTTTTTTACCAAGAGTTAACAAACAAAACCCACCTCAATGAACTGCAGTACGCTGCTTTTGGGAAACTGCATACAAACTGATATTTTTAAAGAATGTTTTCTTACAGTCTGTTGGTTAAGCTTTACCTTAACCACATATGTCGGGTTTAACTTGGAATTTGCCATTTGCTTAGTAGGTCTCATGGAATTCCTATACCTTAAGCAAATTATACCTTGATCTCCAAAACTGTTGTTGGTACTCAGTCTAGGCAATTTCAAAGATTCTCTCAGTTTCTACAACCAAAGGCTGACTTAAAATGCTTGCTTGTAATTTCTCAGAAGCACCAGGTGCTGGAGTATGCAGGCTGAAACTGGTAAAAATGAGGGAAATCTTCCTTAGCTGAACTAGGCAATGAAATTGCTTTTCAGAGGGATTAAAAACACAAACAAGTATTATAAAAATTAACTGGAAAAAAAAAGAATGAAAAGCTTTTGGATAAGAAGGACATTTTCCTTTGTGTTATGTATTAACTAACATGTGGGATCAATTCTTAATTGATCTCTGTTGCTAGTGAGGCTGTATCCGACTGTGAGTAGTATTAAAACTGACATAGCCTATGACTTGCTGGGCTAATGCAGTTTTGTAAAGCAGTCATAATTCTCAAACTGTGCATATCTGTTTGGATAGATTTGAGGTATCTTTGTTGGTCCTACTCAAGCAAAAGCCTCTGTTTATTCTTACTGCTCATGCTGACTGAAAGATTAGTATTGTTTTGAATATGTCATGCTGTGGTAAATAAACCCTGGCTGGATGCCAGGTGCCAACCAAGCTGCTCTATCACTCCCTCTCCTCAACTGAACAGGAAAGAGAAAGTATGACGAAAGGCTCGTGAGTCAAGATAAGGACACTGAGTTCACTCAGCAATTACTGTCATGGGCAAAACAGACTCGACTTGGGGAAATTTAGTTTAATTTATTACCAATCAAATTAGAGTAGGGCAATGAGAATTAAAACCAAATCTTAAAATACCTTCCCCCCCCGCCTTCTTCCTGGGCTCAACTTCACTCCCAATTTCACTACCTCCTCCCCCCAAGCGCCACAGGGGGGCACTGAATGGGGATTGCAGTCAGTTCATCCCATGTTGTCTCTGCCACTCTTTCCTCCTCTGGGGGAGGACTCCTCATGCTCTTCCCCTGCTCCAGCGTGGGATCTCTCCCACAGGAGATGGTTCTCCATGAACTGCTTCAGTGTGGGTCCCTTCCATGGAGTGCAGTCCTTCAGGAACATACTACTCCAGAATGAATCTCCCACAGGGTCACAAGTCCTGCCAGCAAACCTGCTCCAGCGTGGGGTCTCCATGGGGTCACAGCCTCATTTGGGTGCATCCAGCTGCTCTGGTGTGCTGTCCTCCACAGGCTACAGGTGGATATCTGCTCCACCGTTAACCTTCATGGGCTGTAGGGAGACAGCCTGCATCACTATGGTCTTCACCACAGGCTATAGGGGAATCTCTGCTCTGGCACCTGGAGCACCTCCTCCCTTCTCTCCTTCTCTGACCTTGTTGTTTGCAGGGTTTTTCCCCTCGTATATTCTCACTCCCTTCACTGCTGCTGATTCCTGTGCAGTACCCCTCCCACCCTCCTTCTTAACTATGTTATTACAGAGGCGCTACCACCATGGCTGATTGGCTTGGCCTTAGTCAGCAGCAGGTCTGGCTTGGAGCCAGTTGGCATTGACTCAATCGGACTTGGGGGAAGCTTCCAGCAGCTTCTCACAGAATCCACCCCTCTAGCCCTCGGATACCAAAACCTTGCCATGCAAACCAAATACACATGCTACAAACAGAAGTGCAGAAAATATAAGCAACTGCAGGTATTAATCTTACTTTTAATAAGTTACTTAACAGGCAGGTCCTTTAAATAATCAAGTTTTGCCCTATTATGCTCATAACTTATATTTTTAAGTATTTGGTATGGTCTTTTTTCTTATATGACTTATGTTAATTGAATGTAAGAAGACGAGAATTATGTGTTCTATACATTTATTGTAGCTCTATCCGTGCTTGTCAGTCTTGGACTGAAGTGCTTTTGCTATTCAGAACATGAACATATCTTAAGCAGTGACTGCTAGTGATGTTTGATTATATGGTAATTTTTATTTAGTGGTATAGACAGGCTGCTATCTTTGAAGTTAGGGTATGATTCATGTCACACTGTCATTTGTTAAATGTGGGATCACTTAGCAATTTAGTTGGCAAACTTAGAAATAAATTATTTACTTAGAATAGGTTATTCTTACCTCTAGTTACCTTACCACTTATTCTTACCACACTAGTGTGGCTTATGGCTTTGACAATTTTAGACAAAGAATATGAGGAAAATTCTGTTAAGATAAAAAAGTGCAAATGTAAACAGGCCACCAATCCCAAACCTTGATATATTAAATTTTCCTTTATGATTATATTATTTTCTTTGACACATTTCCATGGCATTTCCTGTCATTGTTATGTATAAATTTGCATAATTTTTTTCTTTTACTATCCAGATTGAGATGGTGATGTCATTTCTTCTAAAGCTTCTCCTTAATGACTCAGGAGAACCTTGCTTTAAGAATTGTTTCCAGTATTTTGCTGTTACTGAATGCACTCTGAATTTTTAACACTATGACACTTTCACATGCAATATTTTTCTCTATTTCTTTCTTTTGTGAATGGTAAGAATCAGAGAAGTTTTTTCTCATATTTTAATATTGCAACTTTCAGATTGCAATATGTTGTGTTCAAAATTATCCCTTTGTAATTGAGGGGAAGAAAAGCAACAAAACCAAACCACACCAGAAGTTATAGAATTTGAAAATGCTTGTTCTTAGTAAATTTGATCATACATTTAATTTTGTGGTGGTAATTTCCAAAAAGATGTAAAGGAGAAAGAGAGGTTTAAGGATGCTGTCATTGTATGGTATGAGCCCTATTCCTTGTTTGCAGAATTCGAGAATAAGTATTTTTTGCTAAAAGCTGGAAAGTACTCCCTGCAGTTTAATGGACTAGTGACTCTCCCTGACCATCACGTCTTATACTGATTGAAGCATCTTTGCCTACTGTCTTGTAAAACCCAGACAACTTTCTGCCCCTTGACAGGCTGGTGAACAAGTCTGCAAGACCAATAAATATTTCTGATAATTACTATTACTCAAGCCTGGGCCTCTTCATAAAAGTGCTCCTTATTTTCTAGTATTTACTAGTGCTGTTATTTGTGAATCATAAATCATCTTGGGTCATTAAGCTTTTTGAAGACTATTACTTGACGGCGTTGGAGGCATTGCCAAAGTATTCCTGAAATTTCACCCATAAGCTGTTACTGCTTTGAAGGCATGTATATATGATTTGTAGTTGGAGGTCAGTCTGTCCAGTGAATAGAATTCAGTTTAGAGAAGAGCTTGCCCTAATATCTGAAATATGAACCTGAACAAAATGAGCCATTTTCAGTTGACAGCAAGGATTACATTTGAAGTATGCTGTCTACACAGTGTTACATAATGGGTTAACTCTGTGTGTGTGTGTATATATATTTTATATATATATATAAAAAATATATTTTAGAGGTCAGCTGTGAGTTGTTTCCAGTCTATTTAGCAGACCAAAACTTCCAGTGAACTGTTTGCTATGGGTTTGTTGGAAAGTGAAGCATCAGCTGGAATTTGTTAGTTTGGTTCTCCAGAGACCACCACATGTAATGCTTGTATGGTATATAAATAGAAACAGTAGTAATTTGGTTAAGTCTTAGATGTTTTCTCCCTACAGTAGTACTATTGAAAATGGCCAGAGCCTGCCTGTGTTATGCTGCTGTATTGCAGAAGGTATAAAGTAAGGTTTTATGGATTCCGCAGAAGAATGTTAGAAATTCTTCAGTGACCTGAGCAATTTGAATAGTGGATGTTATAGTGATTGTACGTCTTTAGTTTGTGGATATATATATTTTTAATGATGTGGTGTTATTTTAAATTCAGCTTATTTTACATTGTTCTTGCATGTGATTTTTGACATACTGATGCTTGTTGTTACATAATTATCGTGCTGGAGGTACAGGTAACCCTAGGACTGGGCTTGAATAGCTGAAGGCTTTTGTCTGGTATATGGGACCAGTAAGGTGTTTAACAGTGGACTGAACATTTGGATGTGAATGTTTGAAGTAACTGATTTCCCCATTTAGACTGACTCTTGATAAGATGTTAGCAACAGCTGAAACAAACAAACAAAAAAATCTACTTTAGAATACCAGATAGTCTGTGTAGTACTTGGAAATGAGAGATGAGATTACATCACTTTCTCACTACTGCTTCTATTAATACTTATATTGAGTACACTACAGTTTTGCTTTCCTGTCCTAAGGGAGCAGGATGAATCCTAGTTTTTCTTGGTGTTTCAATAGTAATAGTTTTTCTTGACATTTGCATGAAGCAGTGGGGACAGTATGGAAGGAAGTGTGGCTAATGAATAGAACTGAGAGAAAAGGAATGCAGTAAGACAGAGAATAGTTGAATTTGAGGAAAGATTTCTGCAATATAGTTTTTTGAAGAGTTGCCGGTAGCAACAGTAGTAGGAAGGGAGGCATATTTGTTTTTGCTTTAGTGGTTGAAAATGCATGGGAGGTGGCAAAGGGAGATTAAATGATTAGTGCTTTTCTCCTGTTTCTCAATCCAACTCCTAATTGCATAAGAAATTTTACAATATAGATTTCCTCTTGAGTATCCCCTTTCATAAGATTAGATCATCTTATTCTTACCCTCCTATTTTTTTACTATATTGTCCTTTTTCATTGAAATAAAGAGATCTGGATAGACTAGAGAGCTGGGCAGTCCCATACCGGATAAAATTTAAAAAGAGCAAGTGCTGGATTCTCCACTTGGGATGGTGTAATCCTGGTTATACAAATTAGGGGGGGGGTGTGTGTGAGACTGCAGAGCAGCCCTGTGGAAAGAAGTCAGGGGGTTTGGGTTCATGGCAAGTTGAATATGAGTCATCAGTCTGTCCTGGCAGCCAAAAGGGCCAACTGTGTCCTGGGGTGCATTGAGCACAGCATAGCTAACCAGTCGAGGGAGGTGGCTGTCCTCCTCTATGCTGCACTGGTGCAGCCTCACCTCAAGTGTAGTGCTGTGTGCAGTTTTGGATGCCTCAATATAAGAAGGACATCAGTCAGAGTGTGTCCAAAGGAGGGTGACCAAGATGGTGGAAGGCCTCAAGGGCAAGGCTTACAAGGAGTTACTGAGGTCACTTGGTTTGTTCAGCTTGGAAAAGAGAAGGCTGAGGAAGTTCAGATTGGACATTAGGAAAAGACTCTTCACCGAGAGGGTGGTCAGTCACTGGAACAGGCTCCCCAGGGAAGTGGTCACAGCACCAAGCCTGTCGGGGTTCAAGAATCATCTGGACTATGCTCTCAGTCATCTAGTTTTAGGTGGTCCTGTGAAGAGCAGGGTGTTGTTCTCAATGATCCATCTGGGTCCCTTCCAACTTGAGATAGTCCATGATATTTTGATAAAATTACTATACAAAGGTAAATTAAAGTAAAAGCTTCATGATGTATAAAGATGACCGTGAGAACTACCGACCTGTCAGCCTTACCTCTGTGCCTGGGAAGATCATGGAACAGATCCTCCTAGAAGCTATGCTAAAGCACGTGGAGGACATGGAAGTGATTAATGGCAGCCAGCATGGCTTCACCAGGGGCAAATCCTGTATGCCCAACTTAGTGGCTTTCAATGATGGGGTAACCACAGCAGTGGACATGGGTAAACCAATGGATGTGATCTATCTAGATTTCTGTAAAGCCTTTGACACGGTCTCCCACAACATCCTCCTGTCTAAATTGGAGAGAAATGGATTTTATGGGTGGACTGTTCGGTGGATAAGAAACTGGTTGGATGGTCGTATTCAGAGAGTAGTGGTCAATGGCCCAAAGTCCAGATGGAGATCCGTGACAATTGGTGTCCCTCAAGGGTCCGCACTGGGACCAGTGCTGATTAATATCTTCATCAATGATGTTGACAGTGAGATTGAGTGCACCCTCAGCAAGTTTGCAGATGACACCAAGCTGAGTGGTGTAGTTGCCACACTGGAAGGACGGGATGTCATCCAGAGGGACCTGAACAGACTGGAGAAGTGAGCCTCTTGAGAATCTCATGAGGTTCAAAAGGGCAAAGTGCAAGGACCTGCACCTGGGTCAGGGCAGTCCCCAATTTCAGTACTGGATGGGGGATGACATGATTGAGAGCTGCCTTGCAGAGAAGGACTTGGGGGTGCTGGTCGATGGGAAGCTCAACATGAGCCAGCAACGTGCGCTCACAGCCCAGAAGGCCAGCTGTATCCTGGGCTGCATCAAAAGAAGCGTGGCCAGCAGGTCGAGGGAGGTGATTCTGCCCCGCCCCTCTGTTCCTCTCTTGTGAGACCTCATCTGGAGTACTGTGTCCTGTTCTGGAATCCTCAACATAAGAAGGATATGGGACTGTTGGAATGGGTCCAGAGGAGGGCTACAAAGATGATCAGAGGGCTGGAGCACCTTCCATATGAGGACAGGCTGAGAGAGTTGGGGTTGTTCAGCCTGCAGAAGAGAAGGCTCCGAGGAGATCTTATAGCAACCTTCCAGTACCTGAAAGGAGCCTACAAGAAAGCTGGAGAGGGACTATTCATAAAGGCTTGTGGTGATAGGACAAGGGGGGACGGATATAGATTGGAGAGGGGCAGATTTAGATATTAGGAAGAAATTTTTCACTATGGGAGTGATGAGGCAGTGGAACAGGTTGCCCATGGAAGTTGTGGCTGCCCCATCCCTGGAGGTGTTCAAGGCCAGGTTGGACAGGGCCTTGAGCAGCCTGATATAGTGGGACATGTTCCTGCCCATGGCAGGGGTGTTGGAACTGGATGATCTTTAAGATCCCTTCCAACCCAAACCATTCTATGAGTATGGGGGGAGGTGCACTAAGATGATTAGGAGGCTGGAGCAGGAATCTGAGGTAGCTGGGTTTGTTTACCCTGGTTAAGAGAAATCTAAGAGGGTTGAAATGTTGCCTTTAGCTAGCTAATGAGTGTTTATAGAAGATGAAGACAGGCTCCTTCTGAGCTGCACAACAAAAGAAGCAACAGCTGCTGTTGCAGTAAGGGAAATAATGATTGAATTTAAGGGGGGGGGGAATTCACAGATAATCAGAACTTGACTGGGAAGGCCCTTAGAAACTTATTAACTTTGAAGTTGTTCCTACTTGGAGCAGAGGGTTGATCCAGAGGTTCCTCTAAGCCTGAATAGATCTATTATTTTGTGGTAACTTCTCTTTAGCATCATTATCTGTATTTGTTTAGCAACAGGAGTTATTGAGGGAAAGTAGCGTTAAAATAGTGGACCAGTTAAATCTTGCTTGGATGACATAATAATATAAACCAAGCGTGAAAACAAAGTTCATTTAAAGTTGCTAACTATTGTCAGTACAAGCAAGGATGAGAATACCTGTCAGGAAAAAATTGATGACCTTGAGAGCTGCTGAAATAGAATGAAATTAAGTGCCATATGTTGATACATTTAGAGATTAATCAGTAGAATTTCTGTTGTAGGCAGATAGCTTTTCAGCTGAGTATGACAGAGGAAGCATAAGATCCATGTATATTAATCTTATTTCAAAATACCTAGTCAGTCATCAGTAAAATGAGATTATTAAAAAACATGCACAGTTTTTTAATCCATCAGGAGTTGTATGTCTGTGTATAGATATTCAAGTATCAGAGTATGTGCATTGGGATTGCATCTGTGCGTGGTTCCTTTGTGCTCTGGAAAAACATAATCAGATGATATCATATGTAGAGGTTATTAAAGACTGGGAAAAATTCTTTTATGTGAAAACTTATTTTGTAAGAGGAGACTCGGCATAACTTACTGAACTAATTTGTTTACATGGCTTTTGGGCTACAGCTGACTCACGTCTAACTAGCTCAGTGTATGCTGAGCGATACTCTAATATTTCAGCTATTCACGCAACAGTTCTCAGGCTTTTCTTCTCTCTTGTTCTGTTTCAAAGCTTGTGACTATGGCTGGTTTGTGGAGGTTTTTTGGAAGTAATACACCCACTGTTAAATTTGTCAACTCTGTAAATTGCTTGTGTTCTACAGCTTCATCTTTAGGGGATAGTTTTAGACTGTGCCTCTCTTTGAAAAGGAACTTCATAAAGTATCTAATAACTTTCAAAAGTGTATTCTGAACATTGTATTTTTACATTGATAGCTAAAGTTTCTGTTCTTTTTTTTCTGTTGGGAATGTAGAGTCATTGCTATTACTAGAAGGTAAGATGAATTTGTCCCCCTCACTTTGCCCACTTGGAACTTATTATTTATATGTAAATTCCTTGGTGCTAATAGGATTAAAGGTTTTGGATATCTTAAGGTGGAAATGAAGCAAACATTTATAGTGTTGAACTGTCTTCATTGAAGAATTTGTGCAAGTGTACTGAAGAACCTTAAGAAGTGGTGTGCTTGAAAGGAAGAACCTGATTTGATGCTTGGGTTGTAGGTGGATGCTTGAAAAGGCAAATCATCTTGCTTTGCATGTTGCTTTTTCTTTGAAATAAATGTAATAAATAGTGGTGTTGATTATAGTCATACTGCTGTGGGAGCTATTTGTTCAATAGGAGAATGGCATTGTGCTATGTGATTCACAAAAACATAATTAAGACTCTGTTTAGGAAAGCTTGTTTTCTAAATGCATATTATTAGGTTGGTGCAAAAATACCACTTTTGTCATTGTAAACGTGACGCTTCTGTTGGACTGAATTTTATTTAGCTGTGTTCATGTAGTACACCATTTTAAAGTGCAGTATTCACTCTACTTATTTATGCTAATGGTTTCGTTTTCACTGTTTATTCTGCTTTATATTACACTGTCAAATTAAAAAAACCACAAATTTGAGCGGTTTTGTTGTAGGAGTTCAAAAGGGCACATAAAGCAGCAGAAACTGCCAGCAACATCAACCAAGCATTTGTCCAGGGGACCGCCAATGAACCTACATCTCGACATTGGTTCCAAAAATTTTGCAACGGAAACGAGAGCCTTGAAGCTGAGGAGGGTCATGGATGTCCTTCTGAGATAGGCGACAACTAATTGAGGGCCGGAATTGAAGGGGACTGAAACAAAGAAACTTAGGCTTAACAGTTTAATTTAACCATTAAGGCAGGTACACTTTATTCAGCGCTGGAAAAGACTCTGGATTTGTCCTCAGAGTGCTTCTGCCAAGCAGTGATTTCACAGAAAATTTATACACAGAATTGTTTTCAAATTCATATTTTTCCCTGAAATGACAAGCATACTTTATTCCTGGAACCTCATTGCATATCCAGGGGGAATGAAATCAAATCAGCTCAGAGTCCTTAAGGTGTGGCCATATCTGAGTGGTCAATCTCAACGACTCTGGGTGACAAGAAGATAAGGGTCATTATAGTTATCTTAGTGGTTATCTTGTTTCTAACGCGTTATAGTTGATGTTCTAGGACCCACGCAAAATAACTCAAGACCATTGCAGAAAAACTCAACGTTTACCATTCAATGGTTGTTCGACGTTTGCACCCCAAATGGGAAAATAAAAAAAAGCTCAGCAAACGGGTGCTGCATGAGCTGAAAAAACATCAAAAAAATCACCAGAACAAAGTCTACTCTGTACTGCTTTTGTGCAACAAAAATGATCCATCTCTTGAGCGCACTGCAACATGTGACGGAAAATTGATTCTATACAACAACCGATGGTGTTCCACACAGTGGCTGGACTGAGGTGAAGCACCAAGACACTTCCCCAAACTGAAGCTGCATCAAAAGGTTGTGGTCAGTGTTTGGTGGTTGGCAAGTGGAATCATCCACTACAACTTCTTGGATCCTGGCAAAACCATCACAGCAGAGAAGTAATGCCAGGACAGCTAGGAAATGCACACAGAACTGCGGTGTTTACATTCAACACTGGTCAATCAAAAAGGACCAATTTGTCTCCATGACAGCGCCTTACCACATCTGCAAGTGACTCTGCAGAAGCTGCACAAACTGGGCTATGAAACTCCCTCTCCCAGCTTACTCCCAAGACCCCTCTCCCACCAATTAGCACAGTTTCCAGCATCTCGATGGCTTTCTGCAAGAGAAGGCTTTCCACAAACCAAGCAGCAGCTCAAAATGCCTTTGAAGAATTCATCGGTTCCAGGACTCCAGAATTCTATGCTACCAGAATAAAAAGACTTGTTTCTTGATGGCAAAAAATGCGTAGACTCTAATGGTTCTTACTTTGATTAATAAATTTTATTCTAAACTGAGATATACTGCTTTAAAGCTGATGGTTAAAAACAGTAATTATTTTTGCACCAGCCTAATATTTGTTCTCTTTACCAAAACGGTTTCTGTTGCTAACTTGTGCATTCCTTCATTTCAAAGGAATGGACTTGTCTGGTTCATTTCTAGTCCAAAATAGGTTTTGTTTGTCCTCATGACTTCTCAGTAACGTGAATGCTTTTGTGAATGGCCACGTTTGATAGATTTTAGAAATATAAGTGTGTGGAGAGGGTGAGGGAGGCTGAGGCGTTTTCTGTTCTGTTTCCTGTTTAGCCTTATGGCAGAAATGCCTAGAGCCTCAAGCAGGTGTACCATTCTGTTCCTGTTCAAATGTGAAGAAATGTAGGCAGAAGGGTTAAAGATGGAAGGAAAAGAAAAGGTGAGGCACCAAGAGGTCAGTTGACTAAGTCAAAATCACATAGCCAGAAAAGGAACCATGGTCTTTCTCCCCAATTTGGAACCCCATTCTTTTGCTGTGATTTCAGTACAAATGCTGGGAGCTAAAGAACGGGTTGGTTATGATAGGGAAAACTATATTTCGTGAATACTGGAGAACACTAGTTTTATCACCCCTTTGGAATGCAAAGATGAAGGACCTCCTTTCTCACTAAGGTCAGAGTTCCTCAGCTGAAGAGTGAAAGACACTTCTCCAATTCCCCTATCTGAATAACTTACTCAGTAGAGTGAATAGTGTAATGATCTTTGGCTGTATCATTATTCTTTACTTGATGTTAATGTAATAAAAGTTCAGATAGTGTTACTTGTTTTGTCTGAACCACTTATAGTCCACAGTACACAATTTCTGTCCCTGGCAGTAAAAAAAGCCTGAAAACTTTCAGGTAGTAAGTACTTGTTATGCCTTTTTTCCCCCCATATTTTTTTGATAAGTTCAGAATTATTTGGAACTGGTTTGGAAGAAAAGCTTTTAAGTCTGACAGTTACAGAAAGATAAATATTTAAAGTTCTTGAAGTTTATAAAATTCATGTGAAACAATTTCTAGGTTTGCAAAATTTAGAAGTTCATTCAAGCAGACTCAGTTGTACCATTGAATCAGGGGTTGAATGAGACTTTCATTATATAACTTTAATGTTCTAGGTTGCTGTTGGATGTACCACCTTCATTTTAATGACTTTCTAAATTGTATCGTTTTATCACGTGCCTTGTTTTTTGAATTGGGGATTTCATAGAATCATAGAATCACCAGGTTGGAAGAGACCCACCGGATCATCAAGTCCAACCGTTCCTATCAAATACTAAACCACGCCCCTTAGCACCTCGTCCACCCCTGCCTTAAACCTCACCAAGGAAGGTGACTCAACCACCTCCCTGGGCAGCCTGTTCCAGGGCCCAATGACCCTTTCTGTGAAAAAATTCTTTCTGATATCTAGTCTGAACCTCTCCTGGCATAGCTTGAGGCCATTTCCTCTTGTCCTGTCACTTGGGAGAAGAGGCCAGCACCCTCCTCTGCACAACCTCCTTTCAGGTAGTTGTGGAGAGCAATGAGGTCTCCCCTCAGCCTCCTCTTCTCCAGGCTAAACAACCCCAGCTCTCCCAGCCGTTCCTCATAAGGCCTGTTCTCCAGCCCCTTCACCAGCTTTGTTGCTCTTCTCTGGACTCACTCCAGAGCCTCAACATCCTTCTTGTGGTGAGGGGCCCAGAAGTGAACACAGGATTTGAGGAGCGGTCTCACCAGTGCCAAATACAGAGGGAGAATAACCTCCCTGGACCTGCTAGTCATGCCGTTTGTGATACAAGCCAAGATGCCATTGGCCTTCTTGGCCACCTGAGCACACTGCTGGCTCACCCCCAGGTCCTTCTCCTCCAGGCAGTTTTCTAGCCAGACTTCTCCTAGTCTGTAGCACTGCATAGGGTTGTTGTGCCCCAAGTGCAGGACCCGGCATTTGGCCTTGTTAAACCTCATGCCTTTGGACTCAGCCCATCATTCCGGCCTGTTCAGATCCCTTTGCAGAGCCTCCCTACCCTCCAGCAGATCGACACTTCCACCCAGCTTAGTGTCGTCTGCAAACTTGCTAAGGGTGCACTCAATGCCTTCATCCAGGTCATTGATAAAGACATTGAACAGGGCTGGACCCAGCACTGAGCCCTGGGGAACCCCACTTGTCACTGGCCTCCAGCTGGATTTCACACCATTTCCCACCACTCTCTGGGCCCGGCCATCCAACCAGTTTTCCACCCAGGAGAGTGTGCGCCTGCCCAGGCCAGAGGCTGACAGTTTCTCAAGCAGAATGCTGTGAGAAACTGTGTCAAAGGCTTTATTGATGTCCAGGAAGACGAGATCCACAGCCTTTCCCTCGTCCAGCAGCTGAGTCACTTTGTCATAGAAGGTGATCAGGTTAGTTTGGCAAGACCTGCCTTCTGTGAACCCGTGTTGACTGGGCCTGATCACCCAGTTCTCTTGTGTGTGTTTTATGATAGCACTCAAGATCACCTGCTCCATGACTTTCCCTGGCACTGAGGTCAGACTGACAGGCCTGTAGTTTCCTGGATCCTCCCTGCGACCCTTCTTGTAGATGGGCACAACATCAGCCAGCCTCCAGTCCAGTGGGACTTCCCCAGTCTTCCAGGATTGTTGGAAGCTGATGGAAAGGGGTTTGGCCAGCACATCCACCAGCTCCTTCAATACCCTTGGGTGAATCCCATCTGGCCCCATAGACTTGTGTGTGTCTAGCTGGGCAAGCAAGGCTCTGGCCAACTCCTCTTGGATCATGGGAGCCTCATTTTGCTCCTCTTGCTCCTGGGTTTGTACACAGACGGAACGACTGTGGTTATTCTGTGATTCTGTGATTCTGTGACTTTCTTCATAATTAAAGACTGAGGCAAAGAAGGCATTAAGTACCTCAGCCTTTTCCTTATCCCCTGTCACTGTTGTTCCTTCTGCGTCCAGTAGGGACTGTATGGTCTCCCTAGTCCTCCTTTTATTATTTATATATTTATAGAAGGATTTTTTGTTATCTTTCACAGACTTTGCCAATCTGATTTCTAGTTGAGCCTTAGGCCTTCTGATTTTTTCTCTACACCTCTACACAGTCTCACTTCCCTCCTGTAGTCCACCCAAGAGGCCTGTCCCCTCTTCCAGAGCCCGTAAACATTTCTCTTCTTCTTGATATCACTCAAGATCTCTCTGTTCAACCAAGCTGGCTTTCCACCCCTGACAAAATATTTAGACTCTGAAGTGTGGCAGAGTTCTCAGACTATAGGTGTAAAGGTTAGTTGGTTTTAAACTGTTTCGGCAATACTGGGACACCACTTTGAGAGGGCAAACCTTGCAATTTTAGGCTACTTTGTTACCAGGAGGCACACTTAAATAGCTAAGTAGTCCTCCCCCCACCTGAAGCAATTTTGCAGAGCTTAAATACAGTTTTTAAATTCTTATGTGCTTCTATTCTAAATCTAAAATATCCCTTCTAGTCTATAATAAAATTGAATCTATAATGGAGAAACATTTCTTACCCAAATTATGAAGACATTAGTTTCTATTATTCTGGTTTCTTTATTTACATACAGAATTGTGCTAAACTTGATGAGTTTTTTTGCATTTAAGTGTTGAGTTGAATGTTAAAATTATAAAAAAAATTGGTTCTCCTTTGCACCTGTGGAAGTGATTACTATCTGTTTTCATTGGTAGCAAAGGGTAATCTTATAAGGTAAACTGCCTTGACTTGCTTGTCTTTCTCTCCTCCTGTGTGTAGCATTTGTTGCAAAAAAGAGTGCTGGGAAGTTTTCATGATGTTGAAAACATCCAACCGCTCAACTTGAGCAAGAATAAATTTTGTGGCATTTGCAAGGTGAAGGCTGGAAGGTGAGTTGACTGTGCAGTGGAGATGTACCATAGCTGACTTTGAGGAGGAGCAGATGACTTAAACTGTGGATTCTTCAACAGTGGTACCCCTCACATTGAACGTCTTCAAGAATTGTTGGTAGATACTCACTGCTGTCATTATCATCTGTGCCATCCATGGTTTATATATGCTTTAGCTGTCATGTAAGTTAGAATTGGAAATGCTACATTTTGTTACCATTTTCAACGTGATAATGATGCACTATATTCTTGAAATCTTTCTTTAATTATCTTAGAATATTTAAATTACAACAATGTTACCATTTTATATTAAAAGAACCAAATTGGATAACCTGAATTTGTTTAAGTTGTATGTTTTACTGATACTCTAAACTGCTTTGTTCATATGTATAGCTTCCATTAGTTTTTACTCTGTCTGGGATACTCAATGAAAATTTCTATTGCTTTCAATTCTATAGTTAAAGTATGTAAGTTTAGTCTTTATTTTTTTTCCACCATAAATTCCTCCCAGCTTCTACAACATTTAGTTGCATTAATTTCCTCAGTTTTGACTTGTGATCAGGCAGCTAGAACTGTGAGAGTTATCATTAGTGTAAACTTCATTATATGTAAAACATGTAGCCTATGCATTATGATCTTAAAATAGTAAAAAAGCAAACCAAATATTTTATTTTGAAAATTATCAGAATGAAAAATATAGATTGTCATCATCAGTGATGGTATACTTTTTGCATGTAATATGTATAGGTTTAGATGGTGAGAGGATTAAATCTAGTTTACTTGAATTATTTTTTTAAAATGTTATGTTACTGGTTCACTGAAAACTTATTTCAAGTTACTAAAATGTTTTAAAATTAAAGAAATGTGTGCAAACTAAACCAAACATTCTCAAGGTAATGACAGACATTTCTTGAAGGAAATTCTACATGGAAACAGAATTCAGTCCACACAGGTTGAGATGAGAGGACAGACCTTCAAAGTGTGTGCAATAATTGCAGGAGCTAAGAGGGACAAATGAGAACCAGTGTTATAGGGTCTAAAATTTTTGACTACTTTTTGTTTAGTTCTCAGTAATCTGGTAAAGAGGAAAACCGAAATTATCAGTCTATGCTTGTTGTTGGTCAGTTCTGTAGTTTCTTACAAATTGTGTAAAGTATTGCTGAACAAAATCAAAACCACAGAATAATTTGCAAAACATTCAGTTGTGTTCACAGGTAAAAGAAAATGTTAATATAGCTCACTATCTATACAGGTAGTACAAAGCAGCAGTTCAGTAGTTGACAGTGTAATTCTTTGCATCCAGAAGCTCTGCAGCTATCATTTAAAATTGATTCTTGGATTACTGAATAATTAGTTTTAAAAAAAAAACAAACCAAAACCACCAAAAACTATAACCACAGAACTATCTTATCCTCCAGTTTTGCATGGGGCAGTGTTTGTTTAGCTTTACTGAGGCAGAATTCCAACTGAAACCAGTAGGAATCCATTTAAACTATACCTGCTAGTTTTACCCATACCCAGAAAAGGAGACAATGCTGTGATATTTAATATAGACATTTATTAAAGCAAGATTCCTGGGGATTATCCCTTCAGAATATGTAAGGATTTAATGTTTTCTTAATCTGTAGTGTTATGGTTTAACCCCAGCCAGCAACTAAGCACCACTCAGCTGCTTGCTCACTTCCCCCCTGGTGGAAAGGGGGAGAGAATCGGGAGGGTAAAAGTGAGAAAACTTGTGGGTTGAGATAAGGACAGTTTAATAGCTAATGCAAAAGCCACACGCACAAGTAAAGCAAAACAAGGAGTTCATTCAGTACTTCCCACTGTCAGGCAGGCGTTCAGCCATCTCCAGGAAGGCAGGGCTCCGTCACACGTAATGGTTACTTGGGAAGACAAAATGCCATAACCCGAATCATAGGATCATAGAATGGTTTGTGTTGGAAAGGCCCTTAAAGATCATCTAGTTC